>NC_091284.1:726413206-726717135 GCF_032444005.1 Ranitomeya imitator | reverse complement strand
ACAAGTGAGGGTACTTGGGGGATAACTTGGAAAGTACATTTGGGTGAAAGGAGCAGACCAACGCCTCCACCTGCTCTGTTGTCTGATCTTGGGGTATGAGAAAAGTGTAGTCCACCATATGAAAGAGCAGCAGCAGCGGTGGTGTCTGACTGCTGGATCCAGGTTTCAGTAAGAGCCAGGAGATTAAGAGAATTAGAAAGGAAGAAGTCATGAATGAAGGAGAGTTTATTACACACAGAGCGAGAATTCCAAAGGGCACAATTGAAAGAGACAGCAGGCATGCAGGGAATATTAATAAGGTTAGAGGGGTTTCTGGGTGTAGCAATTGGGAGGTTTGACTGGCTATAACATGGGGGGCCGGGGTTTGGAGATATGTCTCCAGCGACTAGGAGAAGGAGGATCGAAAGAGTGAGCAGATGGTTAAGTGATTTGTGAGAGCGTCTCTTGTGTTGGATGTTGGGACTGAATGGATCTGTGCTGTTAAGCAATGTGAATAGAGCATGAGTGCTATACATAGGAGAGGCAAGGACAGAGGGGCCGATATGGATGGAGTGTAGAGAGTTAATGCGAGGGCGGTGAATGTGAGTGAATGCAGCAGCCAGAATATAGATTATACAAATAAATATGGTGAGTATTTGTGCTGTTTCAAGTGAATATGGATTAGATTTAGTTTTTCTTACCTGTCTCCTGCCCTGTCTAACTGCCATGTTATAACTGCCTGTTAAGTCCTTCTCAGTCCCTGGCTTACTAGAGGTAGGGATCCTGAGTAAATGACACGCAAACAAGGTATTGTGTGATCATATACAAGGGAAGCCCAGAAGCACATCTCTCTCTCTGGGCTTTGCCCTCCCTTTATATAGAAAGAATTATTCTTTTACAGACATGCGCACAAGCGCTCATATTTCACTATCTCTTACATAAACAATCTATACCAGTCTTTATCAGTAGAAAGTTACATCATCTGGAAGGTGAATGAAAGGCTGCTATTGAAAGAAGGAATGCACACATGATTACTTCCATAAAAGGAAATGTCAAGTCAGCAGAAATGTATCTTGTTGTAAGCGAGATTTCTCAGGAAGAAGATAAGATGGATTCCTTTAGTTCAGTCTGATCTCCACAATTCCCCCCTTTGACATTTTCTTTTATTTATTTTATTACCACAGGGCCAAAGACAAAGCCTTTATTTGGTATTACACATGTACATGCTTGTATTCAATAAGAGAATCAAATCTAGTATTAATTCTTCCGTTTAACTCTCGCAACCTTTTCTTTGTTTTGCAATAAGTACAGATATTACAAAGGGATAGCAAAATAAGCGCAATAATCAGTATTAGCAAAGGATAACATAAGAGAAGAAGGAAAAAAAACTTTATACTCTTGCATCTATTACACAAAGTTTATCTGTGCATACTGAGATACTCTTGAGCACAATCTGGAATAGTACGTATATGACTACAATAATCATAACTATATGTATTATGCTCTGCATAATCCCAGCAACCCACCCACCGATTCCTCTGAACCAGTTGGCTGGGTTAAGAAAAGAAAAGGTATCTGACCACCAGCTATCCTTATTCTGGTCATTGTCTTTGTCATACTGATCTCTGAGTCGTTGTACGTCCTTTAATTTAAATGTCATACTCATAGTACTATTCGGGTCTATATAATGACAGCAGGTGGGTCCGATGATTTGACACATACCCCCTTGTGAGGCAGTTAGGTAATCCAATACCAGGGTATGTTGGTTAGTGACTATTATAAGCTGATTCTGTACAGCTATACTAGTGTTTAGTATATCCAATATATCCCAGATCTGATCATCTAGATAATCCGTGGCTCTAACTAATTTATCCCACATTTGTGTTAACATAGGATAAATAAAAATGGTACTAGCAATTTTGTTAGGAATTCCCATTTGTACTATATGTGGCCTCCCCGAGGGACGTGGTGAGTTATCTGCAGCTCTTTTATACAGTGTGTGCTTGGGCACGGCTTGCATATTCACTTGTTTATTTGAAATTATGAATGTAGCCGGGGTTAGGCGTCCTAATGTACAAGTACCCTTTATACCTACGGGAAGCCATTTATATGCTCCTTCTCCGCATATCCAAAATGTACCTTCAGGCAGATCCCATAGAGCTGAGTGCTGCAATACCAATCTGTGAGCCAAGTCCACAAATCTAGATACATTCTGAAGCATACACCAAGAGGGTTTTTGTCCCAAGGGGCTACAGTACCCGGCTGCGGGATTCCCACATACAGGCATTCCTTTGACATACTCATTGGATTCATTACAAACCAGGTTCCCCGGCTTACTTGTACAACTGTTTGCATCACCTTGGGGGAACAATTTAGAATGTTTCCATTTTCTATTATGTACCGTATTTTCCGCTTTGTAAGACGCACTTTATTTCCCCCAAATTTGGGGGGGAAATGTGGGTGCGTCTAACAAAGCGGATATACCGCTTACCATTACAGGCTGGGAGGAGGGGGTGTCCGCCGCCGCTACCGCCTGCCGCCGCTGTCGTCCGCCGCCACTGCCGGGGTTGTCCGCTGCTGCCCCGGGTGATGCTGAAGGCTCCGGTGCTGCGGGGGGCTCTGGCGACATATTGTGAAAGACCAGAGCCCCCCGGCAGTTCTTCCATGCGTTCCAGTATGACTAATTCCGGGAAAATGGCCGCCGGAATCTCGGGAGATGAGATTTCAGCGCTGAGATCTCATCTCTCGAGATTCCGGCGGCCATTTTCCCGGAGTTAGTTCCAGTATGACTGACTCCGGGAAAATGGCCGCCGGAATCTCGGGAGATGAGATTTCAGCGCTGAGATCTCATCTCTCGAGATTCCGGCGGCCATTTTCCCGGAATTAGTCATACTGGAACGCATGGAAGAACTGCCGGGGGGCTCTGGTCTTTCACAAAATGTAGCCAGAGCCCCCCGCAGCACCGGAGACAGCCCTACAGCACAGGAGCCCCCTGCAGACCCCTCATCCCAGCCTGCAGCAAAGGAGCCCCCTGCAGACCCCTCATCCCAGCCTGCAGCAAAAGAGCCCCCTGCAGACCCCTCATCCCAGCCTGCAGCAAAGGAGCCCCCTGCAGACCCCTCATCCCAGCCTGCAGCAAAGGAGCCCCCTGCAGACCCCTCATCCCAGCCTGCAGCACAGGAGCCCCCCTGCAGCACAGGAGCCCCCTGCAGACCCCCTCATCCCAGCCTGCAGCAATGCTCCACTCCTGCCTCCGGCAACGAGCCTGGGACCCTGATCCACCACAACCACAACCCCCGGTAAGTAATAAGACGCATGGATTATAAGACGCCCCACCAATTTATTAAAAAATAGTTTTTTCCTATTTTTCTCCTCAAAATTTGGGGTGCGTCTTATAATCCGGAGCGTCTTACAAAGCGAAAAATACGGTATGTATCTTTCCAATACTGTAGGTTTGAAAGCATCAGAGGGGGGGACGGTTGTACTGAAACTAAGCTGTAGATTTTCTGTGGGGACCTGTCCTAAATTAGTTAATCCAGTCTTATTTCTAGGTACCCATTTTCCTCCCCTAAATGCTAAATATTGTAGATGTGTGTTACTCCCTGAGAGATTACCCTGCCACCAAGGAAATTCTACCCATCCCACAATTGGTATGGCGATTGTAGTATTCCACAGCCTAGTATTACCAGTTTGGTTGTTGGCCAGGTTGTCTGAACAATTAGGCCAAGCGAATATTTCTTCTGCTAATACGGGAACTGCTAGAAAAGGTATACTTGTGGCTGATACCGGCGAATGGGTACAGATCCAACAATCTGTCAGGGTTTGTGTATTGTTTAACAAGTCATGCACTAATTTTCTATGATGTTGTACGAATCTATTGTTCAAAGGGGCTAGAGAATTCAGTCTATCCCACGCCTCCGTTGAGGTTATCATTATTAACATCAATATCATGAGTTTATACTGCTTTTCTTGCAATGGCTTGCATGTATCCATGATGCCTTTCCTTCAAGCTTGACTGATGTAGGTGTTGTCAACAGGACTTGGAAGGGTCCGTCAAACCTTGGTTCTAGAGCCTTTCTGGTGTGTCTTTTTACATAGACTTGATCACCTGGTTCCAACTTGTGACTTCCTTCTGTGTTGTCAGGATCTGGAAGGGAAGCAAAAACTTGTGCATGCACCTTAGTTAATTGTTTCTGAAGATTTTGCACATAAGAAGTCAATGACTCAATATTTAACACAAGTTGCTGTGGAAAATAACATCCTAAATTGGCAGTCCTGCCAAACAAAATTTCATATGGAGACAGTTTAGTCTTACCCCTTGGGGTATTGCGTATTGAGTAAAGGGCCAGTGGAAGGCATTCTGTCCAAGGCTTTCCTGTTTCAGCCATGGCTTTCTGTATTTTTAATTTTAAAGTTCCATTCATGCGTTCTACCTTACCAGAACTTTGAGGATGGTACGGAGTGTGTAACTGACTTTCAACACCCAACATTTTCAGTACATTTTGAAATATTTCTCCAGTGAAATGAGTACCCCTATCTGACTCGATCACTTCAGGGAGACCGTAACGGGGTATCAGTTCGGCAACTAGCTTTACAGCAGTGTTTTTAGCTGAAGCCTTCCGAACTGGATAGGCCTCTGGCCACCCCGAGAACATGTCAACACATACCAACACATACTCATACCCATTACTTTTTGGCAGCTGGATAAAGTCTATTTGTAATCGCTGAAACGGGTAGAGAGGTCGGACGTGGTGCTTCATAGGGGTCTTTGCTGTCTGTCCGGGATTATGTGTCAGGCATATAGCGCATGCAGCACAATAGTCTCTTGCATAGTTGCCAAAACCTGGAGCCAACCAGACTTGCTTTGCCAGTAGTGTCATTGCATTTGCAGACACATGAGTAGGGTGGTGCAGTCCACCAACTACAATCGGATACCAGGCTCTAGGTAGACATATTAGTCCATCTTTCTTCCAAATTCCCGCTTGTTCTTCTGCCCCTTCCTTTTTCCACCTGTCCCTCTCCTCTTCTCCTGCATCTTCCTGTGCTTGTCTCAGTCTATCTTCAGTATTTTCTGTGGGGTTTACAGTATGAACCTGTTGTAAGGGTTTGACAGCTGCTGCTTTGGCTGCTTTATCAGCCCTATCATTTCCCCTAGATTCCCTAGTGTCGAGTCTCACATGTGCAGCTACCTTGATTACTGCTACTTCTTTTGTTTCTTGTGCAGCCTCTAAGATCTGTTTGATCAGAGAAGCATGTTTTACAGGTTGTCCTGACGCTGTCATGTAACCTCTAGCTCTCCAGATTACTCCAAAATCAAACACAATACCATGTGCATACCTAGAATCAGTGTATATATTAGCTGTCTGATTCTCAGCTATTTTTAGAGCTTCAATCAATGCTGTTAGTTCTGCTTCTTGTGCAGACTGTTTCGGTGGAAGCGGTTCTGCTTTGAGAGTTTCAGATTCTGACACAACTGCATACCCTGTATGGAAGTTACCTGTGTCATCTGCAAACCTACTACCATCTATAAACAGCTCTAAATCTGGATTTTGAAGTGGTGTTTCGGATACATTGGGTAAGCCTACCGTTTCTTGTAAAATGAGCTCTGTACAATCATGTGTGTCTGTAGGGAAAAAATTTGCGTGTGGATCAGTGTCCTTATTCCCCCCTTCAGACTCGAGAGGTAGCAGTGTAGCTATATTGAGAGTCTGAAGCCTAGCAAATGTGATAGTAGAGGGGAGCAACAAAGAACACTGTAGCCGCAAATGTCTGGCCATGGAAATGTGTTTTGGTTGAACCTGGTTTAATATCCCATAAACATCATGTGTAGTTTGAACTGTGAGTGGATGCTCTAGGACAATTTCTGATGCTTTGTCCAACAATAGTGAGACAGCAACAACTACACGTACACAGGTTGGCGCTGCTCTAGCTACGGGATCTAACCTTGCTGAAAGATATGCAATTGGTCTTTGTTTCCCTGCATGCTTCTGGGTAAGAACTCCTGTAGCATGGGAATCAACTTCTGCAGCCATAAGCTGAAACGGTTTGGTGTAGTCTGGTAGCCCTAACGCTGGAGCTGAAACAAGGGCATCTTTTAATTGTTGGAACGAAATCTGACCTTCTTTTGTCAACAAATAAGGTTCACTTTTTACACAGTCATACAGTGGTTGCATTAGTTGACTGGCATGTATAATCCATTGTCTACAATGAGACACTATTCCTAAAAATGCTCGTAGCTGTTTATGATTTCTAGGCTCATTCATCTGTCTTATTGCTTCAGTTCTTTGTGGTGTAAGATGCTTTTTACCTTGAGAAATGCAATGACCTAGAAAGACCACTTTGGTCTGACAAACTTGTAGCTTTTGTCTATTCACTTTACACCCTTCTTTTTCTAAAAAACATAGTAAACTCACAGTGGACCTTTCTGCAGTTTCTAGATCTGGGCAGCAAAGTAGTAGGTCATCCACATACTGCAAAATTACTACCTGTGGTTCGGGTTCAAACCTCTGAAGGACTGTTTGTAGGGCATTTAAATAAAGAGTAGGGGAGTGTATCTTTCCCTGTGGAAGGCGTGTCCACGCCAACTGTTTGCCCTTAAATGTAAATGCAAACAAATGCCAACTATCTTGGTGTAAAGGAACCGAGAAAAATGCATTTGAAAGATCTATTTCAGTAAATACTTGAGAACTGGCTGGTATCTGTGATAGTAACGTATGAGGATTGGGTACAACTGGGGTGATTGGATCTAGAACTTTGTTTATTTCTCTTAAATCATGTACCATACGATATTTGGGCATAGAACTCTTATCAAGAGTTCTCTTTTTGACTGGATACAGAGGAGTGTTAGCAGGTGATTGTATCTCTACCAAAACTCCTTTCTCTTTATATCCCTCTATCTGTTTTGTAATCGCTAGTTCCTGCTGGGCACTCACAGGGTATTGTCTGAGCTGTGGGAGAACAGTTCCTGGTTGCACAGATAGTTTTACAGGAGAGATATGCAATAGTCCCACATCGGTGTCACCCTGTGCCCACAGTGTTTCTGGGACTGTTGAGAGGTCTAGATCTGTGGTGTACTCTTTTTCTTCAGCATAATCCTCAAAAGCCTGAATTCTAACATATTGTTCTAATGTTTCTGCATCATCAGGGATAGTCAGTATAACTGTGCCATCTTCCCTAAAATTGATGTTAGCTTCTAATTTCTTTAGGACATCAGTTCCTAACAAACATGTTGGGGCACCTCTGGCATACAAAAATCTGGATGCAAAACATTTAGGTCCTAATGAGACCTCTAGGGGCACAGTATATGGCAGTGTTCGAATTACCCCATCATAACCCTCAGCAAAAGTTGTTTGTTCTGAAATATCTTCCGGATTCGGAAGAAAATCTTGATTCAAAATTGAGGAAGTTGCACCTGTATCTATCAAAAATGGAATCTCTCTCCCCCCCACATTCACCTGTATCATAGGTCTTCTAGCTGGTAGGGAAGTTTGTAACACATCGAGTCAATCTGAATCTGGTATGGGACCATCTATGATGGTAGATTTCTGCTGGTTGTCCGTTTGGGGAGGGTTATTTCTGGGAACAAATTTGCCTGACTTTATATCTGCCAACTTCTTCCTGCACTCTCTTTGGAAATGACCTGGCTTTTTACAGTAGTGGCAAGGAAAGTTGTGTCTCACTCTTCCTCCTGTATTAGCTTGTGCTATTCTAACAGGCTTACGATTCTCTCTCATATCCATGACTATTCCTAAACATCGTTGTTTCACAATATTTGGTTGTTCAATTGTTCTCCAATCTGGAGTAGAGGATTTAAATTTTTCTCTGATTTTCGGATCTAGCCCCTCTATTAATTGTTTTGTAAAAAGTCTCCTTACTGAAGCATCAGTCAAATCCAATCCTTCATCCCTAAAGCTATTTTCTAATTCTTGACTATATTCTTCAATACTTTGCCCAAATTTCTGCATAATCACACCCGTAGATCCCCTTTCCCTCTGTTTTTCTCTCATGAAAATTATTAATGCCTCTGTGAACTGGGTACCTGATGCTTCTGTCTGTAAGGCACCCCCTTCTGCCACTGGTCTATTGGGCTGTAGGTGTGTCAATAATTCCTGAAAAAGTCCGGGGGACATTTTCATTCTACATAATTCTTCCCCGTCCGCCCAGACCCCAGCATGAGTCTGCATGATTTGTTGTATGTATTGTGCAAATCGGATGGGATATTGAGTGGGATCAGGCGCATTATGCAGGAGGGACATACCTTCAGCAGGGGACCAAGGAAAATACTGTCGGGTCTGGTGATATCTAGTTCCCATTACCCCGTCAGCACCAGGTTCCCTAAAGGGTCTTGGTACTACCCTAACAGGGGCAAGTACAGCGCCATGTCTAGGTGTACCACAGACTAGGCAATCATTTCTCCAATCTGGATTTTGTTGTCCACAGTGTGAACATACCCATCCTCCTACCCCACCAAGATTGGGATACAAGGCTGGAAATTGTTTTCCTCCTTCTGCTCCTCCAGATGGTACAAATGATTGGGCTTTTGGATCTAGGTAAGGTGGTGGGATTATGTCACAACTTTTTCCCTTCCCCATAATCCATTTGGAAGTGTCTGGATCATACTTCCAATTCTCCTCTTTAGCTGTTTTTGAGACCTCTATCATACAGTGTATGATTTCTTCCCACCCATTGTCTTTGATAATTCCACCTCGTTCTTTACTCAGTCTTTCCCATTCAGTGCTAAACATAAGTGCTTCTGAAATTCCCAATTTTTCTCTTACCCTTCTAATTTGACTTCTGACTGTCTTCCCACATCTTTCCTGTATGATATCTGCTGCTTCCACTTGTCCTAAGACGGTTTTTGTCTGTTTATTTCCCATTTTTCTTTTTTTTTTTTTTTTCAATATTAGCTATTTCTACCCCAGGTGACGTTTGGACAATCACTTATCCTAGGTGATGTCTCGTTGCCTTCTCTCCTAGGGAGCTAAAATATTGAAGGGCTGATCTGCTCCATTCTTTCTAATGTGCAGAATGTACTTAAGTGCTATTATGCACGCAAACAGACCCAGCAACACCATACAGATCACAAAACTTTCTGTGTCAGTTAGCATACTTGTCCCAGGCTCATGGACCCGCGTCCTGGGCTCATTCTATCAAACCTTATCCAGAAATGAAGGAGGTTAAGCACTTAAATGAGAGTCAAGCATGGGCGGAGGTCTCCCCGAAAGGACGCAACCACATGACCCAGTTAGGCTGACTTCCGTGTATAAGGCTTATACCCCAACTATTTCGGCTTATTTTTCTACGCACTTTTGCTCTTCTTTCACAACATACCACAACCTTCACACTGTTCACACACTGCCAGGGACAGGACTCATAAATCTATACAATATAGTAACCCGAGTTTTATAGGTATCTACTCACTACTAGACTAACCCAGCGTGACACGGCTCATAGAGATCTTTCGGATAATACAAGGCAGATAAAAGAGAACTAATAATGTCTCTTACCTGGCCAGGTTTTTCAGTTCATTTGCCGTCCATTATCCCAGATCTCCATTGTCCGTATCCGCAGGTGAATCTCGAGCAAATACTCTCATCTCGGGTCCCTGTTCGGTGCGCCAAAGAAATGTTAAGTCCTTCTCAGTCCCTGGCTTACTAGAGGTAGGGATCCTGAGTAAATGACACGCAAACAAGGTATTGTGTGATCATATACAAGGGAAGCCCAGGAGCACATCTCTCTCTCTGGGCTTTGCCCTCCCTTTATATAGAAAGAATTATTCTTTTACAGACATGCGCACAAGCGCTCATATTTCACTATCTCTTACATAAACAATCTATACCAGTCTTTATCAGTAGAAAGTTACATCATCTGGAAGGTGAATGAAAGGCTGCTATTGAAAGAAGGAATGCACACATGATTACTTCCATAAAAGGAAATGTCAAGTCAGCAGAAATGTATCTTGTTGTAAGCGAGATTTCTCAGGAAGAAGATAAGATGGATTCCTTTAGTTCAGTCTGATCTCCACACTGCCGAGTACTTAGAAAAAAAAGTACTTTGAATAAAAAATACACGAATAACAGTGCACGAATGCACCCCTGCACGAATGCATCCCCAAGCTACATCTACATTTATAGAAGGCTAGCCCTTAGATCTCTTTTTTTTTTTTTTTTGTGTTAAAGCTCGTTAGCAATCAATCTAACTCAGTTGAGACAACAGGACACAATAAATGTAGTGATCAGATAAACAAATGTCCAGGTCTACATGGATCATAAAGAGATGGCACACATGGATGTTGTCTGTTATAATGGAAGCTATAGAATGACTAAGTGCTTTTTGTTGTGTCTTTTGTCTGTGTCCACAGATGAAGAGTGAGGATCTCACAGCGGAGTTCTCTCAGGCTTGTGACTGGTGAGTAGCTGCGGATTTATAGTGACCCTCCACCTCGCAGTATAAATTTCATAAGAAATGCCTTAATTAAATGGCCAGTGTCGCCCTTCTTCTGGTGCAGCGCCTGATTCCCATGTCCCCTCTCCATGTACATTACATGGCTCCCAGACACTCCCTCAGCTCTGGGGTGGTCCATATTCGAGTAGGGGGATTGTCTGAGAGTACCAAAGCACCATGTGCATAGTGTGGCCTGAGACACATCATGAGGAGAGTCTCAGACTACCTGTGATCACTGGCCATAGAAGAAGCCATTTAATGTACCTGAAAAGCGGACTGGGAATCAGGAGCTGCACCAGAAAAAAAAATTAAGCACCAGGTATTTTAACTGTATTATAAATTTATTTTGAAATTTGTATTGTGATGTGGATGATTGTTTTAGGTTTTGTCAAATATTGCTTATTAGCAGGCCCAAATTTGATTTACCCTGATTTTTTTTTTCTTTTGTGGATTAGGACTGGTTGTTCTCTCCGAGCTTTTGCATGGCATCCCCACACCAACAAGTTTGCCCTGGCACTTGTAGATGACTCCATCCGAATATATACCACAGGAAGGTAAGATGTGTGGGCACAATTAGTCTCCTTTAGACAATTAACTGCTCAAAATCAAAATGGTCTTAATTTTTAGCTTTAACCCATTTTGCGACTTTAGCCTAAAAAAAAAGTTACTTGTTTTCACTAAATGGTGAAAAATGAATTTAAAAAAATACAGAAAATCACTCCTGGGGTAGAACAGGAGGACATTTGTGGAAAAGTGTTGTGACTTTTTAAAAAGTTGCAATTGAGGAATCACAAAAACGTCTAGAAACCCCCAAACTCTTCCAACAACAATGAACTTAAAATAGAAAAAAAACAGGCAAAGATATATAACATGAACATGGAAAAATAGGCCAAATCTAGACCAAAAAAAACCCAGGCAATTGCAGTAAAGAAACAAGTGCTTGCAGGTCTTGTATTTGAGCAGACAACCCCCTTAAACTGTCTTTTATGCAATACAATGTTACCTATATCACTACTTTATGTCTCTAGCCCAACAATACCAACATTAAAGCACCGTCTGCAGAAGGATGTGGCGAGTATGGCATGGAAACCGTTTTGTGCCTCCAT
Source organism: Ranitomeya imitator (assembly GCF_032444005.1). Taxonomy (NCBI): domain Eukaryota; kingdom Metazoa; phylum Chordata; class Amphibia; order Anura; family Dendrobatidae; genus Ranitomeya; species Ranitomeya imitator. The sequence goes on along the minus strand of NC_091284.1, from coordinate 726,705,607 downwards.
TTTAGCTGTGGCATGTCAGAGCTGTGTCCTGGTGTGGCACATCGACCCCACCTCTCTGTCCACAAGGTAACAATTCTTACATTGAAAGATGCATTATCTTACCCTCTTGGTATTCTGAAAAGCAAGGTAGTCCACTGATTATTCCTGTAGGTCACTACGTGTCACACACACATAGTCCGCCAGAACAGGCGCCAGTCCCATTCATCAGATAAAATGATTTCTAAGCTTCCTTAAAGGGAACCTGTCACCCCGTTTTTTCAGATTGAGATATAAATACTGTTAAATAGGGCCTGCGCTGTGTGTTACTATAGTGTATGTAGTGTACCCTGATTCCCCACCTATGCTGAGAAATACATTACCAAAGTCGCCGTTTTCGCCTGTCAATCAGGCTGGTCAGGTCAGGTGGGCGTGGTGACATCACTCTTTTCTTCCCCAGCTTTATGTTGGTGGCGTAGTGGTGTGCGCATGTCGCAGTGACGAATCCACTGCGCGCACGTGAAGAAACAGCGCGCGATCTGCGCTATTACCCCCTGTCATCGGTGGGGGCGGCCATCTTCCTGGGGCCGCGCGTGCGCAGATGGAGTGCTCTGCTGCACGGGGCATTCCCAAAGCCGAGTTTGCATCTTCTTCACGTGCGTGCAGTGGATTCGTCACTGCGACATGCGCACACCACTACGCCACCAACGTAAAGCTGGGGAAGAAAAGAGCGATGTCACCACGCCCACCCGACCTGACCAGCCTGATTGACAGGCGAAAACGGCGACTTTGGTAATGTATTTCTCAGCATAGGTGGGGAATCAGGGTACACTACATACACTATAGTAACGCACAGCGCAGGCCCTATTTAACAGTATTTATATCTCAATCTGGAAAAACGGGGTGAAAGGTTCCCTTTAAAAATCATCATTTTTGGCAGCACATCGACTGTCCTCGGCAGCACAAGTCTGGTTTATACAATCTATCAGCGATCATTCTCTGCACATCAGAAGCTGTCAGGCTACACAGGTTATTAAACAACTGCTGGATGTCTTGTCTGTAACCGAACGGCCGTTGTGTATGGCGACAGTGTGTCCAGTGTAAACCAGCCTTTATCGGCTCTCTGCTCTGACTACTGGGGGGAGCGACAATAGGATTTATGGATGGGCTTTTCTCAATATCTTAAACCAAAGTTAGAAGAATTGAAGGCGGAGAGGTTTGCTGTGACAGAGAAACGTGTCTCGCATTCTCTGCTGCATGCCTTTCTTCCCTAATTGCATGTGAGCGTTGTTAATGTGCTTTTTTATGTCTGCCTTTGCCAGGCCTTCATCCGGCTGCGCTCAGATCCTTGCACATCCAGGTCACAGTCCAGTCACTAGCGTCATTTGGTGTCCTAAAGGTGGAGTGCTCCTGTCTGCATCTCCTGTGGACACCGCCATGTTGGTGAGTAATCCAGGCAGTACTGGACATCCATTGTTGTGTCCACCTTGTTCTCAGTATCAGCTAATATTAATTGACAATTTAAATTGACATCAACAAGAGTTGAAGGATTCCACATAATTCAGAATATTGGTCAATCAGATGATTGTAGACACTTTTGTGGACTTGTATGTTGTTTTCAGCAGCCACATAGGCAGTGATAGATTGACTCTGACCCTAATCCGTTGTACACAAGGATCTTCTGCCCTTGCTGTGATCTGGTCATTGGGAGGGTGGGGGAAGAGCTGTCATCGCTTGCTGTCAGTGATGCATCCTACTGGGGGTTTATCTGTCATTCTGATCCTGCCTGTGACGATAATGAACGAGACTGCTGTATAGTATTCCATAATTGTAATATTTACATTTTCTTTTTTCTACCAGTACGTCAAGGTGATTGGGTTTTGGGGTATGAAGTGGGTTCAGGAGCAGAGTCTGCAACCTTTAGGGCAGGTGTCAACTGTTTTTTTAAGGCTCCGCTCTCTGCTGATTAACCCATTAAATAGCACAATTTCAGTAATGGCGCCCTGACACTATCAAAGAAAGGCAATGAGTTGCCATGGTAACTGGAGCCTCCAAAAAGGTCCTGCCCCCATCACTGCCATGCTGGTAGTCAGGAGAAGCCCATCCGTAGGCTTTTTTTTTTTTTTTTAAAGGAGACTCTAACTTCTCATATATACTGAAGTATTGTGTAATAATATAGTAGACTATATCATTTTCTGCAGGAAAAAAAATAAAAATTACATATACAGATGTGGTGGAGGCCAAGAAGACACTATTTAGGCATTGGACAGATGGTTGGATACTTTTGACTTATGTCGGGAGCTTTCATATAAGCTGGAAATGCCATGTAAATGCACTCTAACTCCAATGTGGCCCAGTGTATGATGTCTCATAGTTAGCTTCCAATCTTACCAGGTTATCTTACTTCCTAATGCTACGGACATGACATGGGTTTTCTTTGTGTTTTCAGGTGTGGGATGTCGCTACCGAGAGCTGCGTACCCCTACAGAGAGTAGGAGGGGGTGGTGTCACTTTCCTGTCTTGGTCTCCAGACGGCAGTAAGGTGCTGTCTGCCACCCCATCTGCGGTGTTCCGGTGAGCAGAAATTACTGTGAAATTAATGTTTCCATTAGTGATTTATCGATGTATCAATATTGACATTTTCCAGGGTATGGGAGACATACATGTGGACTTGTGAGCGCTGGCCAACACTCAATGGCCGCTGTCAGGTCTGTTTGAGGGGGGGACCTACATTTTTCTACCGATATCCTTTGTTTTGCCATGCCTAATGTGTTTTGTTTTATTCCTTGTTTTTCCCCAACCCAGACTGCATGTTGGAGCCCAGATGGCAGTCGTTTGCTTTTTGCTGTGAAAGGAGAGTCTGTAATATACAGTTTATCATTCTCTATGTTAGCAGGTAAGTGCCCAACAGACTCACTTATCCGCTTCACAAAATCATTCTTAAAGCGGTTCTCCAGAAATATAACTTAATTAGCAAATCACAATTGTTTTGCCTAGGGAGGTAATCACTAAATAATGAACCCCTTAATGACCGTCAATATGTCTTTCTACTGAACTGAGATATAAGAGAATAGCATCCCCATACAGGTGACAATCCAGCAGCTGTCAGCTGTACAATATAGCTGACAACTTGCTGCATCAGCCACGATCAGTGTTGGCACTATCCAAATCTGTTTAACCCCTTAGATGCTGCTGTCAATAGTCTCTATAACATATAAATGATTACCGGAGTGTGGGGGCTCCCTCTTTTTCCCCATCGGCACTCTGAGATAATAATAATAATTTTTATTTATATAGCGCCAACATATTCCGCAGCACTTTACAACTAAGCGGGGACATGTACAGACAATAAATTCAGTACAAGTTAAGACAATTTAAACAGTGACATTAAGAGTGAGGTCCCTGCTCGCAAGCTTACAATTTACAAGGAAATGGGGGGACACAATAGGTGAAAAGTGCTTGTTATTTCAGGTCTGGCAATTATAATAAATAGGGATTTTCATATAAAGCTGCTTGATCCGGTCATCAGCCCGTGTGTTTAAGTGCAATAATCAAGTATCAAGTGCAGTTATCGTGTGCATGCAGGGTGTGGAGACAGATCATGAGATCATGATCGTGTAGTGCTGATGTTGGCCATGGCAATTCATGGCCAAATAACGGCCTTAGAGCCCACCGGCTTTAGCGGCCTGTTCAGAAGTTACGATACTTAGGTTTCAAAAATAAACTTTTTAATTCCTGTCATGTCACTTTGCATAAATTCCTGAAAAGCACCTGAAGGGTTAATAAACTGCCTGCCAGCAGTTTTCAATATGTCAGGGGGTGCTGTTTTTAAAATGTCATCACTTTTGGGGGGTTTCAAATATATAGGACCCCTAAAGACACTTCAAACTTGGATAGATCCCTCAAAAAAATAAATGTTGTACATTTTTTTGAAAAAATGAAAAATTGCTGCTACAGTTTTAAACCTTCACTGCTCAGATTTCAAAAATTAGGCCTGGTCACTAAGGATTTAAATAGCCGCCATCTTGTTATGCTGCCAGAAGCCTGTCCTAGACTGTTAATACAACCAATGCCTAAAAGTTGAGTATGTGCAGTAGAGTCTCCACCGCTGTGACCCGGAGATTGATAGTACAAGTTGTATGTAATCTCCAGGTCACAGCAATTGCTCAGCATGCAGAAAGAAAGTGGATAGCACAGTCCTTCTGGAATTTTCAGTATTAGATCAGATGGACAGTAATGTGAGCAGCCTCTTCATACCTCAGCATCCCTGGTACCTACAATGACTTATAAGATAGACAGTGTGGCCAGCAGTGTGAGCAGCCTCTTCTCACCTCAGCATCCCTGGTACCTCCAGTATTGGATCAGATAGACAGGGTGGACTGGACAGTAATGTGAGCAGCCTCTTCATACCTCAACACCCCTGATATCTCCAGTATTAGATCAGAAACGCCAGATAGACAGCATTGTGAGTAACCTCACCTTACCTCAGTACTGCTGGTGTCTCCAGTATTAGATCAGAAACACAGGATGGACAGCAGTGTGAGTAACCTCGCCTTACCTCAGCATTGCTAGTGTCTCCAGTATTAGATCAGAAACACAGGATGGACAGCAGTGTGAGCAGCCTTTTCTTCCCTCAGCATTCCTAATATCTCCAGTATTGGATCAGAAACACAGTATGGACAGCAGGGTGAGCTGCCTGTTACCTCAGTATTCCTAATATCTCCAGTATTAATCAGAAACACAGTATGGACAGCAGTGTGAGCAGCCTCTTCTTACCTCAGCATTCCTAATATCTCCAGTATTGGATCAGAAACACAGGCTGGACAGCAATGTGAGCAGCCTCTTCTTACCTCAGTACTGCTGGTGTCTCCAGTATTAGATCCGAAACACAGAAAGGACAGCAGTGTGAGCAGCCTCGTCTTCCCTCAGCACTGCTGGTGTCTCCAGTATTAGATCAGAAACAGTATGGACAGCAGTGTGAGCAGCCTCGTCTTCCCTCAGCACTGCTGGTGTCTCCAGTATTAGATCAGAAACACAGGATGGACAGCAGTATGAGCAGCCTCGTCTTCCCTCAGCATTCCTAATATCTCCAGTATTAGATCAGAAACACATGATGGACATCAGTGTGAGCAGCCTCGTCTTCCCTCAGCACTGCTGGTGTCTCCAGTATTAGATCAGAAACACAGGATGGACAGCAGTGTGAGCAGTCTCTTCTTCCCTCAGCACTGCTGGTGTCTCCAGTATTAGATCAGAAACAGTATGGACAGCAGTGTGAGCAGCCTTGTCTTCCCTCAGCACTGCTGGTGTCTCCAGTATTAGATCAGAAACACAGGATGGACAGCAGTGTGAGCAGCCTCGTCTTCCCTCAGCACTGCTGGTGTCTCCAGTATTAGATCAGAAACACAGGATGGACAGCAGTGTGAGCAGCCTCGTCTTCCCTCAGCACTGCTGGTGTCTCCAGTATTAGATCAGAAACACAGGATGGACAGCAGTGTGAGCAGCCTCGTCTTCCCTCAGCACTGCTGGTGTCGCCAGTATTAGATCAGAAACAGTATGGACAGCAGTGTGAGCAGCCTCATCTTCCCTCAGCACTGCTGGTGTCTCCAGTATTGGATCAGAAACACAGTATGGACAGCAGTGTGAGCAGCCTCGTTTTCCCTCAGCACTGCTGGTGTCTCCAGTATTAGATCAGAAACACAGGATGGACAGCAGTGTGAGCAGCCTCGTCTTCCCTCAGCACTGCTGGTGTCTCCAGTATTAGATCAGAAACACAGGATGGACAGCAGTGTGAGCAGCCTCTTCTTACCTCAGCAATCCTAATATCTCCAATATTAGATCAGAAACACAGGCTGGACAGCAGTGTGAGCAGCCTCTTCTTACCTCAGCATTCCTAATATCTCCAATATTAGATCAGAAACACAGGCTGGACAGCAGTGTGAGCAGCCTCTTCTTACCTCAGCATTCCTAGTATCTCCAGTATTAGATCAGAAACACAGGATGGACAGCAGTGTGAGCAGCCTCTTCCTACCTCAGCACCCTTTTCCTCTGTATTAGTTTTGAATGCCCACTGAGAACACATCCTCTTACACAGGATGGGGGGAAGACAGAGCTTCTACTGCAGATGCTCACAAGCACCGCTCCTATTAATATTTTAGGACTGGCTTATTGAAACTTCGTCAAAGGAAGAGAGGAGCAATTGTCCATAACTGATCTGATGCCAGCTTTTAAATTTTAAGAGTGTTGAGAAAGAAAATAATCCCATGCTGTTGTCACAGGCATTCACTTGTTATCGGGCTGCTATAGAGAATATACCTTTTTGTTGTTCTTAATGTTAGATTTTAACTTGGGGACCCATTTCCATGTACTTCTTAATTTTCTGTCCATGTCCTACAATAAATAGGGGAGGCACAAGCCCTTGTTGGCGGAAGTGAACGTGCAACCCCAGTCGCTGATGTGTCTGAAGTGATTTTTGAGAGAGAAGAGGGGGAAGTGAGGTGAGTGTAAAAAAGGCAGGAGACTGCTGTAACATCACTGACACAGTAATACTCGTCTCATTATATATTACAGAATTGGTGGTGAAATACAGTCTATGGTGTGGGACCCTAGTGGCGAGAGGCTGGCCGTGCTATTGAGTGGTGGGATTTATTCATTTTACTATACCAGTATTTGGGGCTCATTCACAAACGTGTCTTAAAATATTGTACAGATGAAAATAATTTCAGAGGAAGTCATGCACACATCTCCAGCTTGGCCAAAGAAGAATCACAGCATTTGCAAGTGCGCAGAACAGTTTCTCTATTTCATTCGTCCACCTCCCTGTTCTGCACGTGCGCAGGATTTCAATCAAGACGGCGCCGGTCCAAGTGAAGCAGGGACAGAGCTTATTGGCCAAGTGAAGGTCCTAATTTATATGACTTTTCGAGGTCCGTTTCTCACATATGAAATTCCCTTTCAGAAAACCCAAATGAGAAGACGAGTGAGTCGGCCATAGCTGTGTACCGCACGAAGAACAACCCTAAGTTTGAGCTCCTTCCATGGTAAGACTTTAATGTAGCCTTGTTATGGTGACTGTATGTAAAGTTCCGATTATACGAATGGGGCTTCAGTGTGACCCCCTGTTCATATCCCCTTTAAGAGCATTTGGACATTATAGAGGGGTTCCCCTCCTGTGCCAGGACAGGGGACCATTGCATTACATAGACTTCATTATCTCTGCAGTGTTCCCTAGAAGGGGACATTTGTGCCTAGACGTTGCTTTCATAAGCCATAACAGCTGATTGTCAGAGAGAAACCAGACTCATTGTGATCATTTAGTTTTTGTCCGCTCCTTTTTCACCCCTTCCACTCATTCGATGTGCATGTACAGTGGATATACCTTCAAAAAGAACCTGAAGACCCACCTCTTCCGACAAGCCTACAACCTGCAGTAACCACCGATTGACCAAACCGCTGCACGGCCAGCTCTACCCTCACCTACTGTATCCTCACCCATCCCTTGTAGATTGTGAGCCCTCGCGGGCAGGGTCCTCTCTCCTCCTGTACCAGTTGTGACTTGTATTTTTCAAGATTATTGTACTTGTTTTATTATGTATACCCCTCCTCACATGTAAAGCGCCATGGAATAAATGGCGCTATAATAATAAATAATAATAATAATAATAATAATATTGGTTGTGCTTGAGTGGAGCAAGCTCATGGGTTGAGCCTGCACCGTACACATTGGGTGCTGTGTGTGTTGTACAGCCGGCACCTGTCTGTAACCGCAGCAATCTGAGCGAGCTCCAATTATTTTGACAGTGTAATTTGTGTTGTGATCTAGTGTGAGTCTCCTCTGATGCCTATTGGCCCTCTGACATAATGGTGGGGTGCCAATGATTTGCCATGTTAGTCAGGGCCTACTGAAAGCCTCATTGCCTCCATCTTGTACTCCAATGAAGCCCACCCTGTAATTGGGCATTATGGGAGGTCGTCCGATTCACTATAGGCAGTATACAGTATCAAATGCTCATAAATTTCAAACCCCTATAATTGCAAAAAAAATTAATAAAGGGAACTATGTGGGAAAAAAATAAATAAAAATAAAGCCCTGGGGTTAATCTGCAGGGTAATAGAATTCTAAAGCCACCCGGCCCCCACATTGATAGCCTGGCTATCGGGAGGACATTAACTTTATTTTTCTCATCAGCTTCCGGCTTTCAGTCATAGAGGTGCGACCGCAACGGCTTTAGTCACCACTCAGTACATAGTGAGCAGCGGCTGTCACCACACCCCAGCATTGACTGACATCCCGCTCTATACTGATGCACTGCTGAGCCAGCTGCACCTCTGACTGGAGGCTGCTGGGAGGAATAAAGATAATTTCCTCCCGGCAGCCAGACTTTCAGTGCAGCGGCCGCATTGCTTTAGAACAATAGTAGGTTAATGGTGTTGTTTTTTTGTTTTTTTATATCAGAGGGTCCCTGTAATAAAAAAAATAAGTATTTCAAGATATTAAAAAAAACTAAAGTTTAAATTGTCCTCACTTTTCCCAATACAAATATAAAGCAATTGAATAAAATGCATAGTATCACCAAGTCTGCAAAAGTCTGACCTATGATAATATTAAACTAGTTAACATTATGCTAAATGCTGTAAAGAATAAAATTGAAACTCCAGAATTTCGAGTGTTTGTCCAGCACAACTCAACACTCCCCCCCAAAAAGAAGCAGGAACATGATCAAAACGTTGTATGTGCCTTGCAAAAGAACCAACAAAAATGACGATACAGGGGGTGGCATCAGTTTTTTTTTTTAATTTACTGAAATTAAAAAAAAATAATTTTGGAACCACTTTGATCAAACTGACTATAAGTATATGATATCCATGTCATTTTCACTACACATTTGAGAACTCATTTAACTTTTTTAAGTTTTTCCACATTTCTTAGTGCTTTACATGGTAAAGTGAATGGTGTAATTCAAATATACTACTTGTCCAATAATAAAAAACCAAGCCCTCAATATCGTTATTTCAATGGTGGAAACAATGGCTCTTAAGCAAATTTTCATTTTTGCACTTTCATTTTTTTCACATCGTGAAGGGCATAAAAAAATATTTTTTTAAATCATATGGGTCTTTTTAAGTTGATAATTGTTTTTTTTTTATTTTAATGCTTTTTTTTCTCTTCTCTCCAGTGGCTTCCTTCCTAGTCAAGTGGACGAAGCTCCACAACTCATGCAATTTCACCCAGGATTTAAGAAGGGAGCACTGCTTTCTGTGGTAAAGTGTTTTTTGTTTTTGTTTTTTTGCACTGAGAATGAATGTATGCTCATGGCATTGCTGTCAATCACCTGAAAATTTAAAAGTGTTATCTGTGTCTTTTTTTTTCTTAGGAGGCTAGGAACTTGCCTGCTTCTTGTGAAGTCATGTTGACAGAGCAGCTCCTTTTCTTCCGGTATGCTCAGTCAACGAGTTGTCACTGGCGATAAAACAGTCTCCCCTCAATTAGGCAGCAGGGAACCAGCTGTCAATTAGCGTGATGTGAGTAATGTCGTCCTATCAATAGAGAAGACTGGAAGAGAAGGAATTGCTCTGCCAATGTGACGTCACAGGAAGCAGGAGAGGTCTGTGACTGTTCTCAACTGGAAGAGATAGTCACAGGGCACAACATACAGGTAGTTGCTAACTACTGGTAAGTTCTTAGCACCATAGAAGAAAAAGAGTCCTGGATAACCCCTATAACATATGCAATATTTGTCAAATACAATTGAGACTATAGGTTTCATTATATTTTCTCCTTCGCCACATTGGGGGACACAGGACCATGGGTGTTATGCTGCTGTCACTAGGAGGCTGACACTAAGTTGAGACAAAAAAGTTAGCTCCTCCCCTGCAGTATACACCCTCATGCTGGCTTCCAGAGACCTAGTTCAAGCTTAGTGTCCGTAGGAGGCACACTGGATTTAAACCTTTTTTCTGGACGAAGGGGCGACGGAACCTTTCAAGGCTCCGATCTCCCCGAACCAATAACAGGCGAGCACGGGAGTTTTACCTCTCCGTATCCTCTCCTGCGACGTGGGATGCCACTGCCTGAGCTGAACTTTGGGGCGACGAGCCCCTTCAAGGGCACCGATTCCCCCCCCCTACTTTACAGACGAGCACTGGTGTGTCACCTCCAGTATCCTCTTCTGCAGCCAGGCCCTGCCCACCAGGTCTCACCCTCGGCTGTTCAGAGGCACTATTCCACTGTGGCGTCTGTGCAGTCCCCACTGCATCACCACTGAAAAAGAGCGGATGATGGAAGGAGGCGGACGGTTCCTCTCCACCCCCCTTTTAAGGGGATGGTGGATAGAGGCTTCCCCAACCCTGCACTGTCCTATTTACCCCAGGCACCTTCTTTTTGGGGTAAATGTACTAGGGGTCGTTTTTTTCCGGCGGTCACCAGATATTTGGAGGGCTCCATAGCGGCACCGCAACTCCTTTCCCTGCGGTGCGCGCCGGCCGAAGCCAGAAATTTAGTCCCCGGCTTCGGCCTAGTCTAGGCCGCATCCCGGTAGGCTCCGCATGCATCATTCCAGCAGCTCCGTCCGCGATTCTCGCTCCCTGCGAGACTACCCCACAGACTCTCGGCAGCCATCTTCCTTCTGCACAGCAGCGCCGGCCGGCTTCTTTTCCACAAAGCTCCGGAGGTTTTCCCACTCAGTGCCACCTATCCGATTGCCGGGCACAGGACCTGGGTAAGGAGATGGCACTACGTGCTTCCCTACAGCATTACCCCTCAGCTTCCACTAGCAGCCCTCTTTTTTTCTTCTCTCATTGGGGTACAACATGTCGCAGTCAAGGGTTAAAAAGACCACTGAGGTACATACCACCTTTTTCTCTGCATGTACCACCTGCCAGGCCCCCCTCCCTCAGCCTCAAAGCTCCCCACTCTGCCCTGCCTGTGATGCCCAATGTGCCCAGGAGCCCTCCGCCACTATCGACCCCAGTGTATCTAGCCCCCCTGAGTGGACCGCGTCACTGTCACAATCCATGGCTTCGCTAGCCAAAGTGATTGAATCTCTTCATGACCCCTCTGGGGAGCGGGGCGCTCGTTTTCCTGGGTTGAGACCCCTCTATAACAGGGGAATCATCGGCCAGCAGGGGCCGCTCTCACCTGAAGGAGGTACGGATATCCAAAAAACGGATCTGCACTACCTCTCCTGAGCATTCACCACGCCATTCAGCCTCTGGTAGCTCCACTTCTCGCTCATCCTCTCCAGGGGCTTGAAGCGATCACGACTCTTGAGTATGAGTCTGAGGCATCCCTGGACCCGGATTCTCCGGAGTTTCGATCAACTGTTGACTCCCTCATTGAGGCTGTCAATCATCCGCTAAAGGTTGATGATGACCCTAATTCAGCTCCGGATCACGCAGTTTCCTTTTACGAGAACCAAGCGATCTCATAAGGTGTTCGCCTCCCATCCAGACTTCCTAGAGAATGTTTCGGCGGCACAGGGAGCGACAGGATAAACGCTTTACGGGTAAAAAGGACCTGGAATCAAAGTATCCCTTTTCCGCAGATCTGGTCAAAGATTGAACGGAACCACCGCTGGTAGATCCTCCGGTATCGCGTTTGGCTACCAAAACGCTTCTACCAGTACCTGATGGGGCTTCAATTAAAAATCCCACAGAACGCCAGTTAGATTCTCTGGCGCGCTCAGTGTATGAAGCCTCAGGTTCCTCCATATCTCCTTCCTTCACTGCGGCATGGGTCGCCAAAGCAATAGTTTTCTGGGCAGATGCTCTTGGAAAATCCATTCAGGACCAGGCTTTTCCGTCTGAGGCGGCGGATCTCGCCAAACAAATTGCTATGGCTGGAGATTATGTGATTTACGCGTCATTAGACGCAGCGGACTGTACGGCAACTGCGGCTTCAAACGCCATCACCATTAGGAGAGCTATTTGGCTTAGAGAATGGCGTGCGGATTCCTCCTCAAAAAGTCTCTGATTTCCCTACCCTTTCAGAGCGAACGTCTGTTTGGAGAAAAATTGGACCAGCTTATTTCCGATGCTACAGGAGGGAAAAGCAAGTTCCTCCCTCAACACAGGCCTAAAGCTGCCTTTCAGCGTCAACAACATTTTCGTTTTCGCCCCTTTCGCAGTAGCCCTTTCTGGTCCAACTCCACAGCATCGTCCATATCAGAACGATTTACACGCACAGACAGAGACTCTCGACCTTCTTACAGGCCGAATCAGTCCTGGGGAGGAAAACCTAGACAACCCAGAACAAGAGGCTCCAGGTGTTCCAGATTTCCTTCACAATGACTCGGGGGGGTATTCCAGTCGACACCACCAAAGTAGGCGGACGCCTGCTTCTTTTTCAACACGTCTGGCTTTCCGTCATCCACGACGAATGGGTCAGAGACCTGGTGTCTTGTGGTTACAAAATAGAATTCTCCGCCTCCCCTCCAACACGGTTTTTTCCCTCTCGTCTCCCAAGTTCGGGGGCTCAATCTTGCTCACTTCACCGCCCCATCGAATCCCTCCGCCAAAACTGGGTCATCGTTCCGGAGCACTAGAGATTCAGAGGTTTTTACTCAAACCTCTTCGTCGTGCCAAAAAAGGACGGGACGGTGCGCCCCATTTTGGACCTGAAGCTCTTAAACAAGTACGTAAAAGTACGGCACTTCAGGATGGAATCCCTCTGGTCGGTCATCTCCTCAATGGAGATAGGGGAGTTCCTAGCATCAATAGATGCTTATCTTCATATCCCAATCTTCCCGCCACATCAAAGGTTCCTCCGTTTCGCTATACAAGAGCACTATTTTCAATTCACGGCCTTACCCTTTGGTCTTGCCACTGCGCCCAGGGTATTCACAAAGGTCATGGCTGCTATCATGGCCATTCTTCACTCCCGAGGAGTGGTCGTCTTGCCATACTTAGATGACCTTCTGGTCAAAGGTCTGTCTTATCATGCCTGCGAAGCAAGCGTCCGCATTACCTTGGATTCTCTTTCGCACCTGGGCTGGTTAATCAACTTGGACAAATCCTCCCCCATTCCAGCCCGACGGATCTCTCTCCTGGGCATGATCCTGGACACGTCCAAGGGGCTGGTTTTACTTCCTCGGTCCAAGGCCCAAGCGCTTCAACAAATCTGCCTTCGCTGGGGAATTCAGGACATGGACCTGATGGCGTCCAGACTGAATGCCAAGATTCCCAACTTCATAGCACGTTCTCGAGATCCCCAGGCCGTCGGGGTGGACACACTGATATCCCCATGGCACCGGTTCCAATTCCCGTACGTGTTTCCTCCACTTCCTTTGCTGCCGAAAGTAATCCGAAAAATCAAGATGGAAGGGGTTCCTGTGATCCTTATCACCCCGGATTGGCCACGTCGCGTATGGTATGCGGAGCTCGTTCACCTTGTATCCGACGTCCCCTGGCGGTTACCAGACCACCCAGATCTGCTTCGCCAAGGACCGATCTACCACCAGAACCCAGGGGCCCTACATTTAATGGTTTGGATGTTAAAACCTGGATCCTAACTCAAGCGGGTTTCTCCCAGCAGGTCATCGCCACCATGATCAGCGCTCACAAGGCGTCTTCCGCTCACATCTATCACCGCACCTGGAAGGCCTTCTTCTCATGGTGCAGGCTCCGTGGTCGTCGTCCTCTCGTTTTCTCAATTCCCCCCATTCTGGAATTTCTCCAGTCCGGCTTGGATTCCGGCCTGGCGTTCAGTTCCCTCAAGGGTCAGATCTCAGCATTATCGGTGTTGTTCCAAAGTAAGATTGCTGCTAACTTGCAAGTCATGACCTTTATTCAAGGGGTCTCCCACGTGGTACCCCCCCTACAGAATGCCGTTAGAGACCTGGGATCTCAATTTGGTCCTCAGTGTACTTCAGGAATCTCCGTTTGAACCTCTGCAGGATGTCTCGCTGACCATCCTCTCCTGGAAGGTTGCTTTCCTTGTGGCAGCAACCTCTATCAGGCGCGTCTCCGAGTTGGCCGCACTATCCTGCCGGGCACCTTTCCTTTTCTTCCACCAGGACAAAGTAGTCCTACGCCCATCTCCGGCTTTTCTCCCTAAAGTGGTTTCATCCTTCCACCTTAATGAAGATATCATTCTTCCCTCCTTCTGCCCACAGCCAGGGTCATAGGGCATAGGCCCTTCACACCTTGGACCGTGGTAAGGGCCCTCAGGAGGTACATTTCTAGGACTGCTCCCTTCCGCAAATCGGACTCCCTCTTTGTGCTCCCGGAGGGTCACAGAAAGGGTTCAGCCGCTTCTAAGGCCACGATAGTCAGATGGATCCAATCAGCTATCCAAGAATCTTATTGGAACCGGTAGCTGCTCCGTTTTCCACCCTAGGCTTATACTTGAGTCAATAAGTTTTCCCAGTTTTTTGTGGCAAAATTAGGGGGGTCGGCTTATACTTGGGTCGGCTTATACTCGAGTATATACGGTAATATCGTAAATTCATATTCGGCAACCAAATCTGAACATATTCGCTCAACTCTAGATATAACACCTATAATAAAAAGAATGGCGTCTCTAGTGTTCTAATAGTTGGTTACATTCTGCACAAATTAAAGTTTAATGAAATATGCTAATTAGGTGCTCCATGCATCCCTGGTATGACCAAGAGCCTCAGGTCACTGGTCCCACTCGTGGTTTTGCATGCCTCTGCCTCCCTTTACTCTGTTTTGCATCTTTTTAATTCAAAGCTGCATGTTCCATTGAAATGTCATAATTTGCGGGGGAAAAAATGTAAGTTGTAAATGATGAATCGGTGGAAAATATCCGGCAACTTTAAGCACCAGCGAAAGTCGTGGAATAAAAATATATAGGACAAACACAAAATGCTTTTACTGTCAGTTTGGGCTGACAGACTTCCATTAATGAACGGTGTGTAGTTCTTATGTTTTATTGCTCCTTGTCCTGACTCTTCTTTCTCTGCAGCTGTGGAGTTCTGGCCGCCTCACCCACGTTCCCTTCTACTTTATAAATGCACAGTTTCCACGCTTCTTGCCTGAAACTGACACGGTTATAGCTGGCGACACAAGCAGCGCCACTGCCATACGGTCACTATTCACAGAGACATAAACCTGGCAGCATGCAGTGTGGACTACATCCTATACGGCGGAGGTGGACTTCATGTATCTGATTGTCTCCGCTCTTAACTGGACACATTGTGGGACTGCAGGACTTCAGCAGCAAATACAATAATTTTCTGATTGGATATCTGCACTTAGAGGCTGCTTTTCCAAGCCCTGGATTTGGATGAATATCACTTATCCTTGTAGAGGAAGGAAACGCTGAGTTCCTCTGCTCCGTTCCATGTTCTGAATGTTCGCTGTTAGGACGCCTAGAGTGTTCTATGCTATAATTAAAATTATTTTTGTTTGTGGGGTCTTTTGGATTTGCTTCTCATTGCTGTTATGTATATTTTCAGGTTGTAATACAATTGTATTAGGAAACCCGTACAATGATTCTTGGCCTACACTGTTCGCAAAAGTAGTGGATGGTGTCATAAAATGCACAAGAAGGTTATTTGTTGTTCCCTACTCTTCACTGACAATCTCAGGTGCGAATAAAGCTTTAAAAGCGTTTTCATGATTCCCGTGAACCCCCCATTGAAGCACATGAGAAAGTTCATTTTAATGTCCTTAGACAACTGTAATGGTGATGTAGATGCTGACTAGTAAAAAGAACATATTTCTGCAATCAGCACTACAACTTTACCCAGAAAAAAATTGTTTTAACTATATGTAATGAATAGAGAAATGTCTACTGGGTGTATGATGGAGATGGAGATGTCCTGTTCTCCTACCCGGCTCCCTGTGATTGATGTGCCAGACATGTCCTGTCTCATTCACAGCACATTATAGGCTGTAATATCAGAAACATCCCATAGTATCTGCTGCTTCTTTCTTCCTCATGTGCGGTTCAGATCTCAGCCTCACATCAATCTTGGTAAACTAAGCTCCGAACTGGTGCATGTGCAGAAGGCCTATGCACAGGGCAGATGACAAGCCAGCGGCAGAGGATGCACAAGAGCCTGTAGTGGTATTTATCGGGCAAAAAAAAAATCGGAATTTTCTCTTCAACGAAAAGGTTTAATAACATTAATGCAAAGGCTGTAATACTGTAGTAGGTTTTGTGAAGTCATTACACAGTCAACCTTATTTTTGTTAATTGAACCATCCTGTAATTTACATGTAGAGTCTCAATATGCATTCCAGCATTCTGCATATAAAAATGGCTTCTTAATGCATAATAAAAGTAATAAAAATAGATGTGGCAAGGAGCAAACATGACCCTTCCAGTGCGTTGCAGACACCCAGTCCTGACTCATGGTTTTATTGTTCTACTCAGCCTTAGGCTTAAAATCTGGTCCACAGTGCCATGTGAAAGTTTGGGCACCCCTGGTCAAAATTACTGGAATTGTGAACATTAAGGCTAGGATCACATGCGTTAACGGGCTGCTGTTAATGCAAGTGCCGGCATGACATCGCGCTAGAGCAGATAGAGCTAGCAGATGCTCTATTTGCGCTAGCAGTGACGGACCCGGAAATGCTGCAGCCCACGTCCCAGGGTCCGTCACTGAATGACGGCACATCGCTAGCGCACGCCCATTGTGGGCGTGCGCTAGCGATGCGTCTGACATAGGAAGTAATGGCGGCGTTAACGGACTGCGTTATGCAGCGGAGTAACGTAATCCGTCTAACGGATGACCAAAATGTAATGTAAACCTGGCCTTAGGCAAGTTGAATAGGAAATTATTTGTAAAAGGCCTAAAGTTAAAGATGACACATTTCCTTTGTATTGTTGGCAAAAGTCTTTTTTTTTTTTATTTTAAAAATAAAACAGAAAATGGGCCAGTGCAAAAGTTTGTGCACTCTTGGAGATTTGTGTACTCAGATAACTTTGACCAAGGTTTCAGACCTTAATTAGCCTCTTAAGGTACCGTCACACATAACGATATCGTTAACGATATCGTTAAGGAAATCGTTATGTGTGACAGCGACCAACGATCAGGCCCCTGCTGGGAGATCGTTGGTCGCTGAGGAAAGTCCAGAACTTTATTTCGTCGCTGGACTTCCCGCTGACATCGCTGGATTGGCGTGTGTGACACCGATCCAGCGATGTCTTCACTGGTAACCAGGGTAAACATCGGGTTACTAAGCGCAGGGCCGCGCTTAGTAACCCGATGTTTACCCTGGTTACCAGCGTAAACGTTAAAAAAAAACACACTACATACTTACCTTCATCTGTCTGTCCCCGGCGCTCTGCTTCTCTGCACTCCTCCTGCATCCTGTGTCAGCGCCGGCCAGCCGGAAAGCACAGCGGTGACGTCACCGCTTTGCTTTCCGGCTGACAGTGCAGAGGAAAGCACAGCGCCGGAGGACAGACACGGAATGTAAGTATGTAGTGTTTGTTTTTTTAACGTTTACGCTGGTAACCAGGGTAAACATCGGGTTACTAAGCGCGGCCCTGCGCTTAGTAACCCGATGTTTACCCTGGTTACCGGGGACCTCGGGATCGTTGGTCGCTGGAGAGCTGTCTGTGTGACAGCTCTCCAGCGACCAAACAGCGACGCTGCAGCGATCGACATCGTTGTCGGTATCGCTGCAGCGTCGCTTAGTGTGACGGTACCTTTAGGCCTATAGCTTGTTCGCTATCAGCATTTGGAAAGGCCAGGAGATGCAAATTTCCCAGCATTATAAAAAGTCAGTCTCTTTTAAACTTGGGCCAAACGCTATCAGCCATGGGATCTTCTAAGCAGCTGCCTAGCACTCAGAAAATGGTGGAGGCCCAGAAAGCAGGAGAAGACTTATAACAAAGCATTTTCAAGTTTCCCTTTCATCAGTATGAAATATAATTAAGAAATGACAACAGGAACAGTGGAGGTCAAGATAAGGTCTGGAAAACCAAGCAAAGTTTCAGTGAGAGCTGCTCGTAGGATTGCTAGAATTGCAAATTGGAACCCCCGCTTGACTGCAAAAGACCTTCAGAAAGATTTAGCAAACTCTGGAGTTATGGTAGATTGTTCTACTAATCAGAGACCCCTGCACAAATATGGCCTTCATGGAAGAGTCATCAGAAGAAAACCTATCCTGCATACCCACCATAAAATTCAGCGACAAGAGTATGCAAAACAACATCTAAACAAGCCTGATGCATTTTGGAAACAAGTCCTGTGGACTGATGAGGTTACAATAGAACTCTTTGGCCACAGTGATCAAAGGTATGTGTGGAGAAAAAAAGGGCAGAGAAGGTCAGGAAAAGATCTCACCAGCCATTAAGCATTGGGTGTGGGTCAATCATGCTTTGGGGCTGTGTTGCAGCCAATAGCAAGAACAATAATGTAAATAATAATCTTTATATAGCGCTAACATATTCCGCAGCGCTTTACAGTTTTTGCACACAATATCATCACTGTCCCAATGGGGCTCACGTAAAGTCTCTGCTCAGGAATGCCTTTGGTCATCTGCACCACAATGTCTTCCAATCTACAGACACTTCATTGCATCCTAAAGAGGTTTTGGCACACCCAATGTGATCTAGGCACTAGCAATGATTTCTATCAGTCTGCCACACCTGGTAAGTCTACACTGGATTTGTGCTCACAGCACAAATTCTCAAAAGGAGATTTTCATTGAAACCATACATTCCACGGTCGCTATATGTACTTACCGTAAGAATGCACTTTTCTTGTGTTTATTGGATACATGATGGGAATATAATGGGTTGCTATAGCATCAAGAAGCCTGAGGGTATGTGCACACATAGAATGGTCCTCTGCGGATTTTTCCGCAGCAGATTTGATAAATACGCAGGGCAAAAACACCACGTTTTTCCTGCGGATTCCACTGCAGTTTTCTATTATGGAGCAGGTGTAAAACCGCTGCGGATTGCGCACAAAGAATTGACATGCTGCGGAATGTAAACCGCTGAGTTTCCGCACGTTTTTTTCCGCAGCATGGGCACAGCATTTTCGGTTTCCCATAGGTTTACATTGTACTGTAAACTCATGGGAAACTGCTGCGTATCCGCAGCAAAATCCGCATCGTGTGCACATAGCCTAACAGGGCCATGCGTATGACATCAACCATAGCTGATCAGATCCTGCCAAACACAGTATCTTATACGTTACCGATCAGTCTGTAGCCTCATTTAGAAGTCTTGTTTTCACACACAAATTGTATGTTTTTCACCGATAAATCAAGCACCCAATCTAGTCTTTGTGGCTTTTAACTATGCTATGTTTTTGTAGACCAAGTATTTGCAAGAAAAAATGGCTCATGCCGAAGGCCGTGCAAATTGGTCTGAGCACGGACGGGCCACAGGTCCCTTGATCAAATCGCAACAGCTTCATATACAAGTGCTTCTTACAAAATTAGAATATAATCCAAAAGTTAATTTATTTCAGTTCTTCAATACAAAAAGTGAAACTCATATATATATATATATATATATATATATATATATATATATATATATATATATACAGTGGGGCAAAAAAGTATTTAGTCAGTCAGCAATAGTGCAAGTTCCACCACTTAAAAAGATGAGAGGCGTCTGTAATTTACATCATAGGTAGACCTCAACTATGGGAGACAAACTGAGAAAAAAAAATCCAGAAAATCACATTGTCTGTTTTTTTATCATTTTTTTTGCATATTATGGTGGAAAATAAGTATTTGGTCAGAAACAAACAATCAAGATTTCTGGCTCTCACAGACCTGTAACTTCTTCTTTAAGAGTCTCCTCTTTCCTCCACTCATTACCTGTAGTAATGGCACCTGTTTAAACTTGTTATCAGTATAAAAAGACACCTGTGCACACCCTCAAACAGTCTGACTCCAAACTCCACTATGGTGAAGACCAAAGAGCTGTCAAAGGACACCAGAAACAAAATTGTAGCCCTGCACCAGGCTGGGAAGACTGAATCTGCAATAGCCAACCAGCTTGGAGTTAAGAAATCAACAGTGGGAGCAATAATTAGAAAATGGAAGACATACAAGACCACTGATAATCTCCCTCGATCTGGGGCTCCACGCAAAATCCCACCCCGTGGGGTCAGAATGATCACAAGAACGGTGAGCAAAAATCCCAGAACCACGCGGGGGGACCTAGTGAATGAACTGCAGAGAGCTGGGACCAATGTAACAAGGCCTACCATAAGTAACACACTACGCCACCATGGACTCAGATCCTGCAGTGCCAGACGTGTCCCACTGCTTAAGCCAGTACATGTCCGGGCCCATCTGAAGTTTGCTAGAGAGCATTTGGATGATCCAGAGGAGTTTTGGGAGAATGTCCTATGGTCTGATGAAACCAAACTGG
Source organism: Ranitomeya imitator (assembly GCF_032444005.1). Taxonomy (NCBI): domain Eukaryota; kingdom Metazoa; phylum Chordata; class Amphibia; order Anura; family Dendrobatidae; genus Ranitomeya; species Ranitomeya imitator. Next base: position 726,685,317 of record NC_091284.1, on the reverse strand, counting down.
AACTGTTTGGTAGAAACACAACTTGTCGTGTTTGGAGGAAAAAGAATACTGAGTTGCATGCATCAAACACCATACCTACTGTAAAGCATGGTGGTGGAAACATCATGCTTTGGGGCTGTTTCTCTGCAAAGGGGCCAGGACGACTGATCCGGGTACATGAAAGAATGAATGGGGCCATGTATCGTGAGATTTTGAGTGCAAACCTCCTTCCATCAGCAAGGGCATTGAAGATGAAACGTGGATGGGTCTTTCAACATGACAATGATCCAAAGCACACCGCCAGGGCAACGAAGGAGTGGCTTCGTAAGAAGCATTTCAAGGTCCTGGAGTGGCCTAGCCAGTCTCCAGATCTCAACCCTATAGAAAACCTTTGGAGGGAGTTGAAAGTCCGTGTTGCCAAGCGAAAAGCCAAAAACATCACTGCTCTAGAGGAGATCTGCATGGAGGAATGGGCCAACATACCAACAACAGTGTGTGGCAACCTTGTGAAGACTTACAGAAAACGTTTGACCTCTGTCATTGCCAACAAAGGATATATTACAAAGTATTGAGATGAAATTTTGTTTCTGACCAAATACTTATTTTCCACCATAATATGCAAATAAAATGTTAAAAAAACAGACAATGTGATTTTCTGGATTTTTTTTTCTCAGTTTGTCTCCCATAGTTGAGGTCTACCTATGATGTAAATTACAGACGCCTCTCATCTTTTTAAGTGGTGGAACTTGCACTATTGCTGACTGACTAAATACTTTTTTGCCCCACTGTATATATATATATATATCTATATATATATATATATATATATATATATATGAGTCATTACAAACAGTGATCTATTTCAAGTGTTTATTTCTGTTAATGTTGATTATATCAACAAGGATATAATGGAACTTGAGAGAGTACAAAGGAGGGCAACACAAATAATAAAGGGGATGAGAGAACTACAATACCCAGATAAATTAGCGAAATTAGGATTATTTAGTCTAGAAAAAAGACGACTGAGGGGCGATCTAATAACCACGTATAAGTATATAAGGGGACAATACAAATATCTCGCTGAGGATCTGTTTATACCAAGGAAGGTGACGGGCACAAGGGGGCATTCTTTGCATCTGGAGGAGAGAAGGTTTTTCCACCAACATAGAAGAGGATTCTTTACTGTTAGGGCAGTGAGAATCTGGAATTGCTTGCCTGAGGAGGTGGTGATGGCGAACTCAGTCGAGGGGTTCAAGAGAGGCCTGGATGTATTCCTGGAGCAGAACAATATTGTATCATACAATTATTAGGTTCTGTAGAAGGACGTAGATCTGGGGATTTATTATGATGGAATATAGGCTGAACTGGATGGACAAATGTCTTTTTTTCGGCCTTACTAACTATGTTACTATTATGGCTTACAGCCAATGAAAACCGAAAAGTCATTATCTCAGTATATTAGAATACTTTATAACACCAGCTTGAAAAATGATTTTAAAATCCAAAATGTTGGCCTACTGAAATGTATGTTCAGAAAATGCACTCAATACTTGGTCGGGGCTCCTTTTGCATCAATTATTGCATCAATGCGGTATGGCATGGAGGCGATCAGCCTGTGGCACTGCTGAGGTGTTATAGAAGCCCAGGTTGCTTTGATAGCAGCATTCAGCTCGTCTGCATTGTTGGGTCTGGTGTCTCTCATCTTCCTCTTGACAATATCCCATAGAATCTCTATGGGGTTAAAAAGAATCTGTCACCCCAAAATCGCATACGAGTTGCGACCACCGGCATCAGGGGCTTATCTACAGCATTTTGTAATGCTGTAGATAAGCCCCCAATGTAACCTGAAATATGAGAAATAAAGGTTATATTATACTCACTCAGGAGCTGTCCGGGTCTGATGGGCGTCGCTTTCCGGTCCAGCGCCTCCTATCTTCATCAGATGACGTCCTCTTCTTGTCTTCCTGCCGTGGCTCCGGCGCAGGTGTACTCTGCCCGGTTGAGGGCAGAGCAAAGTACTGCAGGCGCCGGGCCTCTCTGACCTTTCCCGGCCCCTGCACACTGCAGTACTTTGCTCTGCCCTCAACAGGGCAGACAAAGTACGCCGCGGCAAGAAGAGGACGTCATCGTATGAAGATAGGAGGCGCTGGACCGGACCGCAGCCGGACTGCCCCTGGTGAGTATAATATAACCTTTATTTCTCATCTTTCAGGATACATTAACCCCTTAGTGACAGAGCCAATTTGGTACTTAATGACCGAGCCAATTTTTACAATTCTGACCACTGTCCCTTTGTGAGGTTATAACTCTGGAACGCTTTAACGGATCCCGCTGATTCTGAGATTGTTTTTTCGTGACATATTGTACTTCTTGTTAGTGGTAACATTTCTTCGATATTACTTGCGATTATTTATGGAAAAAACGGAAATATGGCGAAAATTTTTAAAATTTAGCAATTTTCAAACTTTGTATTTTTATGCCCTTAAATCAGAGAGATATGTCACAAAAAATAGTTAATAAATAACATTTCCCACATGTCTACTTTACATCAGCACAATTTTGGAAACAAATTTTTTTTTGTTAGGGAGTTATAAGGGTTAAAAGTTGACCAGCAATTTCTCATTTTTACAACACCATTATTTTTTAGGGACCACATCACATTTGAAGTCATTTTGAGGGGTCTATATGATAGAAAATAACGAAGTGTGACACCATTCTAAAAACTACACCCCTCAAGGTTCTCAAAACCACATTCAAGAAGTTTATTAACCCTTTACGTGCTTCACAGGAACTGAAACAATGTGGAAGGAAAAAATGAACATTTAACTTTTTTTTGCAAACATCTTAATTCAGAACCATTTTTTTTATTTTCACATGTGTAAAAACAGAAATTTAACCATAAATTTTGTTATGCAATTTCTCCTGAATACGCCAATACCCCATATGTGGGGGTAAACCACTGTTTGGGCGCACTGCAGAGCTTGGAAGTGAAGGAGCGCCGTTTGACTTTTTCAATGCAGAATTGGCTGGAATTGAGATCGGACGCCATGACATGGCAGTAACAAATTGCAAAGATAGGGCTCTATCTCTATCTTTGCAATTTGTTACTGCCATGTCGCTATCTGGTCTCTCCTGATGAACCCAGCTATGTGGGGGAAACGCGTCGAGAGGTGTTTTGGAGGTGTTGTTTGCGCAGTCATCGTGTTTTGAGCCACTATATCTGGATTGATCATCAGCTGTGGACGATTGAATGCAGTAGATGAGTATATCATCACTATCTTGACTGTATTGTATACTAACTGCATTATCCACATTGCTGAATGTATTTATGTGTTATTTATCTAGATGTTTGTGGTGGCGCGGTTTTGTTTATCTATATGGTATATGTGTATTATTAGTCAGTCCTGAGTAGCATTGGCTATGGATCTTTTATGAGTCAAACAATAGTACTGGTTTACTTATTTTGTATGTCCTGTAGTTTTCATTTGTTATTAATGATATATATAGTGATATCATAGTTAGTTTTCTCTATCCCTGGGTCTTACATCACATTGGAGGGGAGGGCCTGTGTTGCTGTATTATTGGTATCACATATTTCCACAAGTTATTTTCAGCCATCTGGCCTTCTGTTTCTTTACCTATCTCTTATAGGGAGAAGGTAGGAGACCAGGGATAGTCATCGTACAAGCGGGGGCGCCATTCTCGATATTTCTCTTAGGGTGCCAACCTCCGCATCTAGGTAGTATCAGCTTGTAGGTATATATTTTTTGTAGCCTGGAGGGATATTTCCACCTATATCAATACACCCTTATAGCTGCTACTTGATATCACAAATTGTTTTATCACATGTCTATTAGGTTCTCTACATTTTTTCGGGTGGGGCATTCTACCAGTATGTATTAGGGTTTATTGTAGGGGATTATATTCCTCTCCCCTTAAGGACTGAACGCATTAGATAGGGTTTTGTAGGTTTTTATGCTTACTTTTTCAATTATTGTTATCTAATAAAGTATATATTTTTATGGGGTTTTTTCTAACTGTAAAACACCCTTAAGGAACTTATCTAGATGTGTGGTGAGCACTTTCAACTCCCATGTGCTTCACAGACGTTTATAACGTAGAGCCGTGAAAAAAAAAAAAAAAGCATTTTTTCTACAAAAATGATCTTTTTGCCCCCAAATTTTTATTTTCACAAGGGTAACAGGAGAAATTAGACCACAAAAGTTGTTGTGCGATTTCTCCTGAGTACGTTGATACCCAATATGTGGGGGTAAACCACTGTTAGGGCGCACCGCAGAGCTTGGAAGAGAAGGAGTGCCGTTTTACTTTTTCAATGTAGAATTGTCTGGAATTGAGATCGGACGCCATGTCACGTTTGGAGAGCCCCTGATGTGCCTAAACAGTAGAAATCCCCCACAAGTGACCCCATTTTGGAAACTAGACCCCCCATGGAACTTATCTAGATGTGTGGTGAGAACTTTGAATGCCCAAGTGCTTCACAGAAGTTTAGAATGCAGAGTCGTGAAAATAAAAAATATTTTTTTTTCCACAAAAAAGATTTTTTAGCCCCCAAGTTTTTATTTTCACAAGGGTAGCAAAAGAAATTGGACGCCAAAAGTTGTTGTCCAATTTGTCCCGAGTATGCTGGTACCCCATATGTGGGGGTAACCCACTGTTTGGGTGCACGGCAGAGCTCAGAAGGGAGGGAGCACCATTTGACTTTTTGAGCGCAAAATTGGCTGTCGTGTTTGGAGACCCCATGATGTACCTTAAGGGTATGTGCACACGTTCAGGATTGCATCAGGATTTGGTCAGGATTTTTCATCAGTATCAGTGGAAACCCCCCAATTCTAGCTCCTACCCTAACCACAACACATTCCTAACCCTAATCCCAACCCAATCCATAATCCTAATCACTAACCCTAACGATAATCACAACCCTTACCCCAAAACAACCCTAATGTCAACCCTAACCATAACCCTAATCAAAACCCTAAATCCAACACACCCCTAATCCTAATCTCAACCCTAACCTCAAACCTAACCCTAATCCCAATACACCCCTAATCACAACCCTAACCTTAACCCTAATCCCAAACCTAACCCTAATCCCAAGCGTAACCCTAATGCCAACCCTAATCCAAACCCTAACCCTAATCCCAACTCTAACCCTAACTTTAGCCCCAACCCTAGCCCTAACTTTAGCCCCAACCCTAGCCCTAACTTTAGCCCTAACCCTAAGGCTACTTTCACACTTGCGTCGTTTGGCATCCGTCGCAATCCGTTGTTTTGGACAAGAAACGGATCCTGCAAATGTACCCGCAGGATGCGTTTTTTGCCCATAGACTTGTATTGCCGATGGATCGTGACGGATGGCCACACGTCGCGTCCGTCGTGCACTGGATCAGTGTTTTGGCGGACCGTCAGCACAAAAAAAGTTCAATGTAACGTTTTTTTGTACGTCGCATCCACCATTTCTGACCGCGCATGCGTGGCCGTAACTCCGCCCCCTCCTCCTCCCCGGTAGCCGAGACCCCAAAGATTCTCCCGGGGCCAGCCGGCGGGCGCACTGCGCATGCGTCCGCCATTTTGAAGATGGCGGCGCCCATCGGCAGCCACGAGGAGCCCCGGGGGGAGACAGGTGAGTATCGGGGGGCGATCGGGGACCCCTTTTGTCTGTCCTCTGATGTGCGATCACATCGGAGGACAGAGAAATTAAAAAGAAATCGCGTTTTGTTTTGTTTTTTTTTTGCGATCTCCGGTAAACGGCGATCGCAAAAGCGGGGTCGGTAAAAAAAACCCCGAATCATGTTCTCTGGGGTCTCGGCTACCCCCGGCAGCCGAGACCCCGGAGAAAATCCGACTTTGGGGGGCGCTATTTACTTTTTCCACAGCGCTGTTAATTAACGGCGCTGTGGTTTAAGTACCTTTAGCGGCCGCCGTTAAAAGGCGTATCGGCAGTCGCTAAGGGGTTAATAGCAAGCACAACATTTAGAGAATACTACAGCAGGACATTTGTTCAGGGGGGTGGGAAAGTGTGATGCCTCCTAAAGATAAGCCAAGGTAATCAAATTAGGCATTTTGTGTGAAAATGTCTTTGCCCCCTTCCTGATTTCCCTGTTCTTTTGTATGTTGGTCACGCTTGTTTCAGATCACCAAACAAATTCAAATATTAGAGAAAGATAACACAAGTAATCACAATGTAGTTTTTAAATTAAGGTCTTTATTATTAAGGGAGAAAGCCAAGCATACAGGGCCGTATGTGAAAAAGTGATTGCCCCTAAAGCTAATACCTGGTTGGGCCACCTTTAGCAGCAACAACTGCAATCAAGCAATGGGATAACTGGCAATGAGTCTTTTACAATGCTCCTGAGGAATTTTTGCCCACTCATCTGTACAGAATTGTTGTAATTCAGCAATATAGTAGTGTTTCCATGAGTGAGCTGCCTTTTTAAAGGTCATGCCACAGCATCTCAATCGGATTAAGGGCAGGACTTTGACTAGGCCACTCCAAAGTCTTAATTTTGTTTTTCTGATGCCATTCAGAGGTGAACTTGCTGGTGTGTTTTGGATCATTTTTCTGCTGCATAACCCAAGTGTGCTTCAGCTTAAGTCAAGAACAGATGGCTGGACATTCTCCTTCAGGATATTTTGGTAGACAGCAGAATTCATGGTTCCATTTACCACAGCAAGTCTTCCAGGTCCTGAAGCAGCAAAACCACCCCAGACCATCACACTACCACTTTTACTGTTGGTATGATGTTCCTTTTCTGAAATGCCGTGTTACATCTGCCAAAATGTTCAACTTTTGTCTCGTCAGTCCACAGAATATTCTCCCAAAAGTCTTGGGGGATCAAGATGTTTTCTGCCAAAATTGAATTAAGTCTTTATGTTCTTATTGCTTAGTAGTCGTTTTTGTCATGAAACTGCCATGCAGGCCATTTTTGCCCAATTTGTTTCTTATGGTGGAGTCATGAACAGAGACCTTAACTCAGGACTTAAGTTCTTTGGATGTTGTTGTGGGGGTCTTTTGTGACCTCTTGGATGAGTCATTGCTGCGCTCTTGCGGTAATTTTGACCTAACAGCCAATCCTTGAAAGTTTTACCACTGTTCCTTGTTTTCACTATCTTTGGATAATTGCTCGCACTGTGGTCCGCTGGAGACCAAAATCTTGAGAAACCTTTTCTAGACTGATAGATCTCGATTACTTTTTCATTTGTTCCAGGATTTCTGTTGGATCGCAGCATGATGCCTAGCTTTTGAGGACCTCTTGGTCTACTTCACATTGTCAGGCAGGTCCTAGTTAAGTGATTTCTTGATTCAGAACAAGTGTGGCAGTAATTAGGCCTGGATGTGGCTAGGGAATTTGAACACAGCTTCCCAAGAATGTGATAAACCACAGGTAATTTTTGCTTTAAGAAGGTGGTGGTGGGGGGGGGGGGGGTGCGGCAATTATTCTATGAAAAGAATCAAGGGTCATTTAAGATCTATGATGCAGCAAAATAAGCTGGATGCTCCTATACTTCTTAGCATTGAAGCAGATTTAACAAGATCTGTTGACTTTAATGAAACAAATGAACCCTTTTCATGGACATAAGTGCAAAGGAAGACATTTTAGTAGATACTTAAGATGACTTGAAGACATTCAATGTCTTATGTTTTTCTGTTGGTGTAAGGCCTCATTCCCACATTGCGTATTTGGTCAGTATTTTACATCAGTATTTGAAAGCCAAAATCAGGAGTGGAACAATCATAGGAAAAGTATAATAGAAAAGCGTCACCACTTCTGGATTTTTCTCCACTCCTGGTTTTGGCTTACAAATACAGATGTAAAATACTGACCACATACTGAAGGTGGCCTTCATGTTATGCAATAGTATAAGTAGTGTAGTTTTTAATTGAAAATATAATATGGTTCAAGGATTGTATTAGGCGCTTATATGCTTCAAACAAATTACCGTACTACATATTAAATTGAAAATTAAATCAACTTTTGAGGGCGCAGAATTTTGTGCTTTGGCCTAGCACGTAACTGAGTAAATCCGATCCTGTGAGGATCTAATATGTGCAGGATAGAAGCTGAGCTGATATATAAAGACAAGAGCAAATTGTATTCACACAGACTTCACATCCTGTCTCTATTACCGAGAGGGACACTGCCACAATAGTAAAATCTAAAATGTGGAACAGACTACAAACTATGTATCAGGGGTTCTGAAAATTAATGAAGGAATGAATATCACAGACAGACACAGTCGTCACTTTAAAGAAGAACGCCCATCAAAATTTGTATCCGCTTAATTTATTGCAACCATGTTATATAGCACTGTGTACTTACAATTGCTCATTTTGCCCTTCAACCAAATTAATTCTTCTATTTTCCATTAGGTCTATGTCATCATGTGATTTAAAAAAAATGACTAGCTTAATCCTTCTAAGCTCTATGTAGAAATAGGAGGTCAATTTTCCTTGTAGGAGTCATAATTCTCTGTAATAGTCCCTGGCAGGGGGGGGGGGTGGTAGCTGCTGGGTCGGGAGTTGCAGAGGGGAATGATTCAGGCAGGGAAGAGAGACTTCCTATTTCAACATAGAAAAGAGAATTAGCTGAGTAGAAAGGCAAAATGAGCAATTGTAATTGCACAGTGCTATATAATATGAGGATTGCAATATAAAGAGGATAAAAACTTCGATGGGAGTGCTTCTTTACGTTAAGAAACGTGTAGTAAAAAGTAAAACATTTTTACTCATATGTCCCATGTTGAGAGGTGCTCATGGCCTTTAAACCCTTTGCGACTGAGCAATAAAATGTGCACATAGTCGGCATCTTACTGATGCAATCGTAACTACAGGACACCTATGAAGCCCAGCAATTCCACAATACCACTATATAGTAGTGTATTCAAAAGGTAATCAAGCAGGTTAACAAAAAAAAAAAAAAAAAAAGAACGTAATCGTTTTTTCCTTTGTCCCTCCAAAAAAAATGCAATAAAACACTGTCTGTGTAAAAAAAATAACATCAGACAAAAGGTCCGATTTTTTTACCCACAGATTATTATTTTTTAATAAAAACGTTTTGATATCTCTATAATTAATAATACTGGCCTGAAGAATCATGTTGCCAGGTCATTTTTTTTTTTTTAATCACAAAATGAACACCGTAAAACCAATAGCAAAAGAATGTTATTTTCACTGCACTATGAATTTATTCCCCATTTCTCAGTACAAAATGAGTGACATTATTAAAATCACAATTTATCAATAATAAATAATAAATCACTAAAAAAAAATAGAATGATGGCTCTTGTAAAAATGGAAGAGAAATTTTTTTTTTTTTTTTTTAAACAATCGTCCGGTCATTAAGGAGTTAAAGGCTGCTAATAGCTTTAGAGCAAATACCACAAAACATCTTCAGAGATTTGACAAGTTAAGCCTTCTTAGGTGGCACATGATGGACTTAGGCTGGGTTCACATTGCGTTAAAGGCAATGCGCTGACGGCATCTATTACACAGCGGCACTAACGCTCTGTAACGGATGCGTTAGCGCACCCATTAACTGCCATTATGTAGCACATCGCTAACGCATGTCATAATCGGCATGCATTAGCGATGTGCCGTCATTCTGTGACGGACCCTCGGACGCAGGCTGCAGCGTTTTCGGGTCCGTCACCGCTAGCACAGACCACGCTAGCGCAGATGCTCTATCACCTAAACGCGATCTTTTTCGGCACTTGCGTTAACGCAGTCCGTTTAACGTATGCGTTAAACGGACTGCACTAACAATGTGAACCCGGCCTTATACAGTAGCTGGCGCAGGGATAGTGAGCGCAGCAGAGTTTCACAAAACTCAATCTTCCTACTAACCCAAAACAGAAGAGTAGCCGCTTAGGCCAGGATCATAGCTAGAAAGGGATTTCAAAAGACACTTCATGTCTTTTAACCTTGTACTGTTGCTATGACACAATGCTTTTACATTACAACATAAGGCGCACTAATTGAACTTTAAAGGGGCTGTTCAGGCATGGGGTTCAAGTCTACAGTCACTTCATGTGATTTGAATATTTCCGTCCACGTTCCGACTAGACTTGTCCGGCCTCGTTCAATACACTTACATTGAGCAAGGCGGCACGTCTTGTTGGCATGTGACCGCATGTATGCAAATCACATATTTGTGGTCATGTATCCAATCCCGGCACTGGAGAATACGGATATTGCATACTGCGAGGATTCGCAAGTCCGCAGTCACGTAGACTTGTGCCCAAAGCCGGGACAACCCCTTTAAGTCTTGCAACAAAAAAGGAAAGCACCACTGTAATGCTTGCACACTACACCACACAATTATAGTATTAACAAAAAAGTGATAGTCTTTATTGGTACACAATAACAAGAAAAAACAGGATTTTTGGTTGCTTACCGTAAAATCTGTTTCTTGAAGCCTCCATTGGGGGACACAGGAACCATGGGTGTATGCTGCTGCCACTAGGAGGCTGACACTACGCAAATAAAAAAGTTAGCTCCTCCTCTGCAGTATACACCCCACCGACTGGCATCATGCTCTTCAGTTAGTGAGAAAGCAGTAGGAGATAAGTAGCAAGGTTGAAAAACCATAACCACAAACTTGAGAACTGTAAACGTGAGAACAGTCATAGAACAGATAAACATTGGGAGGGAGCTGTGTCCCCCAATGGAGGCTTCAAGAAACAGATTTTACGGTAAGCAACCAAAAATCCTGTTTTCTTTATCGCCTCTCATTGGGGGACACAGGAACCATGGGACGTCCCAAAGCAGTCCCTGGGGCGGGAAAAACAGACTTCCATCAGGTCAGAGGACTCACCACTGCCACCTGCAAGATCCTTCTGCCTAGGCTGGCGTCCGCCGAAGCGTAGTAATGGATCTTGTAAAATTTGGCGAACGTGTGGATGGAAGACCAAGTTGCCGCTTTGCAAAGCTGTAGGGCGGAAGCCCTGTGGTGCACCGCCCAGGAGGCGCCGACTGCCCGGGTAGAGTGAACCTTAATCTCAGGAGGGGGCACTCTGTTCTTGACCCGGTAAGCCTCCAAAATTGCCATTCTGATCCAGCGAGCAATAGTTGCTTTAGAAGTCGGCTGGCCTCTGCGCGTGCCATCAGGAATGACGAAAAAGGAATCAGTCTTCCGGAAAGTGGACGTTCTATCCCGGTAGATCCTTACTGCCCTGACGAGGTCCAGCCTGTTCAACGATCATTCCAGGGGGATGAGCCGGAGCTGGACAAAAGGAAGGTAGAACGATGTCCTCGTTGAGGTGGAAAACCACCTTAGGAAGGCAGAGGCCTGAGGACCGCCTTGTCCTGGTGAATGTCCAAGTACGGAGGTCGGCAGGACAGGGCCGCCAACTCGGAAAAACGGCAGATAAAGGTGATGGCCACAAGAAAGACCACCCTCAAAGATAGAACTGACAGGGGAATCTCCTTGAGAGGCTCAAAGGGGGAAACCCTCAGAACGTCCAGAACCAGGTTTAAATCCCATGAATCCACGGGGGCCCTGTACGGAGGGACAGCGTGGGCTACTCCTTGAAGGAAGGTCTTAATCTGTGGCCGAGAAGCTAAAGTCTTCTGAAAGAGGATGGAAAGCGCAGAGACCTGGCCCTTCAGGGAACTAAGAGCCATGCCCGAATCCAGTCCTGCCTGAAGGAAGGCCAAAATGGAAGGCAGGGAAAAAGACATAGGTGAAACGCAGTTGGACTAGCACCAACGAAAGTAAGCCTTCCAGGTACGATAGTAGATCCTGGAAGATGAAGGCTTCCGAGCCTGAATCACGGTGTGAATCACCCGTTCCGAAAGGCCGGACGCTCTGAGAACTGCGGTCTCAACAGCCACGCCGTTAAACTGAGCGACCGAAAATTCGGGTGGCAGATCGGACCCTGAGACAGCAGATCGGGCCTGTCTGGAAGGCGCCAGGGAGCGTCCGCAAGAAGATTGACGAGCTCCGCAAACCAAGCTCTCCTGGGCCAATCCGGGGCGATCAGAATGACCGGCACCTTTTCCGCTTTGCTCTTTTTCAACAGTTTGGGAAGTAATGGAAGGGGTGGGAACAGGTAGGGCAGCACGAACTGTGACCAAGGAATGGCCAGAGCATTGACGCCCACTGCAAGAGGATCGCAAGACCTGAAGATGAACTGCAGAATCTTCCTGTTCATTCAAGACGCCGAGAGATCCACGTCCGGAGTCCCCCATCGAAGAAAAATCTTGATGGAAGACCTCCGGATGCAAGGACCATTCCCCTGCCGCGAGGCCCTCGCGGCTGAGGAAGTCGGCGGCCCAATTGTCCACGCCGGGGATATACCCCGTGGATATCACCGGGGCCGTTGTCTCCGCCCAAAGTAGGATCTTGGATACCTCAGCAAGGGCCAAGTAGCTCAGAGTCCCCCACTTGAAGATTGACATATGCCACAGCCGTGGCGTTGTCAGTCTGGATCCGGATTGGCAGACCCCTGAGAATCCTTTCCCAGTGGCGGAGGGACAGTAAAGGTGGCCCGAATCTCGAGGACATTGATCGGCGGAGCCGACTCCTGCGCCGACCAACGGCCCTGAACCGTGAGTTGGCGAAAAACCGCACCCCAGCCGAGGAGGCTGGCGTCCGTCGTCACCACTTACCAGAGAACTGGAAAGAAGGACCTGCCCTGGGAGATGAGGTGACATCAGCCACCAGTTGAGAGACCGTTTGACCCGAGAAAAGAATCGGATCGGACGAACCAGGGAGAAGACAGACCTGTCACACTGAGACAGAATGGCTTGCTGAAGGGGTCGCGAATGAAATTGGGCAAAGGGAATCGCTTCCAATGTTGATACCATCCTCCCCAGAACGTTCATGGCCGGTCGGAGGGAGGGAAGCCGAGGACCCTGGAGCAAGCGTATGTCCCGAAAAAGAGAGGATCTCTTGTCTTTGGGAAGGAAGACTTTGGTCTGACAAGTGTCGAAGAGCATGCCCAGAAAGATGATGCGCTGAGAAGGAATAAGGCAGGACTTCTTCCAGTTGACCAGCCACCCGAAACGGCTAGGGTGTCGAGAACGACGGACAGACTTTCGTGAGCCTGAGAAAAGGACGGAGCCTTAATGAGGATGTCGTCGAGGTATGGAAATAGGACCAGGCCTCTGACTCTCAAGATGGCCAACAGCGCCGCCATGATCTTCGTGAATACCCTTGGAGCGGTAGTGAGACCGAACGGCAGGGCGACGGATTGAAAATGTACCGGGAGCACCGCAAAGCGCAGGAATCGGTGACGTCCGGGAAATATCGGGACATGGAGGTAGGCATCCTGAATATCTATGGAACACAGAAATTCTTGAGCCTCCATGGGAGCAATTACTGAACGAAGGGATTCCATCCCGAAGTGCCTCAGACGAACTCTCCTGTTCAGTAATCTGAGGTCCAGAATGGGGCGAACCTTGCCGTCTTTTTTTTTTTTTCGGTACCCCAAAAAGGTTAGAGTAGAAACCTGTGAACCGTTCTTTTTCTGGGACGGGAACGATTTCCCCGGCTTTGAGAAGAGAAGCGATGGCTGCGAAGAAACCCGGAACTAGAGCGGGATCTCTGGGAGGTCGGGATTCGAAGAAACGATCCCGGGGTCGTGAAAACGAACTCTATCTTGTATCCCGAGGATACAACTTCCCTGACCCATGCATCCTCTACTGCGGAGGTGCAGACGTCCCTGAAAAAGATAAGACGGCCACCCAACCTGGGAGGTGGGTTGGGGTCTTGTCAGAGTCATGCTGAGGTTGATCTTCCAGTCCTGGCCTGGAGGATCTACCCGGAGAGTAGCGAGGACGCCAGGACAGAGTGGGCCAAAAGGGCACCGCTTTCTTCTCTTGACGTGCCTGAGTACTCTGGTGCTGCTGAGAAGGGAGGTTGGTGCCGTGAGGTGATGGAAAAAAAAAAGGCCGAAAGGACCGAAACTGCCGTCTTGCCGCGAGGCCCTAGGAGGAGGGCGACGAGGATTAGCCTGGGGGAGAGGAGACTTGTACCCCCGGTGGCGTCCTTAATGATTTGGTCCAGCATGGAACCAAAGAGACATGAGCCCTGAAAGGGGAGACAGGTGCGGGACTTTTTGGAACATAAGTCTGCCTGCCAGGCCTTGAGCCAAACGGTCCGGCGGATGGTAACGGCATTGCTGGATGCCTGAGCCGCACAAGACGCGACATCCAGAGAGACGGAGACCAGGTATTCACCCGCGTGGGAAATCTGGATGGCAAGCTCCGCCAGTTGCACAGGAGGCGCTCTGTCCAGGATATCTCGACGGAGTTCTTTGGCCCATTTGGAGAGGATTTCGAAACCCAGGTGGAAGCGAAAACTGGGCATTTGAAGCGGCTGCAGCTGCCTCAAAGGCTGACTTCGCAAAGGATTCTATAACTATCGTTAGAGTCCTTCAGAGATGCTCCGCCGGACAGTGGAAGCACCGTGTTGGTGGAGAGCCTGGAAACGGGGATCCACCGAGGGAGAGACCGTCAAATTGGAAAAACTTAGAAGGTGGTTTAGCCCATCTAAACGAAACCGCCTGATCTGCGGGTTCCGTAGAGGGATCCATAATGCCACAGGTTTGGTTTATAGCTCCAATGAGATTCTGGACCATATCCCTCATGGTGGCGATTTGGTTAGAATCCAGCTCCGAGATGTCCTCCGAGGGCGCATCAGATAACGCCTCGCCTGATTCAGGGGAGAAGGATCGGGAGGACGCCGACCGCAGAGGGGGACCGTGTGGCGAGATGGAGCGAGAAGAGAACTCAGACCGACGTTCCTGTCTGGACCTTTTGCGGCTTATCAAGGAGGGCTCGGGCGGAGGCTCCTGCGACCCGCTGGCCACTGTGGGGGGCTGCGGAGGTAATCGGTCCAGCACGGATACCAGAAATTTTGAGACACCCGCGTTAGATCGGCCACCGAATGAGACAGAGAGAAAACCCAGCCTGGGATGGGCGTATCACTCTCGGGCGGACCGGCCGGAGGATCCTGGGCGGTAGGAACAATCGGGTCAGAAGAGGATGAAGTAGGAGGACGAGAGCGGCCCCCTTTAGAGTTAGACATTTTAGAGAGGTCCGTGAAGAAAAAGAGGGTTAGGGGACAGAGGGCAGAGGGGAGTGTCAGTCTGCAATTGCAGAGCTACTCACGGCAGATGGATTGCGGAGTGAAGCTGTCCAGCTTGATGCATGGACCTCTGGCGAGGAGTGGTCACTTAGGCAGGAGGGTGGAATGGCCTCCTGGCGCAATTTGGATCTGCGGCTGTCATGTGTCCTGTGTGGAGGAGAGGGCTCATGGCTCGGGAGTCCCAAGATGGCGCCGGTGGGCAGGGAAAAGAGGCGGTGCCTCAGTGCAATTGTCGGGCGGGAGAAAAGCCCGCCCGATGAAAGAGGGAAGGGGGCGGAGTCTGCCACCGGAAGTAGGCCCGGGCAGAAGCCGGGGCCTAAATTAGGAATAGGAGACCGGCGGAGAAGGGCCGCGGCGTAGGCACAGAGCGCCGCATGAAGGAAGCGACGCGGTAGGTAAGCGACCGCAAACAGCGGCTGCATGCCCAAGCGGTGTGGCGACCTGGCAGGCCGCCACGCTGAGAGAGAAGGAATGGCCGCTACAGTGGACGGAGCTGCAGGGTGGAAAGATGCGGCGGCGGCGCTGAGAAAAGGACCGGCCGCTTACAGCGGCCGGAGCAGGAAAAACGCAGGGGGCCGAAGCGATGCGACGGCTGGCAAAGCCGCCGCGCTGAGAGGAAAGAGACAGGCGCTTACAGCGCCGGAGCAGGGAAGTCGCAGGGGCCCGAAGCGTGTGGCAAGGCCGCGCTTACTGGGAGCATAGCGCGGTGACAGAAAAGAAGCGGCGCGGTAGTCCGAAAAGGCGGCCGCGCCGGACAAGAGAGGGCAGCCGCAGCCGGAGTAGGTGCGGCGGCTGGGAAGAAACGTGACCCGCATTATGAACCCATTAACAGGCACCCCCTTTTTTGAGGATCCAGGGAAGCCGCAGAAAAAAAAAAAATAAAATAAATACTCACCTTAGACATCCCACGCCGGTACTAACCTGGAAAAAAGTGAGACGTCCAGGGAGCTGATGGACGTCCTCGTCTCCGCAACCGACAGGCTCTGGTGGGCGAGTGGGTGGGGGACGGAGCCAGGACCGGACTTCTAAGCACGCTTGTGTGCTAGGCTCTTGGTCCTGGAGAGGGATCTATGAGGATACGGGGTGGCAGTACACGCCGTACTCATAGTCCGTTTTGTGGGACTACAGGTGTGACTGCTCACCCTGTATCCCTCCGGAAACCTGAAAAGGAACGACGCACATTGAGGTAGATAAGGGTCTAATGAAAGACCCGTGTCCACCTCCTACTGACACTAAGCTAAACTGAAGAGCATGATGCCAGTCGGTGGGGTGTATACTGCAGAGGAGGAGCTAACTTTTTTATTTGCATAGTGTCAGCCTCCTAGTGGCAGCAGCATACACCCATGGTTCCTGTGTCCCCCAATGAGAGGCGATAAAGAAACATAAAACATAAGTAAAAACATATGGGAACCCTACTCAAATCTCCACACAAAGCATGCATATAAATTGGATGAAACAATAAATCAAACAAAAATACAAAACCAATAAATGTGTAATAACCAATGCACCCAAAAAATGTATAGGATGATATATATTGTATGGTGGACACCCACAAGAAAGGCCCTAGACCAGATGGAAATAGAGTCTTATCCTTGTATATGAAAAACTCCTATGAGTCTGACCCACAATAATAAAGATGCTACAACATGGCCAGATGCAAAAACAACCCATATGGGTAAAAACAGCCAAGTTGTAATTAAATGTGCGCTCCAAAGACTGGCGATAGTGGCCAAAAGTAGATAGATAACAGCCAGGCTTAGTCAGGGGAAGCCGTACGGGTTACGGCGATACGCATGGGGTCTCTTTAGGGGTGCCCCACTCTCTATCGCCCCCTTTGGTTGGACGCGCCGGCTTTGCCTTATCACCCTTGGACTCCAACATTGTGAGTGCTCGTTCTGATCTTAGATCTCTCAGCCACAATCATTGCGGCTGTTATCTACTTTTGGCCATTATCGCCAGTCTTTGGAGCGCACATTTAATTACAACTTGGCTGTTTTTACCCGTATGGGTTGTTTTTGCATCTGGCCATGTTGTAGCATCTTTGTTATTGTGGGTCAGACTCCTATAGGAGTTTTTCATATACAAGGATAAGACTATTTCCATCTGGTCTAGGGCCTTTCTTGTGGGTGTCCACCATACAATATATATTCTATACATTTTTTGGGTGCATTGGTTATTATACATTTATTGGTCTTGTATTTATTTGTTTGATTTATTGTTGCATCCAATTTATATGCATGCTTTATTGTGTGGGGATTTAGGAGTGGGGTTCCCATATGTTTTTACTTATGCTTTATGTTTTTCTTGTTATTGTGTACCAATAAAGACTAACTTTTTTATTAATACTATAATTGTGTGGTGTAGTGTGCAAGCATTACAGTAGTGCTTTCCTTTTTTGTTGAAAGTCTTTATTTACTACTGGCTTTTGGCACCTCCCTCAAATTATATAGAAATGTTGATGTGCGCCTGATTTAACATAAATGCAACCCCTTTAAGTCTGGTTTCCTAACTGATTATATAATACTGTATATTAGTCTGTGCTTTGACATGTAGATGAGTGGGTAAAATAATTGATACGACAGACAAGCGTTCAATACAAAAATATTTACTGATGTTGCATGGTATAAATACAAAATCGTCAGACTCCCCGCTCTGCATGATGAATGTGCCTGGAACCTCGCCTTAAACACAAAGTAACAGCATTAGGACGTCAGTGCTTTCCGTGCCATTTCCAGAGCTCCTTCCTGTGTCTCATTTCCACCAATGAAGCCACTGGCATGAACAAAAATACAACCAGGAATGCCACTGACAGAGGAGAGGTCATCAGCTCGAAGCCCACGCCAGTCCTCTGGTAAAGAAAGCCTAAGAAAGAGAAGAAACAAGGTTACCTATTCTTCCCCCCAAAATACCACAACTAGAATAAACCTTCAAGTATTGTATAGAGTGAGAACAAGCAACTTTGCTATTTAACCCTTATTTAAAAATCCTTATGTTCTTAGTAGAGGATTTTCAATGTTATAGTGCAAAGCTAGTTAACCAAGTTATCGGCCACCTAGGTATGGAGCACGCAACATGTAGGGTGCATTCTTCATTGTGGTTTGGTCCTGATGAAGAGGTTTGGAAATGCTGAAACGCGTTGACAATAAACCGCATTCATGCTTTTACCCTCTGTGTGACTACACCTTTGAACCTTGGGCAGCGTGGACTTGGAACCACCATATTCCTCTTTTTCTGCATAGACTCCATTCTTAACTGCCTCCTCACACAGCTCTGAGGCTGTGAATGCCACCAGCATCAGTCCCCCTACACTTCTATGCTGAATCTGCTGGTAGCCTTGCCACTGGTCTGAATTGTCACATATCAGGTGTACAGCCCGCAAAAAAGCAAAAGAGAAATGCGCTCCTGAAAAGGGAACATTAGAACAAACTTTTAAATGGATCCCGTTAGACAATTTGTTCTTCCCAAACCCCGAGCACCATCGGCTTCTGGCGTCCATGGTTTGGTTAGCAAGAATCAGGCGACAGGTTCCCTTTAACAATTTATCATTAGAGAATTGTTTGGTATTTTAGGTTTAGTCTACCATACTCCGCCATTACAATGGTGGTGACCATCTGGAGAATGAAACAGAAGGCTCAACTAATGAAAATAGTTGACCACTGTCTAGCTGACATGCATGTTAAAATGACTGCCATATCACATAAGCCTATAGTTTAGGATTCTGCCGTTTATGTGATCTATTAACACAGAGAAGGATCACAGAATGCAGGTGTTCAGTTTCGATTATGAGAAATTAATACTTACCGATTCTGAAAAGTGTTGGGACCTGTGGGGACACACTGCACCCTCCATTTAGCGCTCTGATCTGCATAGATCACATATTTAATTTGTTTATCCAGACTGGTTTCCTTTTCAACCTGAAATAAGTGCTCCTTCCAAGGACATCCCCCCTGGGCCAA
The DNA here is from genome assembly GCF_032444005.1 of Ranitomeya imitator. Classification (NCBI taxonomy): domain Eukaryota; kingdom Metazoa; phylum Chordata; class Amphibia; order Anura; family Dendrobatidae; genus Ranitomeya; species Ranitomeya imitator. Next base: position 726,666,272 of record NC_091284.1, on the reverse strand, counting down.
GACCACCACTTCTCCACTGCCATCCACCTGCAAGAGACATTGCAACGATTACTGCCCCGAGAGGCAGACTGACCAGCGCAAACTCCCTCTGACCCGGAATTAGGCCTCATTCACTCGTCTGATTTTTCCCATGCATGAGAAACATTTTCTGAACCTTCACCATTCTGGCAGTCAGTGAAAATCGGACCACACTTGGATGTCATCAGATTGCAGTCTGATTTTTTTTTTTTTTTTCACAGACTCATTGACTTGCAATGAAAATTTTGATCCCACATGTCTCCGCAATTTTCCCCGGACCCCTCAGTCTGCTAAGAGTCACAGATATGTCAATGATACCATAGACTAACACAGGCATAAGTGATATGCGTGAAGACGAACAGCCATCTTAAGCAAAAAACGGACGTGTGAATGAGGCCCTAGTCTCTTTCAGCCTCAGCAAATTACAACAATCATGGCTATTAAACCTGGAATCGCTGTCTGATGGCTTCTTCCACTAAAGCACGAGCCGGAAGCCAAGATCTGTGGTAAAAGTCCAAGCGCGACACAAATTCCGTTCCTGCCATGTCCATTGCCTTTCTAAATCCAATCTGCAAGGTAAATTTGTGAGTCACAAATAAGAAAACATACGGACACCAACATAAGGGCAATTATAAAAAGAGAAGCCTGTAATAAAGTACCCATACACATCATGCGCAAGGATCTATAGACCGTCATCAACACTGATCCCGAGAACGAAGGGGGTAACAGTTCTGTGTTAGCGCTGCGTCCTCTTACCCACTTTCCCCGCACAGCAGTCCTCCTCCCTCCGCAGATGAAAGTGCAGAGGACGCAGCATTACTTAAAGGCTGCTGCTGATCATCGGTCACTGACTATTTCACGTGACCGCTGCAGCCAGTGTCATGTGACCACCAAAAGACTCAGCACCGACACAGCAACCGCAACGGTCAGGGAAGGTTTTTGTTTATGTCCACTTTAGCTGTTAATAAGGAGTTGCCCACCTTTGGGTACATTTTTATTATTATTATTTTTACTTAAATACATGCATTTGGGCCAAAAAAAAAATACAAATTATGTTTATATTTTGCAATTGGGCTTCATTAAAAATGTGTCATTTGCCTTCTGTATCCTGTACTGTACTATCGCTGGTGGTAGAATGAGTTATCTGAGAATTTGTCAGAGTTCAGATTGAACTTGTATGTTTTTATTCGGAGCTTCTTTCAGTTGATTTATGGCACAGACCTCATCAAAGTTGAATTTGCAGCAATAGAATGAGCCAACAAAAGCCAAGCAGGGCAAAATTTGTTTTTGATTGTGGGGGTCTGACATCCAGCAACCAACCAGCTATTGAAGTGAACTGCAGTTTTTGGCCACCTCCACTATATAATGAACAGATCTGCACTATTCTGGCTCCGTTCACTATTTATATCTAGTCGTCGTACCCAAAAACTTGGCGGTGCCCTATGTTGGAACCAGATAAGTCATCAATTTTATAGGCCTAAACATCTATTGTAACTCATTATAATCCTCTAGAGCAAGTCCTAAAAATCCTTATAGAAATAACCAGGTTTCAAATGCATTAATCTACAGAATTCTCATTCTTGTGCAAAAAATAAAACAAAAAACAAAACGAAAACCAACATAACATATTGCAAATAATGAACCCTGAGGCATCCTTCCCTCGACCAAAATCCGTATATAAGAAACACATACAGATTTTGCCAGAAATTTTATGAAGAGTTACAGCACAAATGTCCACCATGTTCTGGCCATATTCTTACTGAGTAAATGGGAGCGGCTATGTATTAAACTTCTGTGGGGCTGAACATGTGAGCCCAGCTACAGGTAAATATGGGGTGAAGCGATGGCTATGGATTATGGAAGGGGACCATGGACAATGTAATAAATCACTGGTAAAGCAAGGAAAGAAAATTACATTTGAGCTGTGACATAGCCACGCTATAACATCATTGCATGCATCGTTATTGGTTTCATGCTGTGACATGACTCCATACAATGTTCCTGGTCATCATTAAGTACGTTCTCTCCCTTTTTCTGGGTGTGATCACCGTGGGAGGATCGTGTCCCCTTACATCCATATTGGATACATGCTAGGAAATGTCTCCACAACAGGAGGTCCTTAGGCCAGCGAATACAGACATCAGCTTCTCAGTTTACAAAAGGTAACCTCATATAAAGGATCCCTATGAAAATTATTACTTCTGTGTCCTGGTCCAGCTCATTCCAGCGTGGGTTCAGGTGTCCCACTCGGGAGCTCAGGGTGGTGGTAATGTTGTATCTCTGCTCCCCATCGAACTGTGATATACCGTTGTCGATTGCATCGATTTCTTCAACAAAATTCTCATACATCTGGAAAATAGAAATGTCCTGGGTTTACACAACACATCCATGTTTTGACTTCAACAAAAGTTTTATATTGGCCACAGTTATTAGAGCAATGTTGGATGAACACGCAGATTTCAGAGGGATTGGCGTAGTATCTGATGTGTAAGAGGGCATTTAGGATCATCTGACAGAGGATTTTGAGGGCAATAAAAAAAAATCAGGTATGTTGAATTTTAAGGGGGGTTGACTCATCTTATTAAACAAGTAAAAACAAGTAACTTTGCATTGTATCTGTCATGATATTGCAGTAGGATTTCCACGGACAATGGGCCCCTACCAGTCTCTCGAGCTAGGAGGACCCTAGGGTATCCCTGTCCACCAGATTACCCCTGATGGTGGGGATTCCGGGGTCTCGTACCTCGCTATGTTCTTTTGTGCACGCTTATCTGTTTCCTCCCCCACACAAGGAGGTATGGGACAGAAGCAAATGGAATAACAAACCTCACAGGGATAAAAGAAAAGCACAGTCATACAAATACACTCAAAATAACCATGTGGAAATCAAGGGAGGGATAGTTGGGATAATCAAAATGGTAAGAGGATTAGGAGAAACACACAAATCAAAATCCACACAGAAATCTTCTGAGAACAACTCCAACCACCTGCTACTAACACTGAACTCTCCTTGAACTCCAAACCAGAAAGTGGATAACTATGACTGGCAAAAAAAAAGAAGCAAAGAAGGTTCTTTCTTCTCATGTGCTTGAAATGTCAAAGTGTGTGGCATGACCTTACATGCACGTGTACGGAATAATCCCCAGGCGTGAAAGCCAGAAGTCCTAACCCAGCATGAGAGGTCCAAAGATTTCAGTGCGAGCGTCAGAAATAGGCCGGATGAATGATGGTGGGGAGTGGAAAGGTGGCATATTACATTTGTTATGCTCCAAAATCTGGAGAGCGCCCACAGCATAATAAGGGACATTCAATAAATTCATGGAGAATAATTTCTTCGCAAATCAAATTTCCAGGAAAAAAAAAAGATATGAACAAGCCAATTTGAATTTTGCCTCATCCCCTCACCTAGTAGTCATGTTTCAATTTGCATTCTGCAATCCCAAACCTACAGGGTCCTTTGTGGAAAAGTGATTGTCCCCTTAAAACGTAAACTAACTGTGGTTTATCACATCTTTGGGAAGCGAAGTACAAATTCCCTAGGCAGACCCAGGCCTCAGCACTGCTACACCTGTTCTCAATCAAGAAGCCACTTAAATAGGGCCTGTCTTAAAGTGAAGTAGACCAAAAGATGCTCAAAAGCTAGACATCATGCCACAATCTAAAGAAATTCTGGAACAAATTAAAAACAAAGTAATTGAGATCAATCAGTCTGGAAAAGGTTATAAAGCCATTTCTAAAGCTTTGGGACTCCAGCTAACCACAGTGAGCCATTATCTTCAAATGACGAAAACCATGGAACAGTGATTAACCTTTCCAGGAGTGGCAGGCAGACAAAAATTAGCTCAAGAGCGCTGCGCCGACCCCACAACAACATCCAAAGAACTGCAGGCCTCACTTGTCTCAGTTAAGGTCAGTGTTCATGACTCCACCATAAGAGACTGGGCAAAAAAATGGCCTGAGTGTCAGAGTTCCAAGATAAAAACCACTGCTGAGCAATAGGAACATAAAGGCTCCTCAGTTTTGCCACAAAACATCTTGATGATCCCCAAGACTTTTGGGAGAATACTCTGTGGACTGATGAGACAAAAATTAAACTTTTGGAAGGTGTATGTCCCATTACATCTGGTGTAGAAGTAAAAAAGCATTTCAGAAAAGGAACATCATACCAACAGTAAACTATGGTGGTGTTCGTATGATGGTCTCGGGCTGTTTTCCTGCTTCAGGACCTGGAAGACTTGCTGTGGTGAATGGACAAATGAATTCTGCAGTCTACCAAAAAATTCTGAAGGAGAACGTCTGGCCATCTGTTTGTGACCTCAAAACACATCAGCAAGTCCACCTCTGAATGGCTTACGAAAAGGCGGTTCATGCTGAGAAACCCAATGTGGCTGAATTACAACAAGTTTGCAGAGGCGACTGGGACAAAATTTCTCAAGTACGTTGTAAAAAATTCATTGCCATTTATAACAAATGCTGTTGTTGCTGCTAAGGGTGACCCACACAGTTCTTAGGTGTAGGTGGCAATCACCTTTTCCACACAGGGCCCTGTTGGTTTGCATTTCCCTTTTCCCTTCATTTAAAACTGCATTTTGTGATTACTTGTGTTATCGTTGTCTTATATGTAACTCTGTTTGGCGACCTGTAACATTTCAGTGTGACAAACATGCAAAAGAATAGGAAGTCAGGAAGGGGGCAAACTTTTTCACAGCACTGTATAATGGAGTCAGAGTCGAGAAAAAGAGAAGTCAGAACTTATCCATTACTCCACAGCCTTGGATGCACCCACACTGCAAGTTGGAATAAGCGATTGATCGGCCAAGAGCTATCTCATAAGGATGGGCCATGTCATCAAGTGCTCATGTCAATTGTAACTGATCTAAATTACACAAAAGAAAAAAAAAAACACCATACACTTAACACTTGCCTTGTCATATAGAATGGGTATAATGGGGTCCTCCTCATCCGTTCCTAAAAGTGTGGCAAGTATCTGTGAGCCAAAGTGAGCATAGACCAGGCCCGCACTGCTCAGCTTGGTAACCCATGGCTTGTCAGGATATAAGCTGTTCATGGTTTCACAGAAAGACCTGCAACATTTCAATGGATAAAGTAAAAGAAAAAAGGCAAAATGATATAAAATACAAGACTTGTAGATGTAAATTTACCTCTGATGATGGTCAAAACGATTCCGTGAAGGATCATACTCTCCGCCCACATCAACGACAACATCACACTGGGCTAAAATTTGAGGGTCCCGGGTTCTGACTATCTCCGCTTCCTAATAAACAGGACAAATACTATTTATTAATGATACTTACAGAAAAGGCAACATATAATGTTAGGGCATATAGCAGAGTAAACCTATCTGCTGCAGATTTTCCCCCCAACCTAGTTGCCTGCACTTCAATCAGAATACACACTAAGGCCATGTTCACACGATCCTTTTTTTCATGCGGAATTGCCGCGATTTTCCCGCTGCGGGTCCGCAGCTGTTTTCCATGCAGGGTACATTACATTGTACCCTATGGAAAACAGGAACTGCTGTGCCCACAATGCGGAAAATCAAAAAAAAAAGCCGCGCTGAATAGCTGCGGGAAAAAAGAAGTACCATGTCACTTCTTTTTTCGGAGCCGCAGCGGTTCTGCACCCATTGACCTCCATTGTGAGGTCAAACCCGCAGTAAAACCCGCAGATGAAAAAAATATCTGCGGGTTTTACTGCGGTTTGTGGTGCAGAACCGCTGCAGCAGGAAGTGCGGGGAAGCGGGCGGAAGTGTGTGGGCGGAGTGTGGCTGCCCCCCCGTGCTCCGATCCCGCCCCCCCGTGCTCCAATCCCACCGCCCCGTGCTCCGATGCCCCTCCCCCAGTGCTCCGATGCCCCCCCCGTGCCCTAATCTCCCCCCCTTATACTTACCCGGCGTCCCGGTGTCCGTCCGGCCGTCTTCTCCCTGGGCGCCGCCATCTTGCAAAATGGCGGGCGCATGCGCAGTGCGCCCGCCGAATCTGCCGGCCGGCAGATTCGTTCCAAAGTGCATTTTGATCACTGAGATATAATCTATCTCAGTGATCAAAATAAAAAAAAAAAAATAGTAAATGACACCCCCCCCCCCCTTTGTCACCCCCATAGGTAGGGACAATAAAAAAAAATTAAGAAATTTTTTTTTTTCCACTAAGGTTAGAATAGGGGTAGGGTTAGGGGTAGGGTTAGGGGTAGGGTATTTTCAGCCATTTTAACCCTAAAAAACTTCCTAGAAAACACAGACTCTGCATAGAAAACTGCATAAAAAAAAGGATCAAAAAAAGGATCAAAAAACGCATCAAAAAAGGACCAAAAAAAGGACCTGCGTTTTCTGCCAAGAGCTGCAGTTTTTTAAAAAACAGTCCTGAAAAAAAAGGGATGGAAATCAGGAACGTGTGAACATACCCTTATAGTACAGACGATGGCACTGAAAGCGTCAGCTCATCCACAAATGCAGCTTCTAAAGGAGTAGTTCTACATAGGTTTGTTTTTTTTGCTTAAAACTAATGCTACAGTAATAACCACATGCATGTCCTGCAGTGAGGCGATTTTGATCCACTCATTAAGCATGTACAACATTTAATAATAATAATAATTTTTATTTATATAGCGCCAACATGTTCCGCAGCACTTTACAATTAAGCGGGGACATGTACAGACAATAAATTCGGTACGAGTTAAGACGATTTAAACCGTGACATTAGGGGTGAGGTCCCTGCTCGCAAGCTTACAATCTACAAATCTACAACATTTACAACACTTCGCTCATAAAACAGATTTCTGCAATTTTTTCCGCAGCTGGAGGCAACATTACAGCCCAGACCGTAAAGGCCTCCTGAATGTAAAGGTCGGGGGAAAGGACGGATTCATTTTTAACATTCCTTTACTCTTCCAGGAGATACAGGTCCTTCTCAAAAAATTAGCATATAGTGTTAAATTTCATTATTTACCATAATGTAATGATTACAATTAAACTTTCATATATTATAGATTCATTATCCACCAACTGAAATTTGTCAGGTCTTTTATTGTTTTAATACTGATGATTTTGGCATACAACTCCTGATAACCCAAAAAACCTGTCTCAATAAATTAGCATATTTCACCCATCCAATCAAATAAAAGTGTTTTTTAATAACAAACAAAAAAACCAACAAATAATAATGTTCAGTTATGCACTCAATACTTGGTCGGGAATCCTTTGGCAGAAATGACTGCTTCAATGCGGCGTGGCATGGAGGCAATCAGCCTGTGACACTGCTGAGATGTTATGGAGGCCCAGGATGCTTCAATAGCGGCCTTAAGCTCATCCAGAGTGTTGGGTCTTGCGTCTCTCAACTTTCTCTTCACAATATCCCACAGATTCTCTATGGGGTTCAGGTCAGGAGAGTTGGCAGGCCAATTGAGCACAGTAATACCATGGTCAGTAAACCATTTACCAGTGGTTTTGGCACTGTGAGCAGGTGCCAGGTCGTGCTGAAAAATGAAATCTTCATCTCCATAAAGCATTTCAGCCGATGGAAGCATGAAGTGCTCCAAAATCTCCTGATAGCTAGCTGCATTGACCCTGCCCTTGATGAAACACAGTGGACCAACACCAGCAGCTGACATGGCACCCCACACCATCACTGACTGTGGGTACTTGACACTGGACTTCAGGCATTTTGGCATTTCCTTCTCCCCAGTCTTCCTCCAGACTCTGGCACCTTGATTTCCGAATGACATGCAAAATTTGCTTTCATCAGAAAAAAGTACTTGGGACCACTTAGCAACAGTCCAGTGCTGCTTCTCTGTAGCCCAGGTCAGGCGCCTCTGCCGCTGTTTATGGTTCAAAAGTGGCTTTACCTGGGGAATGCGGCACCTGTAGCCCATTTCCTGCACACGCCTGTGCACGGTGGCTCTGGATGTTTCCACACCAGACTCAGTCCACTGCTTCCTCAGGTTCCCCAAGGTCTGGAATCGGTCCTTCTCCACAATCTTCCTCAGGGTCCGGTCTCCTCTTCTCGTTGTACAGCGTTTTCTGCCACATTGTTTCCTTCCAACAGACTTACCATTGAGGTGCCTTGATACAGCACTCTGGGAACAGCCTATTTGTTGAGAAATTTCTTTCTGGGTCTTACCCTCTTGCTTGAGGGTGTCAATGATGGCCTTCTTGACATCTGTCAGGTCGCTAGTCTTACCCATGATGGGGGTTTTGAGTAATGAACCAGGCAGGGAGTTTATAAAAGCCTCAGGTATCTTTTGCATGTGTTTAGAGTTAATTAGTTGATTCAGAAGATTAGGGTAATAGGTCGTTTAGAGAACCTTTTCTTGATATGCTAATTTATTGAGACAGGTTTTTTTGTGTTATCAGGAGTTGTATGGCAAAATCATCAGTATTAAAACAATAAAGGACCTGACAAATTTCAGTTGGTGGATAATGAATCTATAATATATGAAAGTTTAATTGTAATCATTACATTATGGTAAATAATGAAATTTAACACTATATGCTAATCTTTTGAGAAGGACCTGTACAGCCATAAAAAGAGGAGCCTGACATCAGCTTATTCCTCTCTCCCTACTGAAATAAACATGTATGTACGGCAAAATGGAGGGTCCATGACAATGGTGAAGTTAGAGTTAATTCTGGACCCAGACACGGATCCTCCTCTAAACCCTGAAGTCATGGTCATTTACGACAAACAGCACTCCGATATGTGAGATCATGTCATCAAATAGATTTACAACATTGATGTGAAGAGTAGTGATGGGCGAGTGTACTTGTTGCTCGGGTGGTCTCCGAGTATTTGTGACTGCTCAGAGATTTAATTTTCCTTGCCGCAGCTGGATGATTTACAGCTGCTAGCCAGGCTGAGTACATGTGGGGGTTGCCTGGTTGCTAGGGAATCCCCACATGTAATCAAGCTGTCTAGTAGTTGCAAATCATGCAGCTGAGGCAAAGAAAACAATCTCTGAGCAGTCACAAATGCTCAGAGACCACCCGAGCAACGAGTACACTCGCTCATCACTAGTGAAGAGAACTATATTTTCCACCATTATTTAGCAAAGTTTGGTACAAACAAGCTCACGCACCACTTCTACAGAAGGCCCCAGTCCCTCACTGGCTGTAGCAGTGCCGTCAGCGAGGGTGGGGGTGTCAATGCGGTGACCGGTGAAGGCTGCTGCCACCATCATTGAGGTCCAGTAAATTAAACTAATTGTTTCTTGCATCAGCAGAGAAGTCTATAAAGGGGGCTGGTTGACTTATTTCAATACCTAAGCCAGCCTCTTCTACAGTATGTCTATACAGCAGTCAATGCAAAAATACACTGGATTAGCTGCTGAAATAAATCAGTCCCCTAAGGTGCAGATATGGGAACAGGAGAGTTTCCTATTGGGACCCAGATCCATTACGGAGATCTGAAGATCAGGGCACCTTTGGAAATTCAAGTATATTAGTAAGATCTATATAGTCAGAATTACAGTAGCTAAAAATATTTCTTCTTTCACATGACGACCACCTTAAAGGGAACCTGTCACCCCCAAAATCGACGATGAGCTAAGGCCACCATCATCAGGGGCTTATCTACAGCATTCTATAATGCTGTAGATAAGCCCCCGATGTAACCTGAAAGATGAGAAAGAGAGGTTATATTATACTCACCCAGGGATGGTCCCACTGCTGGTCCGTTCAGATGGGCGTCGCAGTCCGGGGCCTCCCATCTTCTTACGATTACGTCCTCTTCTTATATTCACGCTGCAGCTCTGGCGCAGGCGTACTTTGGCTGCCCTGTTGAGGGCAGAGCAAAGTACTGCAGTGCGCAGGCGCTGGGCCTCTCTGACCTTTCCCGGCGCCTGCGCACTGCAGTACTTTCCTCTGTCCTCAACAAGGCAGACAAAGTACGCCGGAGCCGCAGCGTGAAGACAAGAAGAGGACGTCATCATCATATGAAGATGGGAGGCCCCGGACCGCAACGCCCATCGGATTGGACCGAAGCGGGACCGCCCCTGGGTGAGTATAATATCACCTCTTTTTCTCCTCTTTCAGGTTACATCGGGGGCTTATCTACAGCATTACAGAATGCATTACAGAATGCTGTAGATAAGCCCCTGATGCCGGTGGGCTTAGCTCACCATCGATTTTGGGGGTGACAGATTCCCTTTAGAGAGAACGAGCTTCTTGCCTTGCATCATTGCACGGTGAAGCAAGACGTAGATTCTGAATGCCACGTTGGTTAAGGCCAGGCGCCTGTATTGACAACCTTCAGCTTCCCAGTCCCACTGTGCGCCAAGGATTTACAATTTTAACCCCTTAATGATGCAGTCAATTCTCATTTTTTGGAATTTCATTTTTTATTCAGATTCATAAGTAGGTGCACAAGTTCAGTAATTGGCAGCGCTTCGGACGCAGCACATGTCCACTGCGTCCAAAACACTGCCAGATTTTGAAAGCAAGGGATTCTGCACGTGTTCATTGAACTGTGCGGAATCACCACATCCAATACATTGTATGGGTGACATGTACCTTACTGAGGCTCGCATCTCCGCAAGATAAATAGACAAGCTGCGGTCTGGAAAGATGTGCCGCATGTCCGTCTCCACGGGTGATCTGCAGGCATCTGTGGATGCGTAGTGGACATTGGATTTCTTGAAATCCCATCTACTATGCTCTAACATCTGGACGTCACAGGTTGGACGCTGCGCAAGTACGCAGCACCCAACCCACAGCGTTTACTGACCGTGGGAACATACCCTAATGATTTTATGTCCCTGTCGAAATAGCCCAAGGAGAGCTTTTTTTTTTTGCAGGATGAGTTGTACTTTTTTAAAAAAACAAAACACCATTCACTTCCCTATATAATGCACGAAAAACCATGTCAAGTGAAGAATAATGCCGAACAAACCCCCCTCAAAAAAAAAAAACCCACACAATTCCACCATTACTTTTGAGATTTTGTTTTGATGGCATTTATTTTACAATACAAATCCCCCGGCAGCACCATTCTGCAGGTCCATACAATTACATCCACATCAAACTTGCACAGCCTTTCCTTTTAATAGTTTCTGAAACCCATAGTTTTCTTTTTCTTGAATAACTTTTTCTCTTGCTTAAGTAACTATTTTCAGAGATTCTTTTTCCGCATCCAAAAACAGCAAGTTTTTCACTTTTTAGTCCCTACAAGAGATTTGAACCTGGGCTCATTTGTTCACGTTCCCTACATTGCAATACTAGAGGTGTTGTCCGCCATCGGCATCCCCCCCTTTTTAAATGAAGCGGTCGCTCTTGTAACACTCAGAACACTCACCTACATCGGCCCCGTTCCAGCGATGTTGGACCCAGGGCTCATGTGACATTATGAGCCCTGCAGCCAATCAGCAGCTACTCATTAGCTACAGGGCTCACGTGGCATAACAGTGGCCGACAATCACTAACTGTACATTGTGAAAATCCGTCTCCCATAGGAATACCAAGATGGCAGAGATGGGGGCCTTCCAAATGCCCCTGACTGCCATGGCATCGCTATGGATGCTGGAATTGGCGCCCTGACGGAGGTGATGGGATCGCGCCATGGCCAGTGATTGACAGCTACCTTTAATAGTGGAACAGCAGTAATCAGAGCTCATTCTGGTCGCTGCTGTTAGTGGTGGGCGCCTGCTGTAGAACACAGCCAGCAGCTGTCGTGTGGAGCGCGCTCAGATGCTCCTAACACCTTCTGTATTTGTAGGGCGGACATGGTAGGCGGTATAAGGCATTGCCCACTATAGGACAAGCTGTATACCCCAATCATGTCTCCCAAGGACACCTTGTAGCCCCCAACATCACCAATGTCTCCACCTGTGGTGTCCTCATGGCGCACACTGCTGTAGTTACTACACGGGACATCAGGGGGCGCTGTGCTGCAGGAGAGGGCCGCACCACGGCTAAGCAGCAGCACCCGGGACACAGCCCGAATCATACACTGCGCTCTGCAGTCACGCCGGGCTCCCCACACATGTCACGATATGTCATGACTGTCTTACTCTGTAGGGCTCCAGCGTCCGCAGCAGGTAACACGCCAGCGCTTCGTCGCAATGGAAGGTCCCGTTGTGGGTGCCAATTCTCGGCGCCATGAGTCGTTCCTCCCGCCGGGGCCGCTTTGGGTCTTCAGGCATCAAGAGTGGAGTGAATCCGCCTGCAGTGATGGAGAAGCTGGCGCGGCAGAGCAAATGGACGGCGCGGGACTGCAGGGCCCGCCACACCATGTGGAACCAGATAGACTTGGAGGCGGAAAGGATAAAAGTGCGGACATAGCACTTCCGGGAGCCGCGGCTACCATTGTTAGTGAGGGCGTTTGCCCATACTAGTGCTTGTAGTGTGAGCCGGTGGGCTGGCTGCTGTGCAGATACAATGGCGCCCTGATCACCAAGCAGGATGTTTGCACCTTATTGATATCATGGGTTTCTGCACAGTCTGTAATATTGGGACAAACCCTTTGGAGTCAATTTAGGGCTCCTGCTCTGCCCTCTCACTGTATGGCCGGGCCAGGTTACATTTACTATCTCTATGACTTGTTTGCATCAGCCCCGACAAATTCCTCTCCGGAGGAAGCCGCTGTTCTCTGCGTTTTTGCAGGCCTGTGTGTTTTTTTCTAAAATAAAACCTATTTTAAAATGCCGTCTGGGGGCTGAGGGACCCGATTCATCAAGGTGACGTTTTTGCCCAACTAAAATTTCCGCGACATAGTATTTTTTGTCATATCTCCACCAAAGTGAAGCCCACACTAGAAATCCATCAGAATTGACGCCACTTTTTCGGTGTAAATGACGCCCGAGATCCAATCCTGTCCGAGTGGAGGAGCATTACTGGAGGCCGTGAATTGAATTAGGCGCCTCTTAATCCAGTGTAAAAACAACCGTGCCTAAACGTTAAGTCAGGTGTTTGCTGCCTGTTGTGCCCCGCGCTGTTCTTCGTTGGCACAGAGCGGTCACAGCTGCCTCTGCTGACAGCACGTTGACAGAGCGGCGGCTTCATTTCTGCACTTCTCTATTGATGAGTGAAACTGCGGATGTCATGCTGATTGGCAGCCAGCTCCCCAGTGAGGCAGTGGAGATCCAGCTGTCAATCAGCATGACGTCGGCAGTTTCACTCGTCAACAGAGAAGTGCAGAAAAGAACCTGCCGCTCTGTCGATGTGCTGTCAGCAGAGGCAGATAAATTGCCAGCAGGAGCGGTCGGTGACAGCTCTGCCAGCGAAGAACAGCGCCGAGCACAACAGGCAGGTAGGTAGCAATTATCTACCTGTTAGTGCTTACGCACACTAATTTATTATTTTTATATACAAAGTCCCGGATATCCCCTTTAAGACTGGAGTCACACAAGCATATTTTGACTCAGGCGACAGAATCAGCCCCAATAATGCAAGTGACACCCGGCTCCAATTGTCAGAGTCTGATTTGATCAGTGCTCTGATGGTCTCGCATGCAAGAATCGCAGCATAGGTGGGGAAGAGTCATTTCTCCATCTACGCCATTCCTGATGTCCGTGGGAATCGAACTGCACTTGGATGACATCTGAGTGCAGTCCGATATTTCACACGCACCCATAGACTTGTATAGGTGAGTGAAATTCGATTCTCAGATGCAATCGCAGCATGCTACGATTATTTTCTCATGCCAAATCAGCCTGAGAATATAGTTGCAGATGTGAGAGCCCGATAGAATAACATTAGGCCCTGTGCTATAGGGCCGTGTTATACAGTAGTGAGAGCGAGCACTTAGATTGGTGTACAGAACACTAATCTTAATGAACAGGCCCAAAGTGTCTCGAATGACTAGTGCAAGAGGCAGGTGTGTGACAGATCTATCCCTAAATGTATTCCTAAAGGTACCGTCACACTGAACGATATCACTAGCGATCCGTGACGTTGCAGCGTCCTGGATAGCGATATAGTTGAATTTGACAGGCAGCAGAGATCTGGATCCTGCTGTGACATCGCTGGTTGGAGCAGAAAGTCCAGAACTTTATTTTGTCGCTGGATCTCCTGCAGACATCGCTGAATCGGCGTGTGTGACGCCGATTCAGCGATGTCTTCACTGGTAACCAGGGTAAACATCGGGTTACTAAGCGCAGGGCCGCACTTAGTAACCCGATGTTTACCCTGGTTACCAGCGTAAACGTAACAAAAAACAAACACTACATACTTATCTTCTGCTGTCTGTCCCCGGCGCTCTGCTTCTCTGCACTGTGAGCGCCGGCCAGCCGGAAAGCAGAGCACAGCGGTGACGTCACCGCTCTGCTTTCCGGCTGGCGCTCACAGTCAGTGCAGAGAAGCACAGCGCCGGAGGACAGACACCGGAATGTAAGTATGTAGTGGTTTTTTTTTTTTACGTTTACGCTGGTAACCAGGGTAAACATCGGGTTACTAAGCGCGGCCCTGCGCTTAGTAACCCGATGTTTACCCTGGTTACCAGGGGACCGGCGTCGTTGGTCGCTGGAGAGCGGTCTGTGTGACAGCTCTCCAGCGACCAAACAGCGACGCTGCAGCGATCGGGATCGTTGTCTGGATCGCTGCAACATCGCTTAATGTGACGGTACCCAAGAGGAGACCTGTCTGTTAGGCCTCGTTTACACATGCATATCGAAATACACTGGGCTTGAGAAGGGTTCTGTGAAACCAAAACGTTGGGCTTAATAAAGTCCACACTTTTTTGCGTATATTTTGTTCTGCCTCTTTTTTATATACCACAAAAAATGGATATCTGGGAGGCTTTGCACCTGCTGCCTATAATTGTGGTGCTGTTATGCGATTGTTTTTTTGCACACGCATTTAAACACGTGGAAAAATGGTACCATTAGGCTATGTGCCCACGTTGCATTTTTTAAGCGTTTTTGCTGCAATTTTCCAAGGCGGAAACGCTTAAAAAAACGCTTACAAACAGCATCCCATTACTTTCTAATGCATTCCGCAATTGATGTGGCCATGCTGTGTTTTTTTCCGCGGCGCAAAAGCATCGGGGGATAAAACGCAGCATGTTCATTATTTTTGCGGAATTGCGGCAATTCCGCACCCATAGACATGCATTAGAAAAATACTAAAAAAAATCGTTTGAAAAACTCATTCAAAACGCGTCAATAACACGTCTAAATCCGCAAGCGTTTTTCCTGCCAAGGGTATGCAGAATTGAAGCAGAAAATTCTGCAACGTGGGCACATAGCCTTACTGTTTAGCATTACCGTACGATCTGTGTGGCTGTTATTACCATCAGTGTCATCCGTGCTTTTCACATATGGATAAAGAAATAGATAAATTACAAATTTCTCCTATACATTGCAGTATTAAATATAGTCAGTACATGGACAGCACCTGTGAGCTGTACGTGTTATTCACTGACCCATGGACTTGCATTGGCCCTTTTCATCTGTGATACCGCAAAAAAAATGAACATTTTCCTTGTTTTTGGCACAAATACATGGTCTGTGAAAAAACACGGACATGGGATATAACACGTATGTGCAACACGAATGACTAGTCACGAAAAACAAAATCGCTAGCCCGCACTCCAAAGGTATGTTTTCTCTAAAAGTCCTTAGAATTTCAGAGTAGGATATGAACGGCTCCAATGATGCAGATAATGTCGGCTCCATGCTGCCCGTGGTTTCACCAGCATGAATAATGGAAAAGAGAAGTGAGGAATATTGTTGTTTGTTATGTTTTTAATTCTCCTGCAGACGACAATGGCATCACTGGAATGGGTGATGCAGTAAATATGGTTTAATTAAGATTTATTAAAGGAGTCTTTGTCATTCTTTCAATTAAAGAACTTTATTCTGGATGTGTGTTATTATACAATATGACTTTGGAGTTCGTCACGGGGCGTCTTATAGATGCCTCTCCATTACTAACCTCTAGGCTTGATGTCACCTGACAATACAAAGGTGACATCAACCTCCCCAACCATCACCCCACTTGACACCGCATCAGGGCAAGTGGTAAGAGCGAGACTAAGTTCCCGAATTGGCACTTCTTAACCCCCAAGGGTGGTTTGCACGTTAATGACCGGGCCAATTTTTACAATTCTGACCACTGTCCCTTTATGAGGTTATAACTCTGGAACGCTTCAACGGATCCTAATGATTCTGACACTGTTTTCTCGTGACATATTGTACTTCATGATAGTGGTAAAATTTATTTGATATTACTTGCGTTTAGTTGTTAAAAAAATTTTCCAACTTTGAATTTTTATGCCCTTAAATCAGAGATATGTCACACAAAATACTTAATAAGTAACGTTTCCCACATGTCTACTTTGCATCAGCACAATTTTGGAACCAACATTTTTTTTTTGTTACGGAGTTATAAGGGTTACAAGTTGACCAGCAGTTTCTCATTTTCGCAACACCATTTTTTTTAGGGACCACATCACATTTGAAGTCACTTTGAGGGGTCTATATGATAGAAAATACCCAAGTGTGACACCATTCTAAAAACTACACCCCTCAAGGTGCTCAAAACCACATTCAAAAAGATTATTAACCCTTCAGTTGTTTCACAGGAATTTTTGGAATGTTTAAAAAAAAAAAATGAACATTTAACTTTTTTTTTTACAAAAAATTTACTTCAGCTCTAATTTGTTTTATTTTCCCAAGGGTACCAGTAGAGTACCCAAAAGTTGTTGTGCAATTTGTCCTGAGTACGCCAATACCCCATATGTGGGGGTAAACCACTGTTTGGGCGCATGGCAGAGCTCGGAAGGGAAGGAGCGGCATTTGACTTTTCCATGCAAAATTGACTGGAATTGAGATGGGACGCCATATCGCGTTTGGAGAGCCACTGATGTGCCTAAACATTGAAACCCCCCACAAGTGACACCATTTTGGAAAGTAGACTCCCTAAGGAACTTATCTAGATGTGTTGTGAGAACTGTGAACCCCCAAGTGTTTCACGACAGTTTATAACGCAGAGCCGTGAAAATAAAAATCTTTTTTTCCACAAAAATTATTTTTTAGCCCCATTTTGTATTTTCCCAAGGGTAACAGGCAAAATTGGACCCCAAAGGTTGTTGTCCAATTTGTCCTGAGTACTCTGATACCCCATATGTGGGGGGGGGAACCACCGTTTGGGCGTCAGAGCTCGGAAGGGAAGGAGCACCGTTTGAAATGCAGACTTAGATGGATTGGTCTGCAGGCGTCACGTTGCATTTGCAGAGTCCCTGATGTACCTAAACAGTAGAAACCCCCTCCACGTGACCCCATATTGGAAACAAGACTCCCTAAGGAACTTATCTAGATGTGTTGTGAGAACTTTGAACCCCCAAGTGTTTTACTACAGTTTATAACGCAGACCGTGAAAATAAAAAATCTTTTTAGCCCCCAGTTTTGTATTTTCCCAAGGGTAACAGGAAAAATTGGACCCCAAAAGTTGTCCAATTTCTCCTCAGTACGCTGATACCCCATATGTTGGGGTAAAGCTGTTTGGGCGCACGGGAGAGCTCGAAAGGGAAGGAGCACTGTTTTACTTTTTCAACTCAGAATTCGCTGGAATTGAGATCGGACGCCATGTCGCATTTGGAGAGCCCCTGATGTGCCTAATAGGTGTACACCCCCAAATTCTAACTGAAACCCTAACCCAAACACACCCTTAACTCTAATACCAACCATAACCCTAACCATACCCCTAACCCAAACATGCCTCTAGCCCTAATCCCTACCACACCCCTAACCCCAACACAACCCTAATCCCAACCACACCCCTAACTCCAACACACTCCTAACCCTAATTCCAACCGTAAATGTAATCCAAACCCTAACTTTAGCCCCAACCCTAACTTTAGCCCTAACTAACATTAGCTCCAACCCTACCTATAGCCTTAACGTTAGCCACAACCCAAACTGTAGACCTAACTTTAACTTTAGCCCCAACCCTAACACCAATCCTAGCCCCAACCCTAACCCTAATGGGAAAGTGGAAATAAATACATTTTTTTATTTTATTATTTTTCCCTAACTAAGGGGGTGATGAAGGGGGGTTTGATTTACTTTTATAGCGGGTTTTTTAGCGGATTTTTATGATTGGTAGCCGTCACACACTAAAAGACGCTTTATATTGCAAAAAATAGTTTTTGCGTCTCCACATTTTGAGAGCTATAATTTTTCCATATTTTGGTCCATAGAGTCATGTGAGGTCTTGTTTTTTGACGAGTTGACGTTTTTATTGGTACCATTTTCGGGCACGTGACTTTTTGATCACGTTTTATTCCGATTTTTGTGAGGCAGAATGACCAAAAACCAGCTATTCATGAATTTCTTTTGGGGGGGGCGTTTATACCGTTCCACGTTTGGTAAAATTGATGAAGCAGTTTTATTCTTCGGGTCAGTACAATTGCAGCGATACCTCATTTATATAATTTTTTTATGTTTTGGCACTTTTATACGATAAAAACTATTTTATATAAAAAAAATAATTATTTTCGCATCGCTTTATTCTGAGGACTATAACTTAAATTTTTTCGCAGATGCTGAATGGCGGCTCGTTTTTTGCGGGACAAGATGACGTTTTCAGCGGTACCATGGTTATTTATATTCATCTTTTCGATCGCGTATTATTCCAATTTTTGTTTGGCGGTATGATAATAAAGCGTAGTTTTTTGTCTCTTTTTTTTTTTACGGTGTTCACTGAAAGGGTTAACTAGTGGGACAGTTTTATAGGTCGGGTCGTTACAGACGTGGCGATACAAATTGCGTGTACTTTTATTGTTTTTTTATTTAGATAAAGAAATGTATTTATTGGAACAATATATATATATATATATATATATATATATATATATTTCTTTATTTAGGAATTTTTTTTTTTTTTTTACACATGTAATTTATTTTTTTTCCATTGCCCCAAGGGGGGACATCACTGTAATGACAGATCGCTGATCTGACACTTTGCAGTGCACCGAGTTAGATCAGCGATGTGACAGGCACTGCAGGGAGGCTTCCCGATGCCTGCTCTGAGCAGGTGCTTGAAAGCCACCTCCCTGCAGGACCCGGAAGGCCCCCCACGGCCATTTTGGATCCGGGGACTGCAGGGAGGAGGAGGTAGGAGACCCTCGGAGGAACACGATCACATCACGTTGCTCCGAGGTTCTCAGGGAAGCAAGCAGGGAGCCCCCTCCCTGCGCGATGCTTCCCTGTGCCGCCGGAACGCTGCGATCATCTTTGATAGCAGTGTGCCGGGGGTTAATGTGACGCGAGCGGTCCATGACCGCTCCTGGCACATAGTGCCGGATGTCAGCTGTAATAATCAACTGACACCCGGCGGCGATCGGTCGCACTCCCCCCGAGAGTGCGGCCGATCACCTATGAAGTACTATCCCGTCACTGGGAATTAAGTCCCAGGTCACCTCGACGGGATAGTACGTCATATGGGATTAGGGGTTAAAGATGCGCCTTTTCTGGGGCTGTTGAGACCTGATATTTTTAGCCTAAGACGGGGACCAGTATCCAATGCCCCTTCCTAGTCTATTAATATCAGCCCGCAGATGTCTGCCTAGCCTTTGCTGGTTATTAATTTCTAGGGAGACCTTACATCATTTAATTTGGGGGTCCCCCATTTTAATAGCCAGTAAAGGCTAAGTATACAGTTGTGAGCTGATATTAACCCTGCTGTTTTCGGTCAAAAACGACCGACCTTGCACTTCAGTATTTTTTAAAATATTCAAGATGCGGCTCTGAAACCCGTGGCCGACTGACCCATCCTCATTTAAATCAATTAACCACAAGTTTCAGAACCGCATCTTGAACACCCCAAAAAATACCAAAGTTCAAAATCGGTCTCCCCAGACCGAAGACAACAGCAGGGTTAATAGCCTGGGAAGCTACATGGGTATTAGCCCCTTCCGAAGCTATAAACATCTGCCCCAGTCATATTTTCCCTCTGCTGGTTAAGAGAGTTACGCAGGAGTCCATGCCATTTTTTTTCAGAATGTTTTAATAATGAAATACATTAAAAGCTGCACACACACTGCATTAATTGTATATGTCACTGACATCTGTACAGTGAAGGAAATAATTATTTGATCTCTTGCTGATTTTGTAAGTTTGTCCACTGACAAAGACATGAACAGTCTATTATTTTAACCCCTTCAAGACCCAGCCTATTTTGACCTTAAAGACCTTGCCGTTTTTTGCAATTCTGACCAGTGTCCCTTTATGAGGTAATAACTCAGGAACGCTTCAACGGATCCTAGCGGTTCTGAGATTGTTTTTTCGTGACATATTGGGCTTCATGTTAGTGGTAAATTTAGGTCAATAAATTCTGCATTTATTTGTGATAAACACGGAAATTTGGCGAAAATTTTGAAAATTTCGCAATTTTCACATTTTGAATTTTTATTCTGTTAAACCAGAGAGATATGTGACACAAAATAGTTAATAAATAACATTTCCCACATGTTTACTTTACATCAGCACAATTTTGGAAACAAAATTTTTTTTTGTTAGGAAGTTATAAGGGTTAAAATTCGACCAGCGATTTGTCATTTTTACAACGAAATTTACAAAACCATTTTTTTTAGGGACCACCTCACATTTGAAGTCAGTTTGAGGGGTCTATATGGCTGAAAATACCCAAAAGTGACACCATTCTAAAAACTGCACCCCTCAAGGTACTCAAAACCACATTCAAGAAGTTTATTAACCCTTCAGGTGCTTCACAGCAGCAGAAGCAACATGGAAGGAAAAAATGAACATTTAACTTTTTAGTCACAAAAATTATCTTTTAGCAACAATTTTTTTATTTTCCCAATGGTAAAAGGAGAAACTGAACCACGAAAGTTGTTGTCCAATTTGTCCTGAGTACGCTGATACCTCATATGTGGGGGTAAACCACTGTTTTGGCGCACGGCAGGGCTTGGAAGGGAAGGAGCGCCATTTGACTTTTTGAATCAAAAATTGGCTCCACTCTTTAGCGGACACCATGTCACGTTTGGAGAGCCCCCGTGTGCCTAAAAATTGGAGCTCCCCCACAAGTGACCCCATTTTGGAAACTAGACGCCCCAAGGAACTTATCTAGATGCATAGTGAGCACTTTGAACCCCCAGGTGCTTCACAAATTGATCCGTAAAAATGAAAAAGTACTTTTTTTTCACAAAAAAATTCTTTTAGCCTCAATTTTTTCATTTTCACATGGGCAACAGGATAAAATGGATCCTAAAATGTGTTGGGCAATTTCTCCTGAGTACACCAATACCTCACATGTGGAGGTAAACCACTGTTTGGG
The DNA here is from genome assembly GCF_032444005.1 of Ranitomeya imitator. Taxonomy (NCBI): domain Eukaryota; kingdom Metazoa; phylum Chordata; class Amphibia; order Anura; family Dendrobatidae; genus Ranitomeya; species Ranitomeya imitator. Next base: position 726,645,010 of record NC_091284.1, on the reverse strand, counting down.
CACATGGTAAGGCTCGGAAGGGAAGGAGCGCCATTTGACTTTTTGAATGAAAAATTATTTCCATCGTTAGCGGACACCATGTCGCGTTTGGATAGCTCCTGTGTGCCTAAACATTGGCGCTCCCCCACAAGTGACCCCATTTTGGAAACTAGACCCCCCAAGGAACTAATTTAGATGCCTAGTGAGCACTTTAAACCCTCAGGTGCTTCACAAATTGATCTGTAAAAATGAAAAAGTACTTTTTTTTCACAAAAAAATTCTTTTCGCCTCAATTTTTTCATTTTCACATGGGCAGTAGGATAAAATGGATCATAAAATTTGTTGGGCAATTTCTCCCGAGTACGCCGATACCTCATATGTGGGGGTAAACCACTGTTTGGGCACTCGGCAGGGCTCGGAAGAGAAGGCGCGCCATTTGACTTTTTGAATGGAAAATTAGCTCCAATTGTTAGCGGACACCATGTCGCGTTTGGAGAGCCCCTGTGTGCCTAAACATTGGAGCTCCCGCACAAGTGACCCCATTTTGGAAACTAGACCCCCCAAGGAACTTATCTAGATGCATATTGAGCACTTTAAACCCCCAGGTGCTTCACAGAAGTTTATAACGCAGAGCCATGAAAATAAAAAATAATTTTTCTTTCCTCAAAAATGATTTTTTAGCCTGGAATTTCCTATTTTGCCAAGGATAATAGGAGAAATTGGACCCCAAATATTGTTGTCCAGTTTGTCCTGAGTACGCTGATACCCCATATGTGGGGGTAAACCACTGTTTGGGCGCACGGCAGGGCTCGGAAGGGATGGCACGCCATTTGGCTTTTTAAATGGAAAATTAGCTCCAATCATTAGCGGACACCATGTCACGTTTGGAGAGCCCCTGTGTGCCTAAACATTGGAGATCCCCCAGAAATGACACCATTTTAGAAACTAGACCCCCAAAGGAACTAATCTAGATGTGTGGTGAGGACTTTGAACCCCCAAGTGCTTCACAGAAGTTTATAACGCAGAGCCATGAAAAAAAAAAAAAAAATTATTTTCTCAAAAATGATCTTTTAGCCTGCAATTTTTTATTTTCCCAAGGGTAACAGGAGAAATTTGACCCCAAAAGTTGTTGTCCAGTTTCTCCTGAGTACGCTGATACCCCATATGTGGGGGTAAATCACTGTTTGGGCACATGCCGGGGCTCGGAAGTGAAGTAGTGACGTTTTGAAATGCAGACTTTGATGGAATGCTCTGTGGGCGTCACGTTGCGTTTGCAGAGCCCCTGATGTGGCTTAACAGTAGAAACCCCCCACAAGTGACCCCATTTTGGAAACTAGACCCCCAAAGGAACTTATCTAGATGTGTGGTGAGCACTTTGAACCCCCAAGTGCTTCATAGAAGTTTATAATGCAGAGCCGTGAAAATAATAAATACGTTTTCTTTCCTCAAAAATAATTATTTAGCCCAGAGTTTTTTATTTTTCCCAAGGGTAACAGGAGAAATTTGACCCCAATATTTGTTGTCCAGTTTCTCCTGAGTACGGTGATACCCCATATGTGGGGGTAAACTACTGTTTGGGCACATGCCGGGGCTTGGAATTGAAGTAGTGACGTTTTGAAATGCAGACTTTGATGGAATGCTCTGCGGGCGTCACGTTGCGTTTGCAGAGCCCCTGATGTGCCTAAACAGTAGAAACCCCCCACAAGTGACCCCATTTTGGAAACTAGACCCTGAAAGGAACTTATCTAGATGTGTGGTGAGCACTTTGAACCCCCAAGTGCTTCATAGAAGTTTATAATGCAGAGCCGTGAAAATAATAAATACGTTTTCTTTCCTCAAAAATAATTATTTAGCCCAGAATTTTTTATTTTCCCAAGGGTTACAGGAGAAATTGGACCCCAAAAGTTGTTGTCCAGTTTCTCCTGAGTACGCTGATACCCCATATGTGGGGGTAAACCACTGTTTGGGCACACGTCGGGGCTCAGAAGGGAAGTAGTGACTTTTGAAATGCAGACTTTGATGGAATGGTCTGCGGGTGTCACGTTGCGTTTGCAGAGCCCCTGGTGTGCCTAAACAGTAGAAACCCCCCACTAGTGACCACATTTTAGAAACTAGACCCCCCAAGGAACTTATCTAGATATGTGGTGAGCACTTTGAACCCCCAAGTGCTTCACAGACGTTTACAACACAGATCCGTGAAAATAAAAAATCATTTTTCTTTCCTCAAAAATTATGTTTTAGCAAGCATTTTTTTAGATTCACAAGGGTAACAGGAGAAATTGGACCCCAGTAATTGTTGCGCAGTTTGTCCTGAGTATGCTGGTACCCCATATGTGGGGGTAAACCACTGTTTGGGCACACGTCAGGGCTCGGAAGTGAGGGAGCACCATTTGACTTTTTGAATACGAGATTGGCTGGAATCAATGGTGGCGCCATGTTGCGTTTGGAGACCCCTGATGTGCCTAAACAGTGGTAACCCCTCAATTCTAACTCCAACACTAACCCCAACACACCCCTAACCCTAATCCCAACTGTAGCCATAATCCTAATCACAACCCTAACCCCAACACACCCCTAACCACAACACTAATTCCAACCCTAACCCTAAGGCTATGTGCCCACGTTGCGGATTCGTGTGAGATATTTCCGCACCATTTTTGAAAAATCCGCGGGTAAAAGGCACTGTGTTTTACCTGCGGATTTTCCGCGGATTTCCAGTGTTTTTTGTGCGGATTTCACCTGCGGATTCCTATTGAGGAACAGGTGTAAAACGCTGCGGAATCCGCACAAAGAATTCACATGCTGCGGAAAATACAACGCAGCGTTCCCGCGCGGTATTTTCCGCATCACGGGCACAGCGGATTTGGTTTTTCATATGTTTACATGGTACTGTAAACCTGATGGAACACTGCTGCGAATCCGCAGCCAAATCCGCACCGTGTGCACATAGCCTAATTCTAAAGGTATGTGCACACGCTGCGGAAAACGCTGCGGATCCGCAGCAGTTTCCCATGAGTGTACAGTTCAATGTAAACCTATGGGAAACAAAAATCGCTGTACACATGCTGCGGAAAAACTGCACGGAAACGCAGCGGTTTACATTCCGCAGCATGTCACTTCTTTGTGCGGATTCCGCAGCGGTTTTACAACTGCTCCAATAGAAAATCGCAATTGTAAAACCGCAGTGAAATGCGCAGAAAAAAACGCGGTAAATCCGCCATAAATCCGCAGCGGTTTAGCACTGCGGATTTATCAAATCCGCAGCGGAAAAATCCGCAGAGGACCAGAATACGTGTGCACATTCCTAACCCTAACCCTACCCCTAACCCTACCCCTAACCCTAGCCCTAACCCTAACCCTACCCCTAACCCTACCCCTACCCCTAACCCTACCCCTACCCCTAACCCTAGCCCTACCCCTAACCCTACCCCTAACCCTACCCCTAACCCTAACCCTACCCCTAACCCTAACCCTATTCTAACATTAGTGGAAAAAAAAAATTTTCTTTATTTTTTTATTGTCCCTACCTATGGGGGTGACAAAGGGGGGGGGTCATTTATTATTTTTTTTATTTTGATCACTGAGATAGATTATATCTCAGTGATCAAAATGCACTTTGGAACGAATCTGCCGGCCGGCAGATTCGGCGGGCGCACTGCACATGCGCCCGCCATTTTGGAAGATGGCGGCGCCCGGGAGAAGACGGACGGGACCACGGCTGGATCGGTAAGTATGATAGGGTGGGGGGGGACCACGGGGGGGGACCACGGGGGGGGGGATCGGAGCACGGGGGGGGGGAATCGGAGCGCGGGAGGGGTGGAACGGAGCGCGGGGGGCGTGGAACGGAGCACGGGGGGGCTGGAATGGAGCACGGGGGGGTGGAACGGAGCACGGGGGGGGGTGGATCGGAGTGCAGGGGGGGTGATTGGAGCACGGGGGGGTGATTGGAGCACGGGGGGAGCGGACACGAGCACGGGGGGGAGCGGAGCACAGGACGGAGGGGAGCCGGAGCAGTGTACCGGCCAGATCGGGGGGGTGGGGGGGCGATCGGTGGGGTGGGGTGGGGGCACACTAGTATTTCCAGCCATGGCCGATGATATTTCAGCATCGGCCATGGCTGGATTGTAATATTTCACCCGTTATAATGGGTGAAATATTACAAATCGCTCTGATTGGCAGTTTCACTTTCAACAGCCAATCAGAGCGATCGTAGCCACGAGGGGGTGAAGCCACCCCCCCTGGGCTAAACTACCACTCCCCCTGTCCCTGCAGATCGGGTGAAATGGGAGTTAACCCTTTCACCCGATCTGCAGGGACGCGATCTTTCCATGACGCCGCATAGGCGTCATGGGTCGGATTGGCACCGACTTTCATGACGCCTACGTGGCGTCAAAGGTCGGGAAGGGGTTAAGGGTAGGTTAATTTTAACATTGAGAGATAGAATATCAAAAGTAAAATCCAGAAAATCACATTGTATAAATTATATTTACTTATTTGTATTTTTCAGTGAGAAATAAGTATTTCACCCTCTGGCAAACAAGACTTAATACTTGGTGGCAAAACCCATGTTGGCAAGCACAGCAGTCAGACTTTTTTTTAAAAATAAATAAAAAAAAAAATTGTTCCAGTTCTTCTTGATAAAATACTTGACTCTATTTCATGCGTTTAGAATGCAAACAGCCACACGGACAACGCACAGGAAGACATGAGCTACGCGTTTCGATCGCTGCCGCGATCTTTATCAAAGCTACACACCACCAAGTGAGAAAACATTAAAAATGAAAAATCAATAAAAAAAATTGATCCCTCTGACAAGACTTAATACTTGGTGGCAAAACCCATGTTGGCAAGCACAGCAGTCAAGACTTTTTTTGTAGTTGAGGTGTGCGCACATGTCAGGAGGAATTTTGGTCCACTCCTCTTTGCAGATCATCTCTAAATCATTAAGATTTTGAGGCTGTTGCTTGGCAACTCAGAGCTTCAACTCAGTCCATAAGTTTTCTATGGGATTAAGGTCTGGAGACTGGCTAGGCCACTCTATGACCTTAATGTGCTTCTTTTTGAGCCACTCCTTTGTTGCCTTGGCTGTACAGTCATGGCCAAAAGTATTGACACCCCTGCAATTCTGTCAGATAATACTCAATTTCTTCCTGAAAATGATTGCAAACACAAATTATTTGGTAGTATTATCTTCATTTAATTAGTCTTAAATGAAAAAACACAAAAGAGAATGAAGCAAAAAGCAAAACATTGATCATTTCACACAAAACTCCAAAAATGGGCCAGACAAAAGTATTGGCACCCTCAGCCTAAGGCCGGCTTCACACTTGCGAGTTTTACGGACGTAAGAGCGCAGAAACTACGTCCGTAAAACTCGCAAAAAATACGGCACAATTATTCTCTATGCCCCTGCTCCTATCTGCCGTATTTTACTGATCAGTATTATACGGCTTTCTACGGCCGTACAAAATCGCAGCATGCTGCGTTTGTCACCGTACTGCGCAAGAAATACGCCAATGAAAGTCTATGGAAGCGTGAAAAATACGGATTTCACACGGACAAGCAGTGTGACTTGCGAGAAATAGCAGCGCTGTTAGAGAAAAGCCGGTAATTCAGTGCGGTGTACAGTAAAATCACACTGACAGCTTACAGTAGAATAGGTAGAATAAATGTGTACACATAGAATAGGTATATATATATATATATATATATATATGTCAGTGAGACACATATATGTATATATATTAATATTTATTCCAGCGCTATACAGCTTGAAAGCCGGTAATTCAATTACCGGCTTTTTCTTTCTCCTTCCTAAAACCCGACATGATTTGAGACATGGTTTACATACAGTAAACCATGTCTTCTCTCCATTTCTTTTTGCAGATTCCACACTACTAATGTCAGTAGAGTGTATCTGCAAAATTTGGCCATTCTAGCTCTTAAAATAAAGGGTTAAATGGCGGAAAAAATTGGCGTGGGCTCCCGCGCAATTTTCTCCGCCAGAGTAGTAAAGCCAGTGACTGAGGGCAGATATTAATAGCCTGGAGAGGGTCCACGGTTATTGGCCCCCCCCCTGGCTACAAATATCTGCCCCCAGCCACCCCAGAAAAGGCACATCTGGAAGATGCGCCTATTCTGGCACTTGGCCACTCTCTTCCCATTCCCGTGTAGCGGTGGGATATGGGGTAATGAAGGGTTAATGCCACCTTGCTATTGTAAGGTGACATTAAGCCTAATTAATAATGGAGAGGCGTCAATTATGACACCTATCCATTATTAATCCAATTGAATGAAAGGGTTAAATAAAACACAAACATTATTTAAAATTATTTTAATGAAATAAAAACAATGGTTGTTGGAGTATTTTATTCTACGCCCAATCCAGTCACTGAAGACCCTCGTTCTGTGAAAGAAAAAACATAATAAACCAACAATATACTTACCCTCCGCAGATCTGTAACGTCCAACGATGTAAATCCTTCTGAAGGGGTTAAAACATTTTGCAGCAAGGAGCTTTGCTAATGCAATGCTACTCCTCGCTGCAAAACCCCTGGGAATGAGTCTAAATATAGATCAATGAGCTATATTTAGCTTCATTTGCGGTGAGGCGCCCTCTGCTGGCTGTTTATAGATCGTGGGAACTTGCCTAGAAAGCCTGGGAGCTTTCTAGGAAATTTCCCACGATCTATGAACATCCAGCAGAGGGCGCCTCACCGCAAATGAAGCTAAATATAGCTCATTGATCTATATTTAGACTCATTCCCCGGGGTTTTGCAGCGAGGAGCAGCCTGCATTAGCAAAGCTCCTTGCTGCAAAATGTTTTAACCCCTTCAGAAGGATTTACATCGTTGGACGTTACAGATCTGCGGAGGGTAAGTATATTGTTGGTTTATTATGTTTTTTCTTTCACAGAACGAGGGTCTTCAGTGACTGGATTGGGCGTAGAATAAAATACTCCAACAACCATTGTTTTTATTTCATTAAAATAATTTTAAATAATGTGTTTGTGTTTTATTTAACCCTTTCATTCAATTGGATTAATAATGGATAGGTGTCATAATTGACGCCTCTCCATTATTAATTAGGCTTAATGTCACCTTACAATAGCAAGGTGGCATTAACCCTTCATTACCCCATATCCCACCGCTACACGGGAATGGGAAGAGAGTGGCCAAGTGCCAGAATAGGCGCATCTTCCAGATGTGCCTTTTCTGGGGTGGCTGGGGGCAGATATTTGTAGCCAGGGGGGGGCCAATAACCGTGGACCCTCTCCAGGCTATTAATATCTGCCCTCAGTCACTGGCTTTACTACTCTGGCGGAGAAAATTGCGCGGGAGCCCACGCCAATTTTTTCCGCCATTTAACCCTTTATTTTAAGAGCTAGAACGGCCAAATTTTGCAGATACACACTACTGACATTAGTAGTGTGGAATCTGCAAAAAAAATGGAGAGAAGACATGGTTTACTGTATGTAAACCATGTCTCAAATCATGTCGGGTTTTAGGAAGGAGAAAGAAAAAGCCGGTAATTGAATTACCGGCTTTCAAGCTGTATAGCGCTGGAAAAAATATTAATATATATACATATATGTGTCTAATGACATATATATATATATATATATATATATAGACAACATATATATTTTTTTTTTCTTTTTGGGACACATGGATCATTTCTATAGCGGTATGTTGGTTTTGCAAGCCTGCGAGAAAACCACGCAGTACGGATGCCATACGGATTACATACGGAGGATGCCATGCGCAAAAAACGCTGACACACCCTGCCTACGGAGGAGCTACGGACCACTATTTTCGGGACATTTCAGCGTATTACGGCCGTAATATACGGACCGTATTTTCATACGCTGAGTGTGAAGCCGGCCTAATACTTGGTTGCACAACCTTTAGCCAAAATAACTGCGACCAACCGCTTCCGGTAACCATCAATGAGTTTCTTACAATGCTCTGCTGGAATTTTAGACCATTCTTCTGTGGCAAACTGCTCCAGGTCCCTGATATTTGAAGAGTGCCTTCTCCAAACTGCCATTTTTAGATCTCTCCACAGGTGTTCTATGGGATTCAGGTCTGGACTCATTGCTGGCCACCTTAGAAGTCTCCAGTGCTTTCTCTCAAACCATTTTCTAGTGCTTTTTGAAGTGTTTTGGGTCATTGTCCTGCTGGAAGACCCATGACCTCTGAGGGAGACCCAGCTTTTTCACACTGGGCCCTACATTATGCTGAAACATTTGTTGGTAGTCTTCAGACTTCATAATGCCATGCATACGGTCAAGCAGTCCAGTGCCAGAGGCAGCAAAGCAACCCCAAAACATCAGGGAATCTCCATGTTTGACTGTAGGGACCGTGTTCTTTTCTTTGAATGCCTCATTTTTTCTCCTGTAAACTCTATGTTGATGCCTTTGCCCAAAAAGCTCTACTTTTGTCTCATCTGACCAGAGAACATTCTTCCAAAACGTTTTAGGCTTTTTCAGGTAAGTTTTGGCAAACTCCAGCCTGGCTTTTTTATGTCTCGGGGTAAGAAGTGGGGTCTTCCTGGGTCTCCTACCATACAGTCCCTTTTCATTCAGACGCCGACGGATAGTACGGGTTGACACTGTTGTACCCTCAGACTGCAGGGCAGCTTGAACTTGTTTGGATGTTAGTCGAGGTTCTTTATCCAACATCCACACAATCTTGCGTTGAAATCTCTTGTCAATTTTTCTTTTCTGTCCACATCTAGGGAGGTTAGCCACAGTGCCATGGGCTTTAAACTTATTGAGGACACTGCGCACGGTAGACACAGGAACATTCAGGTCTTTGGAGATGGACTTGTAGCCTTGAGATTGCTCATGCTTCCTCACAATTTGGTTTCTCAAGTCCTCAGACAGTTCTTTGGACTTCTTTCTTTTCTCCATGCTCAATGTGGTACACACAAGGACACAGGACAGAGGTTGAGTCAACTTTAATCCATGTCAACTGGCTGCAAGTGTGATTTAGTTTTTGCCAACACCTGTTAGGTGCCACAGGTAAGTTACAGGTGCTGCTAATTATACAAATTAGAGAAGCATCACATGATTTTTCGAACAGTGCCAATACTTTTGTCCACCCCCTTATTTATGTTTGGTGTGGAATTATATCCAATTTGGCTTTAGGACAATTCTTTTTGTGTTTTTTTCATTTAAAACAAATTAAATTTAGATAATAACAAAGAATTTGTGTTTGCAATCATTTTCAGGAAGAAAATGAGTATTATCTAACAGAATTGCAGGGGTGTCAATACTTTTGGCCATGACTGTATGTTATTGGTCATTGTCTTGCTGGAAGACCCAGCCACAACCCATTTTTAATGTCCTGGCGAAGGGGTTTGTCACTCAGGATTTTACGGTACATGGCTCCATCCATTCTCCCCCAAAACATAATGTTTACACCTGAATGCTTGACAGTGGGGTGTTCTTTGGGTCATAGGCAGCATTTCTCTTCCTCCAACCACAGCGAGTTCAGTTAATGCCAAAGAGCTCAATTTTTGTCTCATCTGACCACAGCACCTCCCAATCACTCACAGAATCATCCAGGTGTTCATTGGCAAACTTCAGATGAGCCTGCACATGTGCCTTCTTGAGCAGGGGAACCTTGCGAGCACTGCAGGATTTTAAAGATTTACAGCGTAATGTGTTACCAATGGTTTTCTTGGTGACTGTGGTCCCAGCTGCCTTGAGAACATTAACAATTTCCACCGTGTAGTTTTAGGCTGATCTCTCGCCTTCCTCATGATCAAGGATACCCCACGAGGTGAGATTTTGCATGGTGCTCCAGATCGATGTCGACTGACAGTCATTTTGTATTTCTTCCTTTTTCTTGCTATTGCACCAACAGTTGTCTCCTTCTCACCCAGCATCTTGCTTATGGTTTTGTAGCCCATTCCAGCTTTGCGCAGGTCTATGATCTTGTCCCTGACATCCTTAAAAGCTTTTTGGTTTTGCCCATGTTGTAGAGGTTGAAAGCCTGACTGATCAATTGAGTCTGTGGACAGGAGTCTTTAATAAAGGTGACTATGTAAGACAGCTGTCTTTAATGCAGGTAACGAGTTGATTAGGAGCGTCTAACTGGTCTGTAGGAGCCAGAACTCTTAATAGTTGGTAGGAGATCAAATACTTATTTCACACTGCAAAATGCAAATATATTTATATAATTTATACAATGTGATTTTCTGGATTTTTTATATTCTATCGCTCAATGTTAAAATTAACCTACCCTTAATATTATAGACTGTTCATGTCTTTGTCAGTGGGCAAATTTACAAAATCAGCAAGGGATCAAATACTTATTTCCTTCACTGTATATCTATTCTATGTGTATATACTGTATGTAATCCATCTATTCTATCCTGTTGGGTCCCGCTGTGATTTTACTGTATGCGGCTGATGAATTGCCGGCTTTTTATCTCTAGAAATAACACAGAAATGACTTGAATCTGACAAATGCAATAATAAAAAATCTATGAAAATGAACAAATGAAAGTCAGACATTGCTTTTCAACCATGCTTCCACAGAACTTAAAAAGAAAAAAAAAACTCATGAAATAGGCCTGGACAGAAATGATGGTACCCCTGAAAATGTGACAAAAGGGACATGTTAAATCAAGGTGTGTCCACTAATTAGCATCACAGATGTCTACAATGTGTACAATCTTGGAATCAGTGAGTGGGTCTGTATATAGGGCTACAGATACTCACTGTGCTGTTTGGTGACATGATGTGTATCACACTCAACATGGACTAGAGGAAGCGAAGGAAAGTTGTCTCAGATTAGAAAGAAAATTATAGACAAACATGTTAAAGGTAAAAATTATAAGACCATCTCCAAGCAGCTTGATGTTCCGTGACTACAGCACATATTATTCAGAAATGTAAGATTCATGGGACTGTAGCCAGCCAACCTCCCTGGACATGGCCGCAGGAGGAAAATTGATGAAAAATCAAAGAGATGGATTATACGAATGGTAACAAAAGAGCCCAGAAAAACATTCTTACCAGATTAAAGGTGAACTTCAAGCTCAAGGAACATCAGTGTCAGATCGCACCATCCGTCGTTGTGTGAGCCAAAGTGGACTTCATGGGAGACAACCAAGGAGGACACCATTGTTGAAAAAAAAAGCTGGGAGAATGTCCCATGGACAGATGAGACAAAAATGAAACTCTTTGGCAAGGCACATCAGCTCTATGTTCACAGATGGAAAAATGAAGCATACCAAGAAAAGAACACAGTCCCTCCTGTGAAACATGGAGGCTCTGTTATGTTCTGGGGCTGCTTTGCTGCATTTGACACAGGGTGTCTAGAATATGTGCAGTGTACAATGAAATCTCAAGACTATCAATGGATTCTAGAGAGAAATGAGCCGCCCAGTGTCAGAAAGCTTGGGCTCAGTCGCAGGTAATGACCCAAAACACAGCTAAAAACACCCAAGAATGGCTAAGAGGAAAACATTGGACTATTCTGAAGTGGCCTTCTATGAGCCCTGACCCAAATCCTATTGAGCATCTTTGGAAAGAGCTGAAACATGCCATCTGGAAAAGGTAACCTTCAAACACGAGACAACTTGAGCAGTTTGCTCTTGCGGAGTGGGCCAAAATACCTGGTGTAGGTGCAGAAGTCTCATTGACAGTTACAGGAATAGTTTGCAGTGATTGCCTCAAAAGGTTGTGCAACAAAATATTAAGGGTACCATCATTTCTGTCCAGGCCTATTTCATGAGTTTTAAATTATTATTTTTTTAATTCTGTGAAAGCATGGTTGAAAAGCAATATTACACTTTCATTTGTTCATTTTCATAGATTTTTGATTATTACTTTTCTCAGATTCAAGTTATTTCTGTGACAATTGTGTGTTTTTCTGTCATTAAAGGAGGGGTACCAACAATTTTGACCACGTGTGTATATCTATGTGTTTTGAAGAATACTTACTTTGAAAACGATGTGTAAATGACAGAATTGCTCTATGTAAAAGCTCATGTTAAAAATCGCATTGCAATCAGATAGCAATCGCACTGCATTCGGATGTAAATTGGATGCTAGGTGTGAAAAATCAGCTTGTATTCGCAAACGCATGACACTTACATCACACTTGTGTGACCGATTTTTTATACTTTTAGTGTAAAGGTACTGTCACACTAGACGATATCGCTAGCGATCCGTGACGTTGCAGCGTCCTCGCTAGCGATATCGTCCAGTGTGACAGGCAGCAGCGATCAGGCCCCTGCTGGGAGATCGCTGGTCGGGGAAGAAAGTCCAGAACTTTATTTCGTCGCTGGACTCCCCGTAGACATCGCTGAATCGGCGTGTGTGACACCAATTCAGCGATGTCTTTGCTGGTAACCAGGGTAAACATCGGGTAACTAAGCGCAGGGCCGCGCTTAGTAACCCGATGTTTACCCTGGTTACCATCCTAAAAGTAAAAAAACAAACGCTACATACTTACCTACCGCTGTCTGTCCTGCAAACGATCTAAACTTTGTAGGTCTCTATGCCCGAACGCCAAGCTATAGCCCACTACTGACTAAAAAGTACAAGATTAGTCAGCTCCAGTATGCTCAAAACTAAATAAAGCCACAGAAATTTTGGCATTCTGCACTGAGTAGCAATGAAGCAAAACGAACTTTTCAGGCCTCTGGATCAGTGAGGATGACAAAGAAGGAAGCCTATGCTGAAAAAAAACACCCTGCCTACAGTAAAGCAGGGTGGTGGGTTGGTGATGCCTATAATGAAGTATGACGGCAGCATGGTGATGCACTGAGGTCGTTTTATTGCTTGATACTTGTCTTTTTGTGGGTGGAAATATGGATTCAAATAAGTATGAGGAAACCTTAGGAGAAACGTAATATCTTTGGTGAGGAAGCTGAATCTTGGCCTTATTGGACCTTCTAAAAAGACAATTATTCCAAGTTTACCTCAGAGTTCACCTTCGTTTCAGAAGTACTTTAGGAATCTGGAATGGCCGTCACAGTTGAGACTTGAACCCATAGAAAGTCTTTGGATTTGAAGGCGGTTGCAGAACCTAAACTCAAAAATATTATTGAACTAGAGGCAGTTACTCAAGAATAATCAACAAGCATGCCTCTGGAACACAGCCAGAAGCTCAGGTATGACTATCACATTTGCAACAGGTCGTAAAAGCCAAAAGGTGCTCTACTATGTACTCAATACAATTGCCAGAAAGAGAGTGAATACCGTAAGTCTGGAGACTGCAGCAGTCAGTAAAAGTGGCATTTTGTGTTGAACCACTTGTTTTATTAGTTAAACTGAGCGATTCATATGATTATTGTTTGAACTGTTTGTTGCAAACTTCAAAACAATCGGGGGGGGGGGGGAACCAGCACATCTGCAATAATTTTCAGCTTGGTCTAGGTTGTTGTGTAATTATACATTTTTATAGCGCCATTTATTCTATAGTACTTTACATGTGAAAAAGAGGGGCAAATATAGTCAAGTACATTAAACATGAGCAAAAAACAAGGTACACAGGTAAATAAGGAGGGAGGACCATGCCCGCGAGGGCTCAGTCTGCAGGGGTTGGGTGCGGATACACTAGGAGAGGATAGAGCTGGTTGTGCGACGGTTCAGTAGGTCGAGGATCACTGCAGGCTTGTCGGAAGAGGCGAGTCTTCAGGTTCTTTTTGAAGGTTTCTATGGTAGGCGAGAGTCTGATGTGTCGTGGTAGAGAGTTCCAGAGAAGTCTTGGAATGCGGTTGTGGGAAGAAGAGATGAGAAGGGAGTAGAGGAGGTCTTGCGAGGATCGGAGGTTGCGTGTAGATAGGTACCGGGAGACCATGTCACAGATGTATGGATGAGGCTGGTTGTGAATGGCTTTGTATGTCATTGTAAGGGTATTGAACTAGAGTCTCTGGGTGATAGGAAGCCAGTGAAGGGCTTGGCATAGGGGAGAGGCTGGGGAATAGCGGGGAGACCGGTAGATTAGTCGGCAGCAGAGTGTAGGATGGATTGGAGTGGTGCCAAAGTGCTAGAGGGGAGGCCAGAGAGTAGGAGGTTGCGGTAGTCAAGGCGGGAGATAAGGGCATGCACTAGTGTTTTTGTGGTGTCGCAGTCAATGAATGCGCGGATACGGGAAATATTTTTGAGTTTGAGACGTCAGGAGAAGGCAAGAGCCTGGATGTGTGACTTGAAAAAGTGGGCAGAATCGAGGATCGATTCGGGAGTGTGGGACTGGGGAAAGTGAGCAGCCATTGACATTGATGGATAGGTCTGGTGGAGGTAGAGTGAGATGGGGGAAAGATGATGAATTCTTCTTTGTTCATGTTCAATCTTAGAAAGCGAGTAGAAAAGAAGGCCGAGATAGCGGACAGAGTGTGGGATTTTGGCAAGTAGGGAGGTGAGGTCAGGTCCGGATAGGTAGATCTGCGTGTCATTGGCGTAAATAGGATACTGCATACCGTGGGATTCTATGAGCTGTCCCAGGCCGAAAATGTAGATGGAGAAGAGTAGGGGTCCTAGAACAGAGCCTTGAGGAACACCGACAGACAAGGGACAAAGTGAGGAGGTGGTGTGGGGGAGGGAGACACTGAATGTTCGGTCTGTCAGATATGACAAGATCCAGGATAGGGCCAAGTCTGTGATGCCAAGAGATGAGAGAATCTGTAGCAGAAGGGAGTGGTCCACAGTGTCAAAGGCAGAAGACAGGTCCAGGAGAAGGAGGACAGCTTGCTCTTGGCAGTTAGTAGGTCATTGGTGACTTTACTTACGGCAGTTTCAGTTGAGTGATGGGGTCGGAGCCAGATTGTAACCGGTCAAAGAGGGAGCAGGAGGAGAGGTGGGAGGACAGTTCAAGATGGACATGTTGTTCCAGTAATTTTGAGGCATAAGGGAGAAGAGATATCGTGTGATAGCTAGACACAGAGGATGGGTCAAGGGAGGGCTTTTTGAGGATGGGTCGAGGGAGGGCTTTTTGAGGATGGGTGTGATCTTGGCATGTTTGAAGGATGAACTTTTTTTCTACAAAAAAAACAACAACAAAAAAAAGACTAACGGACTCACTGAAGCATAAATAAAGACATGAATTGCCTCTTTTTGTTGGATGCCTTTATATCGTTCAAATACAAAAGAAAACAAAAAATAAGAATAAATTAACCCCTTGATAGAGGAAACAGTAGATCTGTGTCACACAGTCTCTGAGGCGATGCTCGGCTGGTATCTGTGGAGGAGGGGTTTACTGCATTGGCAGATATGACCAGAGATGCTAGTGATCAGCCTTCACTGCTGGAAGATGTTGCAGCATCTTCTGGAAATAGAATCTGTAGGGGGCACTCTGTAGACTGGGCTAGGCCTTGGATGTCCCAGCTTGAGCTGCTGTCAACTGCTGGATCTTTATACTCATCATTTCCATTACCGCTGTAGAGCAAGATATAAATGGGATTAAAAACTGTACATAAAAAATAATAGTAATATAGGTGCTTCTCACAAAATTAGAATATCATCAAAAAGTTAATTTATTTCAGTTCTTCAATACAAAAAGTGAAACTCACATATTATATAGAGTCATTACAGAGTGATCTATTTCAAGTGTTTATTTCTGTTAATGTTGATGATTATAAACCCAAAAGTCCCAGTAAATTAGAAAAATTATCAAAAACACTTGCAAAGGCTTCCTAAGCATTTGAAAAGGTTCCTTAGTCTGTTTTAGTAGCCTCCACAATCATGGGGAAGACTGCTAACTTGACAGATGTCCAGAAGGCATAAAAAAAATTATATTAATTAGGACATAGTGCCCCAGAAAATCCTTCAGTGATATAATAGTCTATCATGCACAATACATAGTAATAGTCCATCCTAAAAAGTATGCAACATAGTAGGATCACAATGGATTAATAGTCACTCATGCGCTCAGTAATTTTCACATTAGCATACTTTAGATAAGACAGCTGGACAGTAATCTAATAGTCTATCATGCACAATATAGAATTATAGTCTATCGTAAGACATATGCAGACAGATTTATGTATGGCAATATCGCAATAAATAAATCAATACTCATCTGTACGGTAATGTTCAAGTAGGCGTACCTTACATAGTCACCGTGTAAGGAGGCGGGGGCACTCAGCAACACACGCGTCTCCCCAACGCGCGTGTTGGCAGAACCTTCGTCATGCCCCCTGCATGAGTATTGATTTATTTATTGCCATATAATCTGTCTGCATATGTCTTAGGATAGACTATATTTCTATATTGTGCATGATAGACTATTAGATTTCTGTCCTGCTGTCTACCTAAAGTATGCTAATGTGAAAATTACTGGGCGCATGAGTGTCTGTTAATCCATTGTGATCCTACTATGTTGCATACATTTTTTTTAGGATGGACTATAACCATGTATCGTGCATGATAGAATAGTCTATCACTGAAGGCTTTTTGGGGGCACTATGTCCTAATTAATATAAAAGTTTTTTTTATGGCATGTTAGCCATTATGATTGAATATAATATTTGAAGGACTGTCATTGCAGCACAGTTGCGTCCCATGTTTGTAACTGCACATAAGCACTGTGGTTTTTCCATTTTTAACCTGTTGCATAAAATTTATAATAAAGTATTTCTATATTTTCATATAACTTTGGGTTGAGAGATCGTTTTTTTCCTTGTGTTTTCGTCCCTATAATATTACGGATTGACCCATGATTTTGTCCATGATAAGTGTACCACAATGAATAAGATTTTGTAATAAAATTTAATGAATGATTGAGGATGGTACCACCATCTTTGTTGAGTTGTCTTTTCTTGCAAGGATTGTTAAGAAAAGGCCATTCAAAAATTTGGGGGAGATTCACAAGGCGTGGACTTCTGCTGGAGTCATTGCTTCAAGAGCCGCCACACACAGACATATCCATGACATGGGCTACAAGTGTTGCATTCCTTGTGTCAAGCCACTCATGACCAACAGACAACGCCAGAAGCCACTTACCTGGGCCAAGGAGAAAAAGAACTGGACTGTCGCTCAGTGGTCCAAGGTGTTTTCAGATGAAAGTAAATTTTGCATTTCATTTGAAAATCAAGGTCCCAGAGTCTGGAGTAAGAGTGGAGAGGCCACAATCCAAGCTGCTTGAGGTCTAGTGTGACGTTTCCACAATCGGTGATGGTTTGGGGAGCCATGTCATCTGCTGGTGTAGGTCCACTGTGTTTTATCAAGACCAAAGTCTGCGCAGCCGTCTACCAGGAAATTTTAGAGTATTTCATGCTTCCCTCTGCCGACAAGCTTTTTGGAGATGGAAATTTCATTCTCCAGCAGGACTTGGCACCTGTCCACACTGCCAAAAGTACCAATACTTAGTTTAAAAACAACAGTATCACTGTGCTTGATTGGTCAGCAAACTCTCTTGATCTTAACCCCACAGAGAATCTATGGGGTATTGTAAAGAGGTGAGAGACACGAAACCCAACAATGCAGATGAGCTGAAGACTGCTATCAAAGCAACCTGGGCTTCCATAACACCTCAGCAGTGCTACAGGCTGATCGCCTCCATGCCACACCGCATTGATGCAGTAATTGATGCAAAAGGAGCCCCGACCAAGTATTGAGTGCATTTACTGAACATTTCAGTAGGCCAACATTTCAGATTTTAAAATCATTTTTCAAGCTGGTGTTATAAAGTATTCTAATTTACAGAGATAATGACTTTTGGGTTTTCACTGGCTGAAAGCCATAATCATCAACATTAACAGAAACAAAATACTTGAAATAGATCGCTGTTTGTAATTACTCTACATAATATATGAGTTTCACTTTTCGTATTGAAGAACTGAAAAATTAACTTTTTGATGATATTCTAATTTTGCGAGAAGCATCTGCATATCTGATTTATCAATGCTCACATCCTTTAATGCCCACAAACATAATAAATACCGTTTTTCACCCCAAAATTATTAGCACTGGGTAAGCGCCCATTTGTGAAAAAATTGTTCAAACCTGGAATTCAGCGTTTAAAATCAACAAGTACATTGAAATATTTAAAGTGGACTTCATGTCCAAAATAGTGTACTGATGTATTTCAGAAC
This sequence comes from Ranitomeya imitator, assembly GCF_032444005.1. NCBI lineage: Eukaryota > Metazoa > Chordata > Amphibia > Anura > Dendrobatidae > Ranitomeya > Ranitomeya imitator. The sequence goes on along the minus strand of NC_091284.1, from coordinate 726,626,977 downwards.
AATGGGCAGCACAGTGACTCAGACGTTAGTTTGAATGTTCTCCACGTGTTTGTGACGGTTTCTTCTGGGTATTCTGGTTTCATTCCACACTTCAAAGACATACTGATAGGGAAAATAGATTGTGAGCCCCAATGGGATCAGTGCCGATAATGTCTGTAAAGCGCTGGGGAATTAATGGCACCATATAAGTGAGTAAAACAAATAAATATTACCAGTGGTTACACTGCACTTAACTCCCCTTCTATTCACACAGCCATTTAAAGCGAACCTTTCACCATTTTTTTCATGTTGAACTGGACGCATTATGGAATAATGGGAGCAGAGCAGATCATTTTTTTTTTTATTTCAGCTCTCCGTTTCAGAGATATTAAGTCAAATTATCTGGCACCTAATGAGTTAACATTTCTCAAATCCAAGTGGGCATTAGTAATTTTCACTGGTGACCTGTACTTCTCCCTGTATGACATTGACCAATCATAAGCAGGCAGCAACACACAGGGGAATAAAGAACACACCCCCACAATAGCTTAGAGACAGTTTCTCCTGCATGAGACATGTGATCACAGAGTACTCTCACTGTGGAGCTGTGTGTGATTACAAAGTGCCAGGAGTAGAGAATAGAGGAGTGGGATTACAAACAACTTTCATTTCACAGCAGTCAGAAAATTAATAGTTTATTTTTAACGCTTCTATTTATCACATTGCAGCACTTGTTTTTCCACACCTGTCCTACAACTTTTGCACAAAACTGTATGTAATAATATGATTTACAGATACAGGTCCTTCTCAAAAAATTAGCATATAGTGTTAAATTTCATTATTTACCATAATGTAATGATTACAATTAAACTTTCATATATTATAGATTCATTATCCACCAACTGAAATTTGTCAGGTCTTTTATTGTTTTAATACTGATGATTTTGGCATACAACTCCTGATAACCCAAAAAACCTGTCTCAATAAATTAGCATATTTCACCCATCCAATCAAATTAAAGTGTTTTTTAATAACAAACAAAAAAACCAACAAATAATAATGTTCAGTTATGCACTCAATACTTGGTCGGGAATCCTTTGGCAGAAATGACTGCTTCAATGCGGCGTGGCATGGAGGCAATCAGCCTGTGACACTGCTGAGATGTTATGGAGGCCCAGGATGCTTCAATAGCGGCCTTAAGCTCATCCAGAGTGTTGGGTCTTGCGTCTCTCAACTTTCTCTTCACAATATCCCACAGATTCTCTATGGGGTTCAGGTCAGGAGAGTTGGCAGGCCAATTGAGCACAGTAATACCATGGTCAGTAAACCATTTACCAGTGGTTTTGGCACTGTGAGCAGGTGCCAGGTCGTGCTGAAAAATGAAATCGTCATCTCCATAAAGCATTTCAGCCGATGGAAGCATGAAGTGCTCCAAAATCTCCTGATAGCTAGCTGCATTGACCCTGCCCTTGATGAAACACAGTGGACCAACACCAGCAGCTGACATGACACCCCACACCATCACTGACTGTCTGTACTTGACACTGGACTTCAGGCATTTTGGCATTTCCTTCTCCCCAGTCTTCCTCCAGACTTTGGCACCTTGATTTCCGAATGACATGCAAAATTTGCTTTCATCAGAAAAAAGTACTTGGGACCACTTAGCAACAGTCCAGTGCTGCTTCTCTGTAGCTCAAAAGTGGCTTTACCTGGGGAATGCGGCACCTGTAGCCCATTTCCTGCACACGCCTGTGCACGGTGGCTCTGGATGTTTCCACACCAGACTCAGTCCACTGCTTCCTCAGGTTCCCCAAGGTCTGGAATCGGTCCTTCTCCACAATCTTCCTCAGGGTCCGGTCTCCTCTTCTCGTTGTACAGCGTTTTCTGCCACATTGTTTCCTTCCAACAGGCTTACCATTGAGGTGCCTTGATACAGCACTCTGGGAACAGCCTATTTGTTGAGAAATTTCTTTCTGGGTCTTACCCTCTTGCTTGAGGGTGTCAATGATGGCCTTCTTGACATCTGTCAGGTCGCTAGTCTTACCCATGATGGGGGTTTTGAGTAATGAACCAGGCAGGGAGTTTATAAAAGCCTCAGGTATCTTTTGCATGTGTTTAGAGTTAATTAGTTGATTCAGAAGATTAGGGTAATAGGTCGTTTAGAGAACCTTTTCTTGATATGCTAATTTATTGAGACAGGTTTTTTGGGTTATCAGGAGTTGTATGCCAAAATCATTAGTATTAAAACAATAAAAGACCTGACAAATTTCAGTTGGTGGATAATGAATCTATAATATATGAAAGTTTAATTGTAATCATTACATTATGGTAAATAATGAAATTTAACACTATATGCTAATTTTTTGAGAAGGACCTGTATATGCAATGTATTTGAGACACAGTGAGATCACGTTTCAGATCTCGTAACAACTGTTCTGTCATTGTTCACCCACAGGATCATGTCCATGCGGTGGTTATGGAACCTTTAAAGGGATGGTACCGCGTTTGTAGGTCATTAATAAATCACTGTAATGTAGCATAACATGCTGCTATAAGCAAGTTTGAAATGCATGTGAAACAGATTTCATGTGTTATATGAGTTTAAAGAATGCACTGGGGGCTGACATCTTGGTTTTGCAGCAGTAGCAGGGCACTATCAGTGTCAGATTACGGCACCCCATGGACATAGGAGATAATAGACCGGCGCTGACCCTATCTGTAACATTGCAGCAGCATTAGCAGTGAGCTGGGCACGCCTCTGTGGGCTGCAGAACTCACTGCTGTAGGTGTGACTAGCTGCCATTTTATTATAGCCCTGTGCTATCTGCCGAGCTCCACTTACTCTCTATTGCAGGACAGAAGAAGCCCTCACTGCTCCTCTGTACTCCAAGTAGGCACACATCCTCTGCTCCTCACACGCTGCCCTGTGTGCTTCTCCTGCTGTGTCTCTGCCTCCCCCTCACACACAGTCCCGGTGATCTCTGGTAAGCTGCACTCACAGCCTGCAGAGAGGGCAGTAACACCTGGAGAGAGAGAGCAGGGCAGCTGACAGGACAGGGATTAAGGTGGGGGAAGGGGGATGGCAAGAATGTTATTCACAAAAAATGCTGCTGAGCCCACTGTGTTCTGCTCCTCTGTAAACAAGCTTTGCCTCTGATACAGTAACAGCTGGTGATAGCAGGTCACAGGGCAGTCACACACAAAATGGTGCTGCCCTGTGATGCTGCTCTTCATTCTGCCCCAGGGATATTAGACCACCCAAAAGGGGAGGGAAATGGTGATGTCAGCAGTTACTGCCCCAATTTTGCTGCTGGTAAATCTTACTATAGCTGCTTGAGGTCTAAAACGGAAAATGCTCCCCCTAGTGGTAAATATGTATATTTGTAGAAAAATATATAATATTTTTCATATAGAAATGTTTGCAAACAGTGCAAACATTGCATTAATACATTTTAATTACTATTTTAAGCTTAATTTCACCAAAAAAAAAAAATACAAGAAAACTGGTGGCACCTTCCCTTTAAAGGCTCAGTGCCAACGATCTGGAAGTAGCAGCGCATGTTCGCTGTGTCTATTGAATGCATATATTCACTGAAATGTGTGATTTCACTGCGTTCAATACATTAAATGGGTGAAATTGACATGCTGCGGTCTGGAAAGGCAAGCACGTCAGTGTCCGCGGGTGTCTGTGGAAACATAGCGGACATGGGATTTCTTGAAATAAGTACACAGCGTCAAACCCACAGCAATTTTTGATTGTTTGCACATACCTTAAACGTGCACCTTAGTGGACAGCAGCATCATATAGATACCTTCTTGTCTGCCAAATGTAGCCAGCATGTTCACATTCCTAGTCTAGCCTATTTTAGGGAATTCGTTAACCTAGCACAATACAAAACATGGCATCACCTTGTTTCATGGCATGTTTTTCCTGTAGTGCTGGCTTAATCTTGTCAATTTGCTTCGTAAGGAAATCAATCTTTCTCTTGAAGAAATCTTTGGCATCATCTGCAGTCTGGACAGACATTGAAAATAAGATGTGACAAAGAGATCACAGAAAACAGAAGAGACAGAGGGCACAAGAGATGTTGGCATATTCTATTCACCGACATGAAGATAAACATCTCAGCCTGGCCTTGTCCGCTCTCTGACAAATATCCAGTCACCAGAATCTACAGAGAATGAAATGACTTACCTTCTCCGCATAATACCCAGTACCCACATCTATGAGCACATTGGACACATCGCTAAGTGTACCAGGCACATACATCTGCAGGAATCATTGGTTAAGAAATATATACAAACAGATAGTTTTTTTTTTAAAATATATAAATGTAATATATAAATATATTTTTGTTACAGCTTCAGAGCTGAAATCATAGTGTAGCTGTAATCAGAGCATGCAGATTACTGTATACAGTGCAACACATGGCAGGTACACCCAAAGACTTACTTTGGTAGGGGACCTCATTTATTTTGCAGTGATATATATATATATATATATATATATATATATATATATATATATATATATAGACTAGCAGCACTTTTTTTTTGCTATTTAAAGGGGTTTATCAGGAATAGAAAAGAAAATCATTATAGATTAGAAAATAGTAACATAGTTAGGCCGAAAAAAGACATTTGTCCATCCAGTTCAGCCTATATTCCATCATAATAAATCCCCAGATCTACGTCCTTCTACAGAACCTAATAATTGTATGATACAATATTGTTCTGCTCCAGGAAGACATCCAGGCCTCTCTTGAACCCCTCGACTGAGTTCGCCATCACCACCTCCTCAGGCAAGCAATTCCAGATTCTCACTGCCCTAACAGTAAAGAATCCTCTTCTATGTTGGTGGAAAAACCTTCTCTCCTCCAGACGCAAAGAATGCCCCCTTGTGCCCGTCACCTTCCTTGGTAGAAACAGATCCTCAGCGAGATATTTGTATTGTCCCCTTATATACTTATACATGGTTATTAGATCGCCCCACAGTCGTCTTTTTTCTAGACTCAATAATCCTAATTTCGCTAATCTATCTGGGTATTGTAGTTCTCCCATCCCTTTTATTAATTTTGTTGCCCTCCTTTGTACTCTCTCTAGTTCCATTATATCCTTCCTGAGCACCGGTGCCCAAAACTGGACACAGTACTCCATGTGCGGTCTAACTAGGGATTTGTACAGAGGTAGTATAATGCTCTCATCATGTGTATCCAGACCTCTTTTAATGCACCCCATGATCCTGTTTGCCTTGGCAGCTGCTGCCTGGCACTGGCTGCTCCAGGTAAGTTTATCATTAACTAGGATCCCCAAGTCCTTCTCCCTGTCAGATTTACCCAGTGGTTTCCCGTTAAGTGTGTAATGGTGATATTGATTCCTTCTTCCCATGTGTATAACCTTACATTTATCATTGTTAAACCTCATCTGCCACCTTTCAGCCCAAGTTTCCAACTTATCCAGATCCATCTGTAGCAGAATACTATCTTCTCTTGTATTAACTGCTTTACATAGTTTTGTATCATCTGCAAATATCGATATTTTACTGTGTAAACCTTCTACCAGATCATTAATGAATATGTTGAAGAGAACAGGTCCCAATACCGACCCCTGCGGTACCCCACTGGTCACAGCGACCCAGTTAGAGACTATACCCAGAGAGAGATTACAAAACACCATTAATCAGAAAATCACTCTTAGTTTTGTCTAAGGCGCATATCACCATAGTACATTAAAATGACCCCCCCCCCCCTTGTTACAGTGCTACAATGTTGGAGGGATATTCCAACGCCGCTTACTTTTGCATCAGAGACAGGTGGTGCAGGACATGTCGCATCCATGACACACCCACGATCACCCGGAATTGTTGCCAGTGTCCTATTCTAATGAATAGCCAGGTACGTATCGATGTGATGCCAACAGAGCTGTCCACCTCTGAGGCAGAAGTGAGGCATTCCAGACTCTAGGATAGGAGAAGAAGGCAGCGCTGCCCTCCTCCCTACATGTTAAGGAACATGTGCTTCATGTGGAGCTCCCTGTGAGTGCTGAGGTAAGAAGTGGCTGCTCACACTGCTGTCCACCCTTTCTAGCTGATCTCATACTGGAGATACCAGAGGTAAGAAGAGGCTGCTCACACTGCTGTCCACCCTTTCTAGTTGATCTCATACTGGAGATACCAGAGGTAAGAAGAGGCTGCTCACACTGCTGTCCACCCTTTCTAGCTGATCTCATACTGAAGACACCAGAGGTAAGAAGAGGCTGCTCACACTGCTGTCCACCCTTTCTAGCTGATCTCATACTGAAGATACCAGAGGTAAGAAGAGGCTGCTCACACTGCTGTCCACCCTTTCTAGCTGATCTCATACTGGAGATACCAGAGGTAAGAAGAGGCTGCTCACACTGCTGTCCACCCTTTCTAGCTGATCTCATACTGGAGATACCAGAGGTAAGAAGAGGCTGCTCACACTGCTGTCCACCCTTTCTAGCTGATCTCATGCTGGAGATACTAGAGGTAAGAAGAGGCTGCTCACACTGCTGTCCACCCTTTCTAGCTGATCTCATGCTGGAGATACCAGAGGTAAGAAGAGGCTGCTCACACTGCTATCCACCCTTTCTAGCTGATCTCATGCTGGAGATACCAAAGGTAAGAAGAGGCTGCTCACACTGCTGGCCACCCTCTCTAGCTGATCTCATACTGGAGATACCAGAGGAGATTCACATTCACACGTTCTGTATTTGGCAAGTTTTTTATCTCAGTATTTTTAAGCCAAAACCAGGAGTGGCACAATCAGAGGAAAACTATAAGCGCGTAGACAGACGGTCGTATTTCGAGAGCAAGGATCACATCGCAGTGCACAAGCTGGCCAGGTACCTCTTCTGACCTGAATGCTGCATGATGTTTTTCTATGCAGCTGTCATGCTCATGACAGGAGAGTCAACGGTCAGTCCGAGGATTCCAATGCGATCCTCGAATGAGAAGTATGGCTGTCTATCTGCACGCTAATAGAAACACGTCACCACTTCTGCATTTTTCACCCACTCCTGGTTTTGGCTTACAAATACTGATGTAAAATACTGACCAAATACTGAACATGTGAATGTGACCTAAGATTGGTTTCTGTCAGTAACAAAACAGAAGCCATTTTCGTGTACTATAGTGATTACCTCCTATACCAATAAATCGTGATTAGCTAATTAACCCCTTAAAAATCCATGACTGACACGCGTAAGCTACGGTATGAACGGGTATGTGGGTTTTTGATTGACAATGGAAGATGGTTTGTCGATGCTAGGAGTGTGACAAGTTGTCTCAGACACATCCCTTCAAGCTCTTATTGTCAACCAGTGAAAAGGATACAGAATTGGTCAGAGGTACAAGCACTTGTTTTCCTGTCCAAAACAAAGGTATAATGTTATTCAGCATAAATATCCAAAACCGATGTCCGGCTATGACGTGCACCGCACCCACCTTCATTACTCTTATGTAGCACGCTCAGGCTTTCCTTGGCTTCTACATACTTGGTCTGCACCACTTTCAGCTGAGCAATGGAGGAGGACAGGAACTCTACCTCCTACAGGTGAAAACAGGATCAATAAGGTCAAATGCAGCATTAAAGGGGTATTCCCAACCCCTTTAAATTACCATTGAAAAGCTTTCCTCCTACAAGAAGCTAACATTACCACCGGAATCCACTCCCAGAAATGTCACATCTAGATTCTGCAGCGGACCGGAAGAAATGACATCCCTAACCCTACAGCCAATCAGTGGCCTCAGCGGTGGTCGTGACTTCATTGCTTGTGGTCCAGCAGAGATCTTTGCAGCAGCACTAGAGCAGATTATGTTATCAAGGTGGCTTCCCACTGGTACTGCCTGGGGAATTTGCATCTGAGGATCACCTTATGATGACACCTTGTCACAAAAAGAATGCAGTAGTCTGGAAGAGGCACCTGGTCCTCAGTTACACCATGTGAGGCTCACCGATTACTGACTACATACATGGGCAGAGATGGCAGACTCACTCCGAATACAGTTAGCAACTAAAACCACTGATGCATAGTAAATGCTAAATTAGGTCCAATACCTATATATAGGGACTAGATCAGTACGATCAAGGACACTCCTGAATGTATCATTCCTACAGAAAACACGGAGTACATGTCCAAACAAAGTATTGAAAATATATAATTTTATTAAACAATCTTAAAGCACATAAACATATAACATTAGAACAGCTTATCTTGGATGGAGTACATAGGGAGCTTCTGTGTAACAACTAGGGGCACACTAACACCAAAACAGGACCAAATGGGCCAGCTGACATCAAAAGGTTAAAGCCCATTGAAGCAATATACTATGGCAAGAAAGTGCATAGTGCAAAAAGTTAAAGTACAAGTCATACAAGCCAAAGATAAGACTGGGGAGAGGGGCTTGGTATGGAAGCGTATGTAACTCTCTGCCTAACTGTAACTGTACCCATCAGTCCAACTACACTACCCTAGCAGCTAACGGAGTTCAGATGGCAGCTTGCTTACCCATAAGGCCTGCTGGTGTGGGTCCTCACAGCCCCGACACGCGTTTTGCATAGGGCTTCCTCGGGGGGGGGGGGGGGCTGTCAGTGTAGTTGGGCTGGTGGGTACAGTTACAGTATGACAGTTAGGGTACCGTCACACAGTGCCATTTCGATCGCTACAACGGTACGATTCGTGACGTTCCAGCGATATCGTTACGATATCGCTGTGTCTGACACGCAGCAGCGATCAGGGATCCTGCTGAGAATCGTACGTCGTAGCAGATCGTTTGGAACTTTCTTTCGTCGCTGGATCTCCCGCTGGCATCGCTAGATCGGTGTGTGTGACACCGATCTAGCGATGCGTTCGCTTGTAACCAGGGTAAACATCGGGTTACTAAGCGCAGGGCCGCGCTTAGTAACCCGATGTTTACCCTGGTTACCAGCGTAAATGTAAAAAAAACCAAACAGCACATACTTACATTCCGGTGTCCGTCAGGTCCCTTGCCGTCTGCTTCCCGCACTCAGTGACTGCCGGCTGTAAAGTGAAAGCAGAGCACAGCGGTGACGTCACCGCTGTGCTGTGCTTTCACTTTACGGCCGGCCAGTCAGTGAGTGCGGGAAGCAGACGGCAAGGGACAGACACCGGAATGTAAGTATGTGCTGTTTGGTTTTTTTTACGCTGGTAACCAGGGTAAACATCAGGTTACTAAGCGCGGTCCTGCGCTTAGTAACCCGATGTTTACCCTGGTTACCCGGGGACCTCGGGATCGTTGGTCGCTGGAAAGCTGTCTGTGTGACAGCTCCCCAGCGACCACACTACGATTTACCTACGATCACGGCCAGGTCGTATCGCTGGTCGTGATCGTAGGTAAATCGTATAGTGTGACGGTACCCTTAGTTACATACTCTTCCATACCAAGCCCCTCTCCCCAGTCTTATCTTTGGCTTGTATGACTTGTACTTTAACTTTTTGCACTATGCACTTTCTTGCCATAGTATATTGCTCCAATGGGCTTTAACTTTTTGACGTCAGCTGGCCCATTTAGTCCCGTTTTTCTGTTTGTGTGTCCCTAGTTGTTACACAGAAGCTCCCTATGTACTCCATCCAAGATAAGCTGTTCTAATGAAATATGTTTGTTATGTGCTTAAAGATAGTTTAATAAAATTATATATTTTTAATACTTGGTTTGGACATGTACTCCACTCCGAAGACAGTGTAGTGTCCAGGATGGAATGCGACGTTGCATCAACTATTAGAAGAAAGTAATGTCTTCCACCCCTACAGCACGGTTCTCCCCTACAGGGTTTCTGTACATTTGTCTGCAGTAGATACACTAACAGCCCAAGTGGTATATTAACAAGGCCACAGAATGTTTATGTTCAAAAACTGAAAATTTATTGACAATAAATAGCATAAAAAATGTATTTTACACATAGTAATACAACAGGATGCCTCCAATCCAATAAACCGGTACTGGGTGCGCTGCAGGTATTTTAGCCAAGAATAGTATTAAAGATATATATAAAGAACATTTCCATTTAGTCATGTGACTTCTATCTAATAGCTAAAGATGTATATTTATGCTCTACTGGGCTACTGAGGAAAAAACCCACTGTGCTATGGTGCCAGGACAGCTCTACAACAAGGGCTATGACATGGCCTACATCATTTACCATGAATAAATCTCAATCTAAATTATGGCCGAAGCACCATGTATATACAAGCACCTGGATAATGTACACTCTGTTTGATGAAGTAGTTACACAGGGGAATCCCAGTAGTGACCTAATAAGGAGACATAATTACCTCTGCACACACACACACACACACACACACACACACACACACACAGGACTGGTGCGATACCCCTACGCGCGTTTCGATAAGATTCTTCTTCCGGGGGTAATTATGTCTTCTTATTAGGTCACTACTGGGATTCCCCTGTGTAACTACAACAGAGTGTACATTATCCAGGTGCTTGTATATACATGGTGCTTCGGCCATAATTTAGATTGAGATTTATTCATGGTAAATGATGTAGGCCATGTCATAGCCCTTGTTGTAGAGCTGTCCTGGCACCATAGCACAGTGGGTTTTTTCCTCAGTAGCCCAGTAGAGCATAAATATACATCTTTAGCTATTAGATAGAAGTCACATGACTAAATGGAAATGTTCTTTATATATATTTTTAATACTATTCTTGGCTAAAATACCTGCAGCGCACCCAGTACCGGTTTATTGGATTGGAGGCATCCTGTTGTATTACTATGTGTAAAATACATTTTTTATGCTATTTATTGTCAATAAATTTTCAGTTTTTGAACATAAACATTCTGTGGCCTTGTTAATATACCAGTTGGGCTGTTAGTGTATCTATATAGTGAATGTGTTCTTGACCATTTTTTTTTGTTTGGACTAATATGTATATTTGTCTGCAGTAATATCATCTATTACTCAGTTCTGAAAATCTGTTGTAACAGGACAAAGCTGGTAAACCAAGCAGAGTCGGTACTAAAAGTGACTAGCCGTGGGGAGCATTAGCAATCAGCAAGCCTCTTCCTTCTTATTCCAGATCTGTGGGGGCTCATCCCTTGGAACCACCACAAACAAAGCTTCTAGCAGCTGTACCATAAAGGGTTATTCCCATCATTGGATATTATAACCTACCCGATCTCAAACAATCCCATAGAAAATGAATAGTGCAGTGGTGGGCATATCCGGCCAATACTCAATTCAGACTGGGTATCAAGTTAGCAAGTAATCACCTATTCAACTTCTACAAATGGCAATAACCCTTTAACCCCTCCCCCCCCCCCGAGCAGGTTTTCACCAAATTTTACAATTCTGACCACTGTTACTTTATGTAGTAATAACTGGAACGCTTCAACGGATCCTACTGATTCCCACAACTGATTTTTCATGACATATTGTACTTCATGATAGTGGTAAAATTTGCTCAATATTACTTGCATTTATTTGTGAAAATATCAGAAACTGAGAAAATTTTGCAATTTTAGAACTTTTTAATTCTTGTGCCCTTACATCAGAGAGTTATGTCACACAAAATAATTACGAAACATTTCCCACATGTCTACTTTACATCTGCATTATTTTTGAAAAATATTTGTTTTTGTCAGAAGGGTTCACAGTTCATCAGCAATTTAATTTTTCCAACAATATTTACAAAACCTTTATCATTTTTATTTTTTTAATGATCACATTTGAAGTGACTTGAAGGGTCCTGTGTGACAAAGTGACACCATTCTGAAAACTGCACCCCTCAAAAAGATATCCAGGAAGTTTATTGATCCTTCATCTGCTTCACAGGAATTAATGCAATGTGGAAGGAAAAAAATAAACTTTTCTCACAACATTTTTACTTTAGAACAATTTTTTTTATTTTCACAAGGATAACAGTAGAAAATGGACCCCAAAATTTGATGTGCAATTTCTCTTGAGTACGCCAATACCCTATATGTGGGGGAAAACTACTGCCGGGAGCCATTACAAGTAGATGGCACGCTCCCCGCGCGCACCTTGCACGTAAGCGGCACGCTCCCCGCGCGCACCTTGCACGTACGCAGCACGCTCCCCGCGCACACCTCGCACGTACGCAGCACGCTCCCCCCACGCGAACCTTGCACGTACGCAGCACGCTTCCCGCGCACACCTCGCACGTACGCAGCACGCTCCCCACGCACACCTTGCACGTACGCAGCACGCTCCCCATGCACACCTCGCACATACGCAGCACGCTCCCCCACGCGCACCTTGCACGTACGCAGCACGCTCCCCTCGCACATACGCAGCACGCTTCCCACGCACACCTCGCACGTACGCAGCACGCTCCCCCCCACGCGAACCTTGCACGTACGCAGCACGCTCCCCGCGCACACCTCGCACGTACGCAGCACGCTCCCCGCGCACACCTTGCACGTACGCAGCACGCTCCCCGCGCACATACGCAGCACGCTCCCCCCACGCGCACCTTGCACGTACGCAGCACGCTCCCCGCGCACACCTCGCACATACGCAGCACGCTCCCCGCGCACACCTTGCACATACGCAGCACGCTCCCCCCACGCGCACCTTGCACCTACGCAGCACGCTCCCCGCGCACACCTTGCACATACGCAGCACGCTCCCCGCGCACACCTTGCACGTACACAGCACGCTCCCCGCGCACACCTTGCACGTACGCAGCACGCTCCCCGCGCACACCTCGCACGTACGCAGCACGCTCCCCCCACACGTACGCAGCACGCTCCCCCCACACGCACCTTGCACGTACGCAGCACGCTCCCCGCGCACACCTCGCACGTACGCAACACGCTTCCCGCGCACACCTCGCACGTACGCAGCACGCTCCCCCCACGCGCACCTTGCACGTATGCAGCACGCTCCCCGCGCACACCTCGCACATACGCAGCACGCCCCCCGCGCACACCTTGCACGTACGCAGCACGCTCCTCCCACGCGCACCTTGCACGTACGCAGCACGCTCCCCGCGCACACCTCGCACGTACGCAGCACGCTCCCCGCGCACACCTCGCACGTACGCAGCACGCTCCCCCCACGCGCACCTTGCACGTACGCAGCACGCTCCCCGCACGTACGCAGCACGCTTCCCGTGCGCACCTTGCACGTACGCAGCACGCTCCCCCCACGCGCACCTTGCACGTACGCAGCACGTACGCAGCACGCTCCCCGCGCACACCTCGCACGTACGCAGCACGCTCCCCGCGCACGTACGCAGCACGCTCCCCGCGCACGTACGCAGCACGCTTCCCGCGCACGTACGCAGCACGCTCCCCGTGCGCACCTTGCACATACGCAGCACGCTCCCCCCACGCGCACCTTGCACGTACGCAGCACGCTCCCCGCGCACACCTCGCACGTACGCAGCACGCTCCCCGCGCACGTACGCAGCACGCTCCCCGCGCACGTACGCAGCACGCTCCCCGCGCACACCTCGCACGTACGCAGCACGCTCCCCGCGCACACCTCGCACGTACGCAGCACGCTCCCCGTGCACACCTCGCATGTACGCAGCACGCTTCCCGCACGTACGCAGCACGCTCCCCGTGCGCACCTTGCACATACACAGCACGCTCCCCCCACGCGCACCTTGCACGTACGCAGCACGCTCCCCCCACGCGCACCTTGCACGTACGCAGCACGCTCCCCGCGCACACCTCGCACGTACGCAGCACGCTCCCCGCGCACACCTTGCACATACGCAGCACGCTCCCCGCGCACACCTTGCACATACGCAGCACGCTCCCCGCGCACACCTTGCACATACGCAGCACGCTCCCCGCGCACACCTTGCACGTACGCAGCACGCTCCCCGCGCACACCTTGCACGTACGCAGCACGCTCCCCGCGCACACCTCGCACGTACGCAGCACGCTTCCCGCGCACACCTCGCACGTACGCAGCACGCTCCCCGTGCGCACCTTGCACATACGCATCACGCTCCCCCCACGCCCACCTTGCACGTACGCAGCACGCTCCCCGCGCACACCTTGCACATACGCAGCACGCTCCCCGCGCACACCTTGCACATACGCAGCACGCTCCCCGCGCACACCTTGCACATACGCAGCACGCTCCCCGCGCACACCTCGCACGTACGCAGCACGCTTCCCGCGCACACCTCGCACGTACGCAGCACGCTCCCCGCGCACACCTTGCACATACGCAGCACGCTCCCCGCGCACACCTTGCACATACGCAGCACGCTCCCCGCGCACACCTCGCACGTACGCAGCACGCTCCCCGCGCACACCTTGCACATACGCAGCACGCTCCCCGCGCACACCTTGCACATACGCAGCACGCTCCCCGCGCACACCTCGCACGTACGCAGCACGCTCCCCGCGCACACCTCGCACGTACGCAGCACGCTCCCCGCGCACACCTCGCACGTACGCAGCACGCTCCCCGCGCACACCTTGCACATACGCAGCACGCTCCCCGCGCACACCTTGCACATACGCAGCACGCTCCCCGCGCACGCCTCGCACGTACGCAGCACGCTCCCCGCGCACACCTTGCACATACGCAGCACGCTCCCCGCGCACACCCTACATACACCATATTTTGGTATCTCAGGCACTGTCTTGCACTTGCTGACAGCCATCACCCAGGTGTGAGGCACGTGGTACAGATAAGCCCCGCCCCATAACTGCCTCCCTGTAGCTCCTCCTTCCTGCCCTGATCTCCTCGTCTCCTCACCGCCCAACGCTAGGAAACAAGACTCTGCAAGTGAGGGCGCCGCCTCCTCCGCAGCACAGCAGGTCGCTGTGCCACCCACACACCCTATAGAACTACAACTCTCAGCATGGTGGGAGGTGCAAACTACCGCTGGGGTATAATGTGTAGAGGGTGCGGCTATGCAGGGACATAGTACAACTCGTGCCGGAGGAACTAGAAGTATCAGCATGCAGCGCACATCCTCCCCCCACATGGGCCGTTCACCGCTCGGCAGCAGCGCCTCTACCTGGTCCAGCTGACTTTTCAATCCCTCGAGCTGCTGCAGAGACAGATCCGTGATGTTCACCGTCTGCGCCATCTTGGGGGAGGAGGAGCTAGGAGGCGTGACGTCAGCGGTCACGTGATTGCACTTTCTCTACGGAAGCCGAGAGCCTGCGTTGTGTGGGCAGTGTGTACTGGGCAGTGTGTACTGGGCGGAGCCAGGAGTGGGCGGTGCCTGATAGTGACTACTGTAGGTTGAAGTCCTTTCTAACTTCCAGTTTGTTTCTGTTAAATGTATGCTTGTCGTACCTGGCAGTAGTCAATATCTTTTTTCTTGTGTTGCGTAGCAGTCCCATGTTTGAGCTTTCCAGCTTGACAGTCCATAATAAGTCCTTCATTCCATCTACGCTTGTTGCTATCAATGTTGTATCGTCTGCGTATTTCGATTGTTGAAGATTCATCCAGCAACTTTTAGTCCTTCTTCTTTTTCAGCAAAGTAACCAAAGAAGGGAAAATAGGGAAACCCAGATAATAAAATATAACAATCTTTATTGAGCAATTATTTATTAAAAAAAGCAGTAAAATGAGTTATAAAGTAGAGGAACTAGTACAAGCACAGAGTGAAACCAGCCAACAGTCACAGTAGAGAGAACGCAAATGTTTGCTACAGGGACACCCACAGAAACTACAGAAAACATCATAAGATAGATTGGCATAATATGTTAAAGCCAACTAGTGGGCACACAATGTAATGACAAGATGAGTATTCAGAGCGACGCAGTGCTGGACATATACAGCAAGGTAAGTGAGAGTTGCTGTAAAAATCCACAGCGGTACATCTCAATAAATTATACTATTATACTACATCCCAATATCAATATAGCTGTAATAAAAGTGACGTGGAACATTAGCTCATATTTAACCTAGTCTATATTGATTATTTTGATTATTAAAAATGCAAAAAAAAACTATAAATTCATGTGGATATTTCGAATACTAATTAATAAAATGCATGTGCAGCAAGTTAGACAATCAGAATTCACTATGTATATTATGGAGGCAGCTGGGAAGTATGTAGTGCGTATATATAAATGGGTGGTATAGTCGTGTGGATATACCTGTAGATTGGTGTGTCTGCTGGGGTACGCAAAAAAGCCCTGACGCGCGTTTCGCAATCGCTTCATCCTGGTGGGGGTCTTATTTTAATATAACCATAGGTTACTCTGACCATGTGGTCATTGCATTTTGCATTATTATACTCCTCATGGCTCATGTATAGCTAAATGTGCCATTTGCAGGAAGACTCAATTTCTAGAGAGAGTTAGAGCTCACTATTATATAGACATAATTTTGTTATTTTCTTAATATCCCTTCTCAGGCTGCATCCAGTAATATACAGTTAGGTCCATATATATTTGGACAGAGACAACATTTTTCTACTTTTGGTTATAGACATTACCACAATGAATTTTAAACAAAACAATTCAGAAGCAGTTGAAGTTCAGACTTTCAGCTTTCATTTGAGGGTATCTACATTAAAATTGGATGAAGGGTTTAGGAGTTTCAGCTCCTTAACATGGGCCACCCTGTTTTTAAAGGGACCAAAAGTAATTGGACAGATTCAATAATTTTAATTAAAATGTTCATTTTTAGTACTTGGTTGAAAACCCCTTGTTGGCAATGACTGCCTGAAGTCTTGAACTCATGGACATCACCAGACGCTGTGTTTCCTCCTTTTTGATGCTCTGCCAGGCCTTCACTGCGGTGGTTTTCAGTTGCTGTTTGTTTGTGGGCCTTTCTGTCTGAAGTTTAGTCTTTAGCAAGTGAAATGCATGCTCAATTGGGTTAAGATCAGGTGACTGACTTGGCCATTCAAGAATATTCCACTTCTTTGCTTTAATAAACTCCTGGGTTGCTTTGGCTTTATGTTTTAGGTCACTGTCCATCTGTAGTATGAAACGACGACCAATCAGTTTGGCTGCATTTGGCTGGATCTGAGCACACAGTATGGCTCTGAATACCTCAGAATTCATTTGGCTCCTTCTGTCCTGTGTCACATCATCAATAAACACTAGTGACCCAGTGCCACTGGCAGCCATGCATGCCCAAGCCATCACACTGCCAACGCTGTGTTTTACAGATGATGTGGTATGCTTTGGATCATGAGCTGTACCACGCCTTCGCCATACTTTTCTCTTTCCATCATTCTGGTAGAGGTTGATCTTGGTTTCATCCGTCCAAAGAATGTTCTTCCAGAACTGTGCTGGCTTTGTTAGATTTTTTTAAGCAAAGTCCAGTCTAGCCTTTTTATTCTTGATGCTTATGAGTGGCTTGCACCGTGCAGTGAACCCTCTGTATTTACTTTCATGCAGTCTTCTCTTTATGGTAGGTTTGGATATTGATACGCCGACCTCCTGGAGAGTGTTGTTCACTTGGTTGGCTGTTGTGAAGGGGTTTCTCTTCACCATGGAGATTATTCTGCGATTATCCACCACTGTTGTCTTCCGTGGGCGCCCAGGTCTTTTTGCATTGATGAGTTCACCAGTGCTTTCTTTCTTTCTCAGGATGTACCAAACTGTAGATTTTGCCACTCCTAATATTGTAGCAATTTCTCGGATGGGTTTTTTCTGTTTTCGCAGCTTAAGGATGGCTTGTTTCACCTGCTTGGAGAGCTCCTTTGACCGCATATTTACTTCACAGCAAAACCTTCCAAATGCAAGCACCACACCTCAAATCAAGTCCAGGCCCTTTATCTGCTTAATTGAGAATGACATAACGAAGTGATTGCCCACACCAGTCTATGAAATAGCCTTGGGATCAATTGTCCAATTACTTTTGGTCCCTTTAAAAACAGGCTGGCCGATGTTAAGGAGCTGAAACTCCTAAACCCTTCATCCAATTTTAATGTAGATACCCTCAAATGAAAGCTGAAAGTCTGAACTTCAACTGCATCTGAATTGTTTTGTTTAAAATTCATTGTGGTAATGTCTATAACCAAAATTAGAAAAATGTTGTCTCTGTCCAAATATATATGGACCTAACTGTATATGATTTTTCATTCAAATGTCAATGAATCTTCTTCCAGCTTCGTTTTGTTTACCAAATCCAAAGTTTTCAACAATGATTTCCATGTTTCCCGTGGCCCACTCTGGCATTCAAGTCTTCCATCATAAGTAAGTCTTGTTTTGGGCATCATGTTGATTTCCTCTTGAACCTGATCTTGAAATAACTAAACATCCTCCTCCTCGGTATCTGTGGTTGGTGAATAGACTTGTATGACTGTGACGTGGATTGGCGCTAATATTTGCTTAGCTGCAGTAATATATGAGTTTTAGATGTACTTTTCATGTCTTTTTTCTAGAGTTGTTGCTCCATAAAACAAGCCCTCATGCAGCACTGGTGTCAGGAAAAAAAACCTGAATATTCTAAAAAAATTTGATATCACCTTTATTTCTTCCTCCTCCACCACTATGCCCCCACCCTCCCCCCACACACACACACACACACACACAAAACTGGATTTCCTAGCTTTCTTTACCTTTTTTTCCAAAATAAATGAACAAAAATTATGCAACATTTTTATCTGTACCCCAAATGGGGGGGGAAGGGGGCATTAAAAGACAACATATCCCACATCTTTGTCATCAAATAGATAAAAAAAAATGGTCAGCTCTTGAAATGCAACAGTGAATGAGTTGCGTAATCATTAAGACTTTATGTAGACTGGTTATTGATGGGTTAATCCTTGCGTGTTATTTGTGTTAAGGTACCATCACACATAACGATATTGTTAACGATATCGTTGCTTTTTGTGACGTAGCAATGATATCGTTAAGGAAATCGTTCTGTGTGACAGCGACCAACGATCAGGCCCCTGCTGGGAGATCGTTGGTCGCTAAGGAAAGTCCAGAACTTTATTTCGTCGCTGGACTTCCCGCTGACATCGCTGGATCGGCGTGTGTGACGCTGATCCAGCGATGTCTTCACTGGTAACCAGGGTAAACATCGGGTTACTAAGCGCAGGGCCGCGCTTAGTAAACCGATGTTTACCCTGGTTACCAGCGTAAACGTTAAAAAAACAAACACTACATACTTATCTTCAGCTGTCTGTCCCCGGCGCTCTGCTTCTCTGCACTCCTCCTGCATCCTGTGTCAGCGCCGGCCAGCCGGAAAGCACAGCGGCTGACCGGCGCTGAAAGTGCAGAGGAAAGCAGAGCGCCGGAGGACAGACAGCTGAAGGTAAGTATGTAGTGTTTGTTTTTTTAACGTTTACGCTGGTAACCAGGGTAAACATCGGGTTACTAAGCGCGGCCCTGCGCTTAGTAACCCGATGTTTACCCTGGTTACCAGTGGACTTCGGGATCGTTGGTCGCTGGAGAGCTGTCTGTGTGACAGCTCTCCAGCGACCAAACAGCGACGCTGCAGCAATCGACAACAATGTCGGTATCGCTGCAGCGTCGCTTAGTGTGACGGTAACCTTACTGTCACTGAGTGCTGTGCAGGAATATTTCACTTTTATTTAACAATGAATGCAGGCTATTAGGTTTCACAATCTACCAGCTGTCTTCTCTCAGACAACAATGTAAACATTAGATTGTAATGCATTTTTTTTATATATCAATTTGTTTTTGCATATGTCAAAAGTGTGAACTTTGCTAAGGCAGCGAATGGGTTAATCACTATATAATACACAATAATTTAAACTGCGTGTATCAAGTCCTCACAGTTTTCATGATCAAAGGGTTCATTTACATGGAGAGACGGAAAGCACAATACAACCACCGACTTTTACTTATTGGCGGTTGTTTGAATACCTATTTACACAAGCAGACCAAAGTGAACTGTGCACACAAAGAGATCTGTACTAGATCGCTCAGAGCACACAGGTTTCCAATGTTCTTCCCCTGATGAAGCTCTTTGTATAGAGCGACACGCGTTGGGTTGTGTCTCTTGGTCCGGTTCACCTGCACACGGGGACGGCGTTTCCTCCTCTCTTCCTCATGTGGGTAATTCCATGCTTTCTCCGCCTCATTATGGGCGCTTGCTCTATTTAGATCACTAATCATGCTGGTATTGTTACCCATGAGTGTCGAGTCTGTGTGCTATTCAGTGCATACAGATGCTATAGGGTTTTAGGCCTCACCTAGTTCTGTGCCTTTATTCCCATGAGTCAGAGGGTTGGCTGTTCATTATTTATAAGGTTGTGCAGGTCTGTATTTGTATATCATTTGTAACATTTACATACGGATCAATTGTTTCATGCATCATTGGTTTTAATTATGTTTTATGTGCTTTTTTTGAAGTTGTGGTTTGTCAATAAAAATTCCTGCTTTTATATTTGAGTATCATTATTCTATTTGTTCGTGGTGTGCATTCATATAAGTGGCTCCTTTCTTTTGTTCCGTCCTGTGACTACAGTTGCACATATTATTCAGAAATGTAAGATTCATGGGACTGCAGCCAACCTCCCTGGATGTGGCCGCAGAAAAATTGAGGACAAATCAAAGAGACTGATAATACGAATGGTAACAAAAGAGCCCAGAAAAACTTCTAAACAGATTAAAGGTGAACTTCAAGCTCAAGGTACATCAGTGTCAGATCGCACCATCCGTCGTTGTGTGAGCCAAAGTGGACTTCATGGGAGACAACCAAGGAGGACACCATTGCTGAAAATAAATCATAAAAAAGCCAGACTGGAATTTGCCAAACTACATGTTGACAAGCCACAAAGCTTCTGGGAGAATGTCCTATGGACAGATGAGACAGAAATGGAACTTTTTGGCAAGGCAGATCAGCTCTATGTTCACAGACAGAAAAATGAAGCATATCAAGAAAAGAACAGTGTCCCTACTGTGAAACATAGAGGAGGCTCTGTTATGTTCTGGGGCTGCTTTGCTGCATCTGGCACAGGGTGTCTAGAATAGTGCAAGGTACAATGAAATATCAAGACTATCAAGGGATTCTGGAGAGAAATGTGCTGCCCAGTGTCAGAAAGCTTGGTCTCAGTCACAGGTCATGGGTCTTGCAACAGGATAATGACCCAAAACACACAGCTAAAAACACCCAAGAATGGCTAAGAGGAAAACATTGGGCTATTCTGAAGTGGTCTTCTATGAGCCCTGACCTAAATCCTATTGAGCATCTTTGGAAAGGGCTGAAACATGCCATCTGGAAAAGGAAACCTTCAAACACGAGACAGTGGGAGCAGTTTGCTCTTGAGGAGTGGGCCAAAATACCTGTCGAGAGGTGCAGAAGTCTCATTGACAGTTACAGGAATCGTTTGATTGCAGTGATTGCCTCAAAAGGTTGTGCAGCAAAGTATTAAGTTAAGGGTACCATCATTTCTGTCCAGGCCTATTTCATGAATTTTTTTTTTAATTCTGTGGAAGCATGGTTGAAAAGCAATGTCTGACTTTCATTTGTTCATTTCAATAGATTTTTTCTATTTATTATTACTTTTGTCAGCTTCAAGTCATTTCTGTGACCATTGTGGGTTTTTCTGTCATTAAATGAGGGGTACCAACAATTTTGACCACGTGTGTATATACATACTAGCTATTGAACCAGTTTTATGTCTGGGCAGGGAGCATTTTTATTGGTACAGTGGGGCAAAAAAGTATTTAGTCAGTCAGCAATAGTGCAAGTTCCACCACTTAAAAAGATGAGAGGCGTCTGTAATTTACATCATAGGTAGACCTCAACTATGTGAGACCAACTGAGAAAAAAAATCCAGAAAATCACATTGTCTGTTTTTTTAACATTTTATTTGCATATTATGGTGGAAAATAAGTATTTGGTCAGAAACAAAATTTGATCTCAATACTTTGTAATATATCCTTTGTTGGCAATGACAGAGGTCAAACGTTTTCTGTAAGTCTTCACAAGGTTGCCACACACTGTTGTTGGTATGTTGGCCCATTCCTCCATGCAGATCTCCTCTAGAGCAGTGATGTTTTTGGCTTTTCGCTTGGCAACACGGACTTTCAACTCCCTCCAAAGGTTTTCTATAGGGTTGAGATCTGGAGACTGGCTAGGCCACTCCAGGACCTTGAAATGCTTCTTATGAAGCCACTCCTTCGTTGCCCTGGCGGTGTGCTTTGGATCATTGTCATGTTGAAAGACCCAGCCACATTTCATCTTCAATGCCCTTGCTGATGGAAGGAGGTTTGCACTCAAAATCTCACGATACATGGCCCCATTCATTCTTTCATGTACCTGGATCAGTCGTCCTGGCCCCTTTGCAGAGAAACAGCCCCAAAGCATGATGTTTCCACCACCATACTTTACAGTAGGTATGGTGTTTGATGGATGCAACTCAGTATTATTTTTCCTCCAAACATGACAAGTTGTGTTTCTACCAAACAGTTCCAGTTTGGTTTCATCAGACCATAGGACATTCTCCCAAAACTCCTCTGGATCATCCAAATGCTCTCTAGCAAACTTCAGGCGGGCCCGGACATGTACTGGCTTAAGCAGTGGGACACGTCTGGCACTGCAGGATCTGAGTCCATGGTGGCGTAGTGTGTTACTTATGGTAGGCCTTGTTACATTGGTCCCAGCTCTCTGCAGTTCATTCACTAGGTCCCCCCGCGTGGTTCTGGGATTTTTGCTCACCGTTCTTGTGATCATTCTGACCCCACGGGGTGGGATTTTGCGTGGAGCCCCAGATCGAGGGAGATTATCAGTGGTCTTGTATGTCTTCCATTTTCTAATTATTGCTCCCACTGTTGATTTCTTCACTCCAAGCTGGTTGGCTATTGCAGATTCAGTCTTCCCAGCCTGGTGCAGGGCTACAATTTTGTTTCTGGTGTCCTTTGACAGCTCTTTGGTCTTCACCATAGTGGAGTTTGGAGTCAGACTGTTTGAGGGTGTGCACAGGTGTCTTTTTATACTGATAACAAGTTTAAACAGGTGCCATTACTACAGGTAATGAGTGGAGGAAAGAGGAGACTCTTAAAGAAGAAGTTACAGGTCTGTGAGAGCCAGAAATCTTGATTGTTTGTTTCTGACCAAATACTTATTTTCCACCATAATATGCAAATAAAATGTTAAAAAAACAGACAATGTGATTTTCTGGATTTTTTTTTCTCAGTTTGTCTCCAATAGTTGAGGTCTACCTATGATGTAAATTACAGACGCCTCTCATCTTTTTAAGTGGTGGAACTTGCACTATTGCTGACTGACTAAATACTTTTTTGCCCCACTGTATATTCCCGGTGCCATTTGTTTTAAGACACTGTCTGCGAATTTGCATATACAGTGTCTTCATTGAAATGGCATCAGATAGCGCATTCTGCGCTATTCAGCGCCATTTTGTTGAAGGCACTGTGTGCAAATTTGTCTTCAGCAAAATGGTGCTGGAGGTCATGCAAGGGCGCAAGCTCTGACTCCGACGCCACATTCCTCATCTAGCCTCGCTGCAGATCTCGGTATGCCCTCATGGCGCCGGAGATTGTGGTATGGGGTCAGCACCTACTCATACCGCGATATTCAGCGTTACACTGCTCTATCCTTATCCTCCCCCATCACCGCTGGATGTGTCTGTCATGGATGTGGTTTGTGGAACCATTGTTCCACGGACCGTGGATAGCCTGGACGGGCGTGACTGACTTTACCAGAGCCTCTGATGGTGAGGCTAGACTTGGCTCCTGATGAACGCCGGGTGCCACTTCAGGACAGACCAATGGATGCGCAGCAGCTGGACCCAGAGGACAAACTGGAGGGAGCAGCTGGCAGAGTTTGATTTAGAATGCAGCAGACAGAGTTCACATCAGAGTGTAAAAAACAGAGTTCGCATCAGAGTGCAGGAGACAGGATCTGCATCAGAGTGCAGCAGGCAGAATCTGCATCAGAATGCAGCAGGCAGGATTTGCCTCAGAGTGCAGCAGGCAGTGTTTGTATTAGAGTGCAGCAGGCAGGATCTGCATCCTTACACAACTTAGACTGCAAAACAGGAAGGTTGCTCAGGCACCTCCCCAGTGGGGAGGAAGCAATATATACATAATGTCCCACAGCTATTGGCTGGGGAGGAAATAGCAAGTGCACGCGCTGACCCTTTAAGAGGACGGGAGTGCACATGCACGTGCCCTAAGGACATGGCTAGAGGACCGGCTGGAAGCATGCAGAGCATGGGGAAGGGAAGAACTGACCACAGCACTGGTGAGTGAAATGACACACCGGAGACCCTGCCTGTCAGAGCAGGACTCCAGCGTGGTGCTAACAGTACCCCCCTTCACGCCCCCTCCTCTTCAGGCCATCGAGGAATTTCTGGATGAGAATCGGAGCATGAATGTTCTCTTTAGGCTCCCAGGATCTCTCTTCGAGACTAAATCCCTTCCAGTCAACGAGGAAGAAGGTCTTACCTCTCACCTTCTTCATGGCCAAGATGTTCTTCACCTCAAAAACATCATCAGAGGCTGTTGGCATGGGCGTGGTACTGGGATCCTTGAAGAAAGGACTCAGGAAGACTGGCTTTAGTAGAGATATGTGGAAGGAATTTGCAATCCGTAAAGAAGGAGGCAGCTTCAATTTATAGGAGACCTCGTTGATCCGCTTCAACACCTCGAAAGGCCCAATAAAATGAGGACCCAACTTGTAAGAAGGAACCTTCGGCCAGATGTACCTGGACGAGAGCCATACCTGTCACCAGAACAGAAGCATGGAGGATCCAGATGCCTTTTGTCTGCATGTCTCTTCATACGGGTGGAGTATGCTTTTAAAGTGGCTTTGGTGTCCTCCCACAACTTCACAAAATTCTTGGAGAGGACATCTGCCGTAGGGACATCAGGAGGAACCGTCACCAGGAGAGGACCCTCAGGTTGCCAACCGAACACAATTTAGAATGGAGATTCTCCCGTGGCTTCACCAACATGATTGTTGTGCGAGAACATAGCCCTGGGAAGCAATTTCACCCAATCATATTTTGGCATTGACAACGTGTCGCAGGTAATTGCCCAGGACCTGGTTGACACGCTCCACTTGTCCATTGGACTGAGGGTGATAGGCCAATGAGAAATCCAAGGTGATATCCAGATTTTTGCAGAGTGCTCACCAGTACCTGGAAATGAACTACAAACCTTGATCGGACACAATGTGATGAGGAAATCTGTGCAGGTGGAAAATGTGTTTGATGAAGTTGTAAGCCAGTTCAGGAGCAGACGGAAGAGCAGACAACGGGGTAAAGTGCGCCATTTTGGAGAATCGATCCATGACTACCCAGATGACGGTGCAACCCTCGGATACTGGCAAATCAGTAATGAAGTCCATAGCTATGTGCTGCCATGGACCAGATGGTACGGGTAATGGCAGGAGAGAACCGGCAGGAAGTCGTCTTGGGACGTTATTGCAGGCACAAATCGGACAGGCATCCACATAAGCATAGATCTCTCGCCTCGTGGATGGCCACCAGTAGTGGCAAGAGACCAACTGTAGAGTCTTCCTTTGTCCCGCGTGACCAGCCACCTTGGACGAGTGGCCCCAAGACAAAACTTGCTCCTTCTTGGATTCAGCCACAAGAGTCTTCCCTGGGGGAATTAATGACAGACTAACTGGAGCGACAGTGATCATCTTGGACGGTCCAATGATAAATTGTGGATCCTCCTCTTGATCCTCGGACAGAAAAGAGCGAGAGAGGGCATCGGCTCTGACATTCTTGTCACCGGACCTGAAATGTAAAAGAAAGTTAAAGCGGGCAAAAAACAAAGACTACCTAGCTTGGCGTGGATTAAGTCTCTAGGGGAACTGGAGATACGCCAAGTTCTTATGGTCCGTGTAGATGACTACTGGATATACTGCGCCCTCCAGCAGGTATCGCCACTCCTCCAGAGCCATCTTAATGGTGAGTAACTCTTGGTCCCCGATAGAGTAGTTATGCTCAGGAGCGGAGAAGGCCTTAAAGAAGTAAGCGCAGGACACGCGGCGACCCGAGGATGACATCTCGGTGAGCACAGCTCCAGATCCTAACGAGGATGCGTCCACCTTTGGAAGAACTGTTTGTTCAAATTCAGGCGATGCAAAATGGGAGCGGTGGAGAAGGACCATTTAAGAGAGTGGAAGGCCTCTTCAGCCTCGGAGGACCAGTTCTTCGGTTCGGCTCCCATTCGGCTCATAGCAGAGATGGGAGTGGTCAGCGTGGAGACATGAGGAATGAATTGTCGATAATAATTAGCAAAGCCAAGGAATCACTGAATTGCTTTGAATCCCATGGACAGCGGCCATTTAAGGATGGAAGAGACTTTCTCAGGATCCATCCTGAGTCCGGTATCCGAGATAATGTAACCCAAGAAGGGAAGAGAGGACTGGTCGAAAGCGCTTTTCTCATACTTGATGTAGAGGCGTTTGTCCCTCAGATGCCAAAGAACCTGCCGAACTGCTCGTCTGTGGGAGGCCAGATCCGGGGAAAATACCAAAATATCATCCAGATACATGACAACGCAGGAATAAAGCAGGTCCCGGAAGATGTCGTTGACGAATTCTTGAAAAATTGCTGGTGCATAACTGAGACCAAAGGGCATCACTCGGGGTTCATAATGTGTGTCCCTGGTGTTGAAAGCCATCTTCCATTCGTCTCCCTGGCGAATGCGGATTAGATTGTAGGCGCCTCTTAAGTCTAATTTGGTGAAGATCCTGGCAACTCTTAATCGGCCGAACAACTCAGGAATCAGTGGGATAGGGTATTTATTTTTCACCGTGATCTGGTTGAGACCTCAATAGTCAATACAGGGTCGGAGTGATCCATCCTTCTTGTTAACAAAGAAAAACCCGGCTCCAGCAGGGGAGGAGGATTTCTGAATGAACCCTCTGGCCAAATTCTCCTGAATGTAGTCCGACATAGCTTAAGTCTCAGCTGGGGACAGAGGATAAATTCGGCCTCTAGAGGGTGTAGATCCAAGAATCAAGTCGATAGGGCAGTCATACGGCCTGTGGGGCGGCAAAGTCTCTGCTTATTTCTTGTCAAAAACATCGGCAAAGGACCAATAGGCAGATGGCAAACCAGGCAGCGATGCCGGACAAGATGGGGCCTTAGCCGGATGTAGTGGAGCCACACACTTCTCATGACAGGAATGTGCCCAGCGGAGCACCTCTCTAGTTCTCCAGTCCAACACAGGTTTGTGCTGCCATAGTCATGGTAGGCCTAAGAGAAAGGTGTGAGACATGTGGGAAAGAACTTAGAAGGCAATCTTCTCAGTATTAAGCATCCAAATACGGATCTCAAGCGGCTAAGTAGCCAGACGAACCATCTCCCGAAGAGTTCTCCCATCGACAGATGTTATTGCCAGGGGGTTCTTGAGTGGATGAATTGGGATTTGGAACTGATCCACTACAGCCTGGATGATAAAATTTCCAGCTGTCCCAGAATCTAAATACGCCGACTCAACAAACTGGGATTCACCGGTTTTCACGGCCACAGTAAGGGTCAGGGGTAGGGAGATGTCTTTTCTATCTAGAGAGGCCTCCCCTACCAATCCTAGATGCCGGAGCTTCCTGGGCTTTACCAGACAGACTTGAATGGAGTGGCCCATATCTCCACAATACAGGCACTGTCCTTTACCGTGTTGATCCCTCAGTCGCTGTCTAGCAAGGGCAAGATGGTTGATCTGCATAGGTTCAGATGAGTCCTCGACAAGGAAGGTGAAGGAACAAGCGGCCTTGGAAAAGACGGAGCCAGGTGCCGCAGTCCTTTTTCACATGCCCACTCACAGGCACGCTCACAGAAACGAAGGTCTATACGGATGGTGAGGGAGACCAGGTCGTCGAAGGTAGTTGGTAAGTCTCGAGCAGCTAGCTCATCCTTTATGTTTCCAGAGAGGACCTCCCAGAATGTTGCCACCAACGTTTCATTATTCCAACCCAGCTCGGACGTTAGAGTATGGAAACGTACCGCATATTGTCCCACAGACGAGTTGGACTGGTGTAAGCGAAGAAGAGCGGAAGCTGCAGAGGTGGATCATCTGGGTTCGTCAAATACTTTGCAAAAGACTTCCAAGAATACAGACAAATTGGAGATGAGAGTCCTCTCTCCCAAAATGGATTCAACCACGCCAGGGCCTCACCTCCAAGATGTGACATAAGAAATGCCACCTTTGTTTGATCCGACGGGAAGTGATGAGGAAAGAGTTCAACGTGTAGCTGGCACTGATCGATGAACCAGCGGCAGAGCTTTGGATTGCCGTCAAAACGTGGTGGAGCTGCGAGTCGGGGAACTGGATCTTGAACCAAGCAGACTGTCTGGAAAGTCTCAGGAGAAGAAATGGCTGCTTGAACATGCTGGAACTCTGGAGGGATGTTTAAGGTCTCCAACTTAGTAGTTAAGGACTGCAACGGTATGGACAGCTCTTCCGGTGCAACTTTCTGTTGGCAAAGCTCCTGGTACATGGTCCGAACATTGGCTGAGGAGGAAATAGCAAGTGCATGCGCTGACCATTCAAGAGGGCCGGAGTGCACGTGCGCGTGCCCTAGGTGCATAGCTAGAGGACCGGCTGGAAGCATGCAGAGCATGGGGAAGGGAAGAACTGACCACAGCATGGGTGAGTGAAGTGACACGCCGGAGACTGCCTGTCAGAGTAGGACTCTGGCGTGGTGCTAACAGTGTCTTGGAATAAAAATAAGTTCCATGATTGGATTTGTTAAAAAAAAGTCTTCCTGTGCTGAGATAATCTTATAATTGTGCCCCTGCTGTGTACTCTGTAATTGTCACTAGAAGTTGTTTTCAAGCATCACCAACTGTCATGGCGGTGTCAGGGTCTGTGGACTCCACAAATTCATACATTCCTCCTTGTGACTCCATGGATAGCTATGGTCTGCACAGGATGACTTGGGCATCAACTCTTAGAGCTGCAGCTCCTAGGCGGGTATGAAAGAGTTATGTCTTTGCTGGGCTAAGGTGGTTAACTGCCTTTGGTCACATGCTGTGGGAGAACCAGTCATGTCTGCTCTTTCTCTATTTAAGCAGGCTTTTCCATACAGGTAATGCCAGCAATAGTGCTCTATCCTGGTCTGGAGAGTTGGACACATCCTGGTTCCACATGGTTATTTCCAAAGTTGCAAGTGGTATTTGGTTAACCTTTTCCCTTAGGCCATGTTCACACAGTGCGTTTTTTACCGCGGAACCGCGGCGGTTTTGCCGCTGCGGTTCCGCAGCTGTTTTCCATGCAGGGTACAGTACACTGTACCCTATGGAAAACAGGACACACTGTGCACATGGTCCGGAAATTGTAAAAAAAAAGACGCGCTGAATAGCTCCCGGAAAAAAGAAGGAGCATGTCAATTCTTTTTCCGGAGCCGCAGCGGTTCTGCACCCATAGACCTCCATTGTGAGGTCCAAACCGCAGTAAAACCCGCAGATCAAAAATATATCTGCGGGTTTTACTGCGGTTTGATGTGCAGAACCGCTGCAGCAGGAAGTGCGGGGAGCGGGCGGAAGTGCGTGGGCGGAGTGTGGCTGCCCTCCCCGTGTTCCGATCCCGCCCCCCCGTGCTCCGATGCCCCCCCCCCAGTGCTCCGATGCCCCCCCCAGTGCTCTGATGCCCCCCCGTGCCCTAATCTCCCCCCCTTATACTCACCCGGCGTCCCGGTGTCCGTCCGGTCGTCTTCTCCCTGGGCGCCGCCATCTTGCAAAATGGCGGGCGCATGCGCAGTGCGCCCGCCGAATCTGCCGGCCGGCAGATTCGTTCCAAAGTGCATTTTGATCACTGAGATATAACCTATCTCAGTGATCAAAATTAAAAAATAGTAAATGACACCCCCCCCCCTTTGTCACCCCCATAGGTAGGGACAATAAAAAAAATAAAGAATTTTTTTTTTTTTTTTTCACTAAGGTTAGAATAGGGGTAGGGGTAGGGTTACGGGTAGGGGTAGGGTTAGGGGTAGGGTTAGGGTTAGGGGTAGGGTTAGGGTTAGGGGTAGGGTTAGGGGTAGGGTTAGGGGTAGGGTTAGGGGTAGGGTTAGGGTTAGGGGTAGGGTTAGGGGTAGGGGTAGGGTTAGGGTATTTTCAGCCATTTTAACCCTAAAAAAATTCCTAGAAAACACACAGACTCTGGCTAGAAAACTGCATCAAAAAAACGCATCAAAAAACGCATCAAAAAACGCATCAAAAACGGACCAAAAAAGGACCAAAAAAAGGACCTGCGTTTTCTGCCAAGAGCTGCAGTTTTTTAAAAAACAGTCAGGAAAAAAAAAGGATGGAAATCCTGAACGTGTGAACATACCCTTAGTGTTTTTCCCTGATAGCGTGCTGAGTGAATGTGTGTGTTTTTCCCTGTCAGTCTTGTCTGTATTTTCTCCACACACTGTACTGATTAGTGCTGCTTAGGAACATAGTAAGGTACAAGCCCAGCTATCCCCACCTTCATGGGTATTCCTGGGGACAGGGATAGCTAGGGACCACCTAGCCCCCTAACCTTAGGGTACCGTCACACTATACGATTTACCTACGATCACGACCATCGATATGACCTGGCTGTGATCGTAGGTAAATCGTAGTGTGGTCGCTGGGGAGCTGTCACACAGACAGCTCTCCAGCGACCAACGATGCCGAGGTCCCTGGGTAACCAGGGTAAACATCGGGTAACTAAGCGCAGGACCGCGCTTAGTAACCCGATGTTTACCCTGGTTAAAAGCGTAAAACTTTAAAAAAAAACAAACAGCACATACTTGCATTCTGGTGTCCGTCAGGTCCCTTGCCGTCTGCTTCCCGCACTCACTGACTGCCGGCCGTAAAGTGAAAGTGAA
Organism: Ranitomeya imitator; assembly: GCF_032444005.1. Classification (NCBI taxonomy): domain Eukaryota; kingdom Metazoa; phylum Chordata; class Amphibia; order Anura; family Dendrobatidae; genus Ranitomeya; species Ranitomeya imitator. Next base: position 726,596,281 of record NC_091284.1, on the reverse strand, counting down.
AGCACAGCCGCTGTGCTCTGCTTTCACTTTACGGCCGGCAGTCACAGTGCGGGAAGCAGACAGCAAGGGACCTGACGGACACCAGAATGTAAGTATGTGCTGTTTGTTTTTTTTTAGTTTTACGCTTGTAACCAGGGTAAACATCGGGTTACTAAGCGCGGCCCTGCGCTTAGTTACCCGATGTTTACCCTGGTTACAAGCGAACGCATCGCTGGATCGCATCGCTAGATCGGTGTCACACACCGATCTAGCGATGACAGCGGGAGATCCAGCGATGAAAGAAAGTTCCAAACAATCTGCTACGACGTACGATTCTCAGCAGGATCCCTGATCGCTGCTGCGTGTCAGACACAGCGATATCGTAACGATATCGCTGGAACGTCACGAATCGTACCGTCGTAGCGATCGAAATGGTATAGTGTGACGGTACCCTTAGGGTCAGTATAGGAGCATATTTGTATCCTGCAGTCACACTGTGACAGTAATGGCTGTGTCTGACCATGCAGGAATCTGGTCTGATCTTATCACAGCTCCTAGGCAGAGGAGGAAGCAAAACAGAGTATACAGACAGGACAGCATGGAACCAGGGCTGATTCTTTCTGTGAGGCAAAACATTTCCCTGCCTGTTTTTAACCCCTTAGTGACAGCCAATTTGGTACTTAATGACCGAGCCAATTTTTACAATTCTGACCACTGTCACTTTATGAGGTTATAACTCTGGAACGCTTCAACGGATCCCGCTGATTCTGAGATTGTTTTTTCTTGACATATTGTACTTCATGCTAGTGGTAACATTGCTTCGATATTACTTGCGATTATTTATGAAAAAAACAGAAATAAAATTTAGCAATTTTCAAACTTTGAATTTTTATGCCCTTAAATCACAGAGATATGTCACGAAAAATAGTTAATAAATAACATTTCCCACATGTCTACTTTACATCAGCACAATTTTGGAAACAACATTTTTTTTTGTTAGGGAGTTATAAGGGTTAAAAGTTGACCAGCAATTTCTCATTTTTACAACACCATTTTTTTTAGGGACCACATCACATTTGAAGTCATTTTGAGGTGTCTATATGATAGAAAATAATGAAGTGTGACACCATTCTAAAAACTACACCACTCAAGGTTCTCAAAACCACATTCAAGAAGTTTATTAACCCTTTACGTGCTTCACAGGAACTGAAACAATGTGGAAGGAAAAAATGAACATTTAACTTTTTTTTGCAAACATCTTAATTCAGAACCATTTTTTTTTATTTTCACATGTGTAAAAACAGAAATGTAACCATAAATTTTGTTATACAATTTCTCCTGAATACGCCAATACCCCATATGTGGGGGTAAACCACTTTTTGGGCGCACCACAGAACTTGGAAGTGAAGGAGCGCCGTTTGACTTTTTCAATGCAGAATTGGCTGGAATTGAGATCGGACGCCATGTCACGTTTAGAGAGCCCCTGATGTGCCTAAACAGTGGAAACCCCCCACAAGTGACACCATTTTGGAAACTAGACCCGTTAAGGAACTTATCTAGATGTGTGGTGAGAACTTTGAACCCCCATGTGCTTCACAGAAGTTTATAGCGTAGAGCCGTGAAAATAAAAAAATTGCATTCTTTTCTACAAAAATGATCTTTTTGCCCCCAAATTTTTATTTTCACAAGGGTAACAGGAGAAATTAGACCACAAAAGTTGTTGTGCAATTTCTCCTGAGTACGTCGATACCCAATATGTGGGGGTAAACCACTGTTTGGGCGCACCGCAGAGCTTAGAAGAGAAGGAGTGCCGTTTTACTTTTTCAATGTAAAATTGGCTGGAATTGAGATTGGACGCCATGTCGCGTTTGGAGAGCCCCTGATGTGCCTAAACAGTGGAAACCCCCCACAAGTGACATCATTTTGGAAACTAGACCCCTTAAGGAACTTATCTAGATGTGTGGTGAGCACTTTGAACCCCCATGTGCTTCACAGACGTTTATAACGTAGAGCCGTGAAAAAAAAAAAAATCGCATTTTTTCTACAAAAATGATCTTTTTGCCCCAAAATTTTTATTTTCACAAGGGTAACAGGAGAAATTAGACCACAAAAGTTGTTGTGCGATTTCTCCTGAGTACGTCGATACCCAATATGTGGGGGTAAACCACTGTTTGGGCGCAACGCAGAGCTTGGAAGAGAAGGAGTGCCGTTTTACTTTTTCAATGTAGAATTGTCTGGAATTGAGATCGGACGCCATGTCGCGTTTGGAGAGCCCCTGGTGTGCCTAAACAGTAGAAACCCCCCACAAGTGACCCCATTTTGGAAACCAGACCCCCCATGGAACTTATCTAGATGTGTGGTGAGAACTTTGAATGCCCAAGTGCTTCACAGAAGTTTATAATGCAGAGTCGTGAAAATAAAAAATATTTTTTTTTCCACAAAAAAGATAGTTTAGCCCCCAAGTTTTTATTTTCACAAGGGTAACAGGAGAAATTGGACTGCAATAGTTGTTGTCCAATTTATCCTGAGTACGCTGATGCCCCATATGTGGGGGTAAACCACTGTTTGGGCGCACGGCAGAGCTCGGAAGGGAAGGAGCGCCGTTTTGGAATGCAGACTTTGATAGAATAATCTGTGGGCGTTATGTTGCGATTGCAGAGCCCCTGATGTACCTAAACAGTGGTAACCCCCCACAAGTGACCCCATTTTGGAAACTAGACCCCCCAAGGAACTTATCTAGATGTGTGGTGAGAACTTTGAATGCCCAAGTGCTTCACAGAAGTTTAGAATGCAAAGTCGTGAAAATAAAAAATATTTTTTTTTCCACAAAAAAGATATTGTAGCCCCCAAGTTTTTATTTTCACAAGGGTAACAGGAGAAATTGGACCACTAAAGTTGTTGTTCAATTTATCCTGAGTACGCTGATGCCCCATATGTGGGGGTAACCCACTGTTTGGGCGCACGGCAGAGCTCCGAAGGGAGGGAGCACCATTTGACTTTTTGAGCGCAAAATTGGTTGTCGTGTTTGGAGACCCCCTGATGTACCTAAACAGTGGAAACCCCCCAATTCTAGCTCCAACCTTAAACCCCAACACACCCCTAACCCTAATCCCAACCTGATCCATAAGCCTAATCACTGACCCTAACGATAAACACAACCCTTACCCCAAAACAACCCTAATGTCAACCCTAACCATAACCCTAATCAAAACCCTAAATCCAACACACCCCTAATCCTAATCTGAACCCTAACCTCAAACCTAACCCTAATCCCAATACACCCCTAATCACAACCCTAACCTTAACCCTAATCCCAAACCTAACCCTAATCCCAAGCGTAACCCTAATGCCAACCCTAATCCTAATACCAACCCTAATCCAAACCCTAACCCTAATCCCAACTCTAACCCTAACTTTAGCCCCAACCCTAACCCTAGCCCAACCCTAGCCCTAAGGCTACTTTCACACTTGCGTCGTTTGGCATCCGTCGCAATCCGTCGTTTTGGACAAGAAACGGATCCTGCAAATGTGCCCGCAGGATGCGTTTTTTGCCCATAGACTTGTATTGCCGACGGATCGTGACAGATGGCCACACGTCGCGTCCGTCGTGCACTGGATCAGTTGTGTTTTGGCGGACCGTCAGCACAAAAAAACGTTCAATGTAACGTTTTTTTGTACGTCGCATCTGCCATTTCTGACCGCGCATGCGTGGCCGTAACTCCGCCCCCTCCTTCTTTCCAGGACATAGATTGGGCAGCGGATGCGTTGAAAAACTACATCCGCTGCCCACGTTGTGCACAATTTTCACAACGTGCGTCGGTATGTCGGGCCGACGCATTGCGACGGCCCCGTACCGACGTAAGCATGAAAGAAGCCTAACCCTAAATTTAGCGCCAACCCTAACACCAAATTTAGCCCCAACCCTAACCCTAAATTTAGCCCTAACCCTAGCCCTAACCCTAATTTTAGCCCCAACTGCTGTTCTCCTGCCGGCCGGCAGATGGAGACAGATGGCGGGCGCATGCGCCCGCCATTTTCTTTTCCCCAGAAGACGCCGGCGGCCAGGAGGAGCAGCAGGAGGACCCAGGGACACCGGTAAGTATGATAGGGTCCCCGAATCCCCCTATTTCTCTGTCGTCTGATGTGCGATCACATCAGAGGACAGAGAATTACACTTTGCTTTTTTTTTTTTTTTGCGGTCGCCGGTAAACAGTTAATTACCGGCGATCGCGATCATGCTCTTTGGGGTCTCGGCTACCCCCGGCAGCCGAGACCCCAAAGATTCTCCCGGGGCCGGCCGGCGGGCGCACTGCGCATGCGCCCGCCATTTTGAAGATGGCGGCGCCCACCGGGAGCCACGAGGAGCACCGGGGGAGACAGGTGAGTATCGGGGGGCGATCGGGGACCCCTTTTCTCTGTCCTCTGATGTGCGATCACATCGGAGGACAGAGAAATTAAAAAGAAATCGCGTTGTTTTTTGCGATCGCCGGTAAACGGTTAATTACCGGCGATCGCAAAAGCGGGGTCGGTAAAAAAAACCCCGAATCATGTTCTCTGGGGTCTCGGCTACCCCCGGCAGCCGAGACCCCGGAGAAAATCCGACTCTGGGGGGCGCTATTTACTTTTCCCACAGCGCCGTTAATTAACGGCGCTGTGGTTTAAGTACCCTTAGCGGCCGCCGTTAAAAGGCGTATCGGCGGTCGCTAAGGGGTTAAGCAATGTTTTATCTCACAGAAAGAATCAGCTGTGATCTCATACTGTCATTTCAGTATCCTCTCTTTTGCTTTGCCCCCTGCACAGGAGATGTGGTATGATCAGACCATGTTACTGTATGGTCAAACACAGCCATTACACAGTACACAGAAGGGACACATTTACAAGATGATCTCAGCACAGGAACATTTTTTTAAAGAGGTTGTCCACTACATTTTATAGTGCCCGCATCAATTTAAACCTTGTAAATAAGTATTTTTATAAATATATAGTGCTGCCATATGTGCCTGTGAGCAGCGCTATCACTGACCACTTATTCTGCATCACGTGACCCCGTCTGCAGCCGCCGCTGACATCCGCTGATGTCACATCAAGTTCCAGAATCCCTTCATACCCCTGGGAGTGACCCAGGTACCCCTCTCGATTGGCTTGGCTGTGGGCGGAGTTTCACCGCACGCCTTCCCTGTCTCCTCTGCCTTCATTGACCTCAAGTGTGCACTTGGTACTGGGCTCTGATTTGCAGTGAAACTTCACCCACAGCCCAGCCAATCAGGAGGCTGCATGCGACTGTTTCATGCCCGGGGATTGAAGGTATTCCGGAACTTGATGTGACACCAGCGGCGGCTATAGCCAGGGTTACATGATGCGGACTGAGCGGTCAGTGATAGCCCCGCTCACAGGCACATATGGCAACAGTATGTACTTACAAAAATACTTATTTACAAGGTTTAAATTGATGGGGGCATTATACATGTAGAGGACAACCTATTTGAACACATACAATTGTTGAACTTATTATTATTTACATTTCTCTTGATTAAAATTAACTTTGTTAATCGGAAAACCCCTTTAGCCTAATGAGGATTCAAAGAAATCCATGCAGAAGCAGTCATATTCACCTACAGTATGTGAATCTAAATTTTCACACGCATGTGGGGGTGCACGCAAGCATCCCAGAAGCAAAGCGACACGAAGAAGCTAAGCGTCGTGATACAGCAGTTATTCCATGGCAAAGAACTAACATCCATCTTCTGTCTTCACACAGGTACAACTTCCCACCTCTGCTTGCTGTCTCTTCTGCTGCAATAGACTCTAATGGTACAACATAAAACCTCGGCTTGCTGTCTCATCTGCTGCAATAGACTCTAATGGTATAACTTCCCACCTCTGCTTGCTGTCTCATCTGCTGCAATAGACTCTAATGGTACAACTTCCCTCCACTTGCTGTCTCCTGTCTGTCATCTGCCGCTTTACCATCTAGAAACATATTTTAATTTGCCTGCTAATTCATTGGTATAATTCATTTGGTGCATTGTACTTAATACTCACTGTTGCATATCCATGACTGTGTAGATCTTATCTGGTGGAAGGTGTTAAAATAGATGTTGCCAGGCTGAATGTTTTTTATCATCTAAAAAAACAACCCTGGTGTGCTGGTCCCAGCTGCCGAATTATCCTCAACTAGTTCCCACAATCCATCTCTTCTGACCCAGCAGTCTGGACTATAAATTTAGAAACATTCTAAGGGGTGCACGCGTGTGGGGGTGCACGCAAGCATCCCAGAAGCAAAGCGTCACGAAGCTAAGCATCGTGATACAGCAGCTATTTCATGGCAGTTAGGGCAGGAGTCAGGTAACCCACACTCTGCTCTCCCTTCTATCCATGTGCTTTATTCCTATCCTGCTATGTTCCCTTGCAGTCCACATTCACCGCTCAATCCCCCTCCATCACAAATCATATACATCAGCCCCTCTATACTTCCCTCTCCCATGTACAGCTCCCATGCATTTCTCACCTTCCTGAAAAACCTCAGTCCATCTTGCCCAAACACACTGAAAAAAAAAACTTCATACAATTCCAAAAACTACTTGCTCTTTATCTTCCTACTCCTACTGATTTTCAGGGGACATCTCCATCAACCCTGGTCTACCATCCACCAACCTCAACCCCTACCCTACCTCACATCGAAACCTTAATAATCTTACTAATATTAATTGCACTCCTTCATCTCCTTTTAATTGCGCCCTTTGGAATCCACGGTCTGTATGTAACAAGCTTCCTTTCATACACAATTACTTTCTGAAAAACTCTCTGAATCTGTTGGCCCTCATGGAATCCTGGATTCAGGATTCCGACACTGTCTCTCCTGCTGCCATTTCCCATGGTGGCTTACAACTCTCACATTGCCCGAGACCCACAAACAGACAAGGTGGTGGAGTCGGCATACTCATTTCCCCACAATGCACTTTCCAGGTCACCCCCCCCCCCCAGTTCCATCACTCTCATTCCCTTCTTTTGAGGTCCACACCATCAGGCTCTTTTGTCCCCTCTCCCTCAGAGTAGCGGTCATATACCGGCCCCCAGGCTCACCCACCCGCTTCCTGAACCATTTCTCTGCCTGGCTGTCGCACTTCATGTCCTCAGAACTCCCAACCCTTATCCTGGGAGACTTCAACATCCCCATAAACAGCCCCACTTCCACATCTGCATCCCTGCTTCTATCACTAACCACTTCTCTAGGCCTCTCACAGCTCTCAACTTCTGAAACACACAAAGACAGTAACACCCTGGACCTGGTCATTGTCCGGCTCTGTTGAATCTACCTAGATAACTCACCGCTTCCCCTCTCTGACCCCAACATTCTCTCCTTCATGCTCACAAATCCTCGCTCACCCCAGCACCCTCCTACCTACCATTCAGTCAGAAATCTACATGCCATTAACCCTCATACACTTTCAGAATCCCTACACTCATCATTGTCCCCAATCTCTTCTTTTTCCTGTCCTGATCTGGCTGTACATCACTTCAATGACACTCTTAGAAGCACCCTTGACCAGGTAGCTCCCCTCACCCTCAGAACCTCCAAACACAGAGTGAAACAGTATTAGCAAAACAGGATGATACCGCGCTAAAGGGAAATGTCTGTGCTGAGGAATCTATATACCAGTAGGTGGAGTATACAAAAGTTGCCCCTATTAGCCCCTTCCCGACCCATGACACCACGTAGGCGTCATGAAAGTCGGTGCCAATCCGACCCATGACGCCTATGCGGCGTCATGGAAAGATCGCGTCCCTGCAGGCCGGGTGAAAGGGTTAACTCCCATTTCACCCGATCTGCAGGGACAGGGGGAGTGGTAGTTTAGCCCAGGGGGGGTGGCTTCACCCCCTCGTGGCTACGATCGCTCTGATTGGCTGTTGAAAGTGAAACTGCCAATCAGAGCGATTTGTAATATTTCACCTATTATAACGGGTGAAATATTACAATCCAGCCATGGCCGATGCTGAAATATCATCGGCCATGGCTGGAAATACTAATGTGCCCCCACCCCACCGATCGCCCCCCCCGGCCCCAACGATCTGGCCGGTACACTGCTCCGGCTCCCCTCCGTCCAGTGCTCCGCTCCCCCCCGTGCTCTTGTCCGCTCCCCCCGTGCTCCAATCACCCCCCCGTGCTCCAATCACCCCCCCTGCACTCCGATCCACACCCCCCGGTGCTCCGTTCCACCCCCCCGTGCTCCATTCCAGCCCCCCCGTGCTCCATTCCAGCCCCCCCGTGCTCCGTTCCACCCCTCCCGCGCTCCGATTCCACCCCCCGTGCTCCGATCCCCCCCCCCGTGCTCCGATCCCCCCCCGTGGTCCCCCCCCACCCCATCATACTTACCGATCCAGCCGGGGTCCCGTCCGTCTTCTCCCTGGGCGCCGCCATCTTCCAAAATGGCGGGCGCATGTGCAGTGCGCCCGCCGAATCTGCCGGCCGGCAGATTCGTTCCAAAGTGCATTTTGATCACTGAGATATAATCTATCTCAGTGATCAAAATAAAAAAAATAATAAATGACCCCCCCCCCCCCTTTGTCACCCCCATAGGTAGGGACAATAAAAAAATAAAGATTTTTTTTTTTCCACTAATGTTAGAATAGGGTTAGGGTTAGGGGTAGGGTTAGGGGTAGGGTTAGGGTTAGGGTTAGGGCTAGGGGTAGGGGTAGGGTTAGGGGTAGGGTTAGGGGTAGGGCTAGGGTTAGGGCTTCGGTATGTGCACACGTATTCTGGTCCTCTGCGGATTTTTCCGCTGCGGATTTGATAAATCCGCAGTGCTAAACCGCTGCGGATTTATGGCGGATTTACCGCGTTTTTTTCTGCGCATTTCACTGCGGTTTTACAACTGCGATTTTCTATTGGAGCAGTTGTAAAACCGCTGCGGAATCCGCACAAAAGAAGTGACATGCTGCGGAATGTAAACCGCTGCGTTTCCGTGCAGTTTTTCCGCAGCATGTGTACAGCGATTTTTGTTTCCCGTAGGTTTACATTGAACTGTAAACTCATGGGAAACTGCTGCGGATCCGCAGCGTTTTCCGCAGCGTGTGCACATACCTTTAGAATTAGGCTATGTGCACACGGTGCGGATTTGGCTGCGGATTCGCAGCAGTGTTCCATCAGGTTTACAGTACCATGTAAACATATGAAAAACCAAATCTGCTGTGCCCATGGTGCGGAAAATACCGCGCGGAAACGCTGCGTTGTATTTTCCACAGCATGTCAATTCTTTGTGCGGATTCCGCAGCGTTTTACACCTGTTCCTCAATAGGAATCCGCAGGTGAAATCCGGACAAAAAACACTGGAAATCCGCGGAAAATCCGCAGGTAAAACGCAGTGCCTTTTACCCGCAGATTTTTCAAAAATGGTGCGGAAATATCTCACACGAATCCGCAACGTGGGCACATAGCCTTAGGGTTAGGGTTGGAATTAGGGTTGTGGTTAGGGTTAGGGGTGTGTTGGGGTTAGGGTTGTGGTTAGGGGTGTGTTGGGGTTAGGGTTGTGATTAGGGTTATGGCTACAGTTGGGATTAGAGTTAGGGGTGTGTTGGGGTTAGTGTTGGAGGTAGAATTGAGGGGTTACCACTGTTTAGGCACATCAGGGGTCTCCAAACGCAACATGGCGCCACCATTGATTCCAGCCAATCTCGTATTCAAAAAGTCAAATGGTGCTCCCTCACTTCTGAGCCCCGACGTGTGCCCAAACAGTGGTTTACCCCCACATATGGGGTACCAGCATACTCAGGATAAACTGCACAACAATTACTGGGGTCCAATTTCTCCTGTTACCCTTGTGAATCTAAAAAAATGCTTGCTAAAACATAATTTTTGAGGAAAGAAAAATGATTTTTTATTTTCACGGCTCTGCGTTATAAACGTCTGTGAAGCACTTGGGGGTTCAAAGTGCTCACCACATATCTAGATAAGTTCCTTGGGGGGTCTAGTTTCTAAAATGGGGTCACTTGTGGGGGTTTCTACTGTTTAGGCACACCAGGGGCTCTGCAAACGCAACGTGACACCCGTAGACCATTCCATCAAAGTCTGCATTTCAAAAGTCACTACTTCCCTTCTGAGCCCCGACGTGTGCCCAAACAGTGGTTTACCCCCACTCATGAGGTATCAGCGTATTCAGGAGAAACTGGACAACAACTTTTGGGGTCCAATTTCTCCTGTAACCCTTGGGAAAATAAAAAATTCTGGGCTAAATAATTATTTTTGAGGAAAGAAAACGTATTTATTATTTTCACGGCTCTGCATTATAAACTTCTATGAAGCGCTTGGGGGTTCAAAGTGCTCACCACACATCTAGATAAGTTCCTTTCGGGGTCTAGTTTCCAAAATGGGGTCACTTGTGGGGGGTTTCTACTGTTAAGCCACATCAGGGGCTCTGCAAACGCAACGTGACGCCCACAGAGCATTCCATCAAAGTCTGCATTTCAAAACGTCACTACTTCACTTCCGAGCCCCGGCATGTGCCCAAACAGTGATTTACCCCCACATATGGGGTATCAGCGTACTCAGGAGAAACTGGACAACAACTTTTGGGGTCAAATGTCTCCTGTTACCCTTGGGAAAATAAAAAATTGCAGGCTAAAAGATCATTTTTGAGAAAATAATTTTTTTTTTTTATTTTCATGGCTCTGCGTTATAAACTTCTGTGAAGCACTTGGGGGTTCAAAGTCCTCACCACACATCTAGATTAGTTCCTTTGGGGGTCTAGTTTCCAAAATGGTGTCATTTCTGGGGGATCTCCAATGTTTAGGCACACAGGGGCTCTCCAAACGTGACATGGTGTCCGCTAATGATTGGAGCTAATTTTCCATTTAAAAAGCCAAATGGCGTGCCATCCCTTCCGAGCCCTGCCGTGCGCCCAAACAGTGGTTTACTCCCACATATGGGGTATCAGCATACTCAGGACAAACTGGACAACAATATTTGGGGTCCAATTTCTCCTATTATCCTTGGCAAAATAGGAAATTCCAGGCTAAAAAATCATTTTTGAGGAAAGAAAAATTATTTTTTATTTTCATGGCTCTGCGTTATAAACTTCTGTGAAGCACCTGGGGGTTTAAAGTGCTCAATATGCATCTAGATAAGTTCCTTGGGGGGTCTAGTTTCCAAAATGGGGTCACTTGTGGGGGAGCTCCAATGTTTAGGCACACAGGGGCTCTCCAAACGCGACATGGTGTCCGCTAACAATTGGAGCTAATTTTCCATTCAAAAAGTCAAATGGCGCGCCTTCCCTTCCGAGCCCTGCCGAGTGCCCAAACAGTGGTTTACCCCCACATATGAGGTATCGGCGTACTCGGGAGAAATTGCCCAACAAATTTTATGATCCATTTTATCCTACTGCCTATGTGAAAATGAAAAAATTGAGGCGAAAATAATTTTTTTGTGAAAAAAAAGTACTTTTTCATTTTTACAGATCAATTTGTGAAGCACCTGAGGGTTTAAAGTGCTCACTAGGCATCTAAATAAGTTCCTTGGGGGGTCTAGTTTCCAAAATGGGGTCACTTGTGGGGGAGCGCCAATGTTTAGGCACACAGGAGCTATCCAAACGCGACATGGTGTCCGCTAACGATGGAAATAATTTTTCATTCAAAAAGTCAAATGGCGCTCCTTCCCTTCCGAGCCTTACCATGTGCCCAAACAGTGGTTTACCCCCACATGTGAGGTATTGGTGTACTCAGGAGAAATTGCCCAACACATTTTAGGATCCATTTTATCCTGTTGCCCATGTGAAAATGAAAAAATTGCATCTAGATAAGTTCCTTGGGATGTCTAGTTTCCAAAATGGGGTCACTTGTGGGGGAGCTCCAATTTTTAGGCACACGGGGGCTTTCCAAACGTGACATGGTGTCCGCTAAAGAGTGGAGCCAATTTTTGATTCAAAAAGTCAAATGGCGCTCCTTCCCTTCCAAGCCCTGCCGTGCGCCCAAACAGTGGTTTACCCCCACATATGAGGTATCAGCGTACTCAGGACAAATTGGACAACAACTTTCGTGGTTCAGTTTCTCCTTTTACCATTGGGAAAATAAAAAAATTGTTGCTAAAAGATAATTTTTGTGACTAAAAAGTTAAATGTTCATTTTTTCCTTCCATGTTGCTTCTGCTGCTGTGAAGCACCTGAAGGGTTAATAAACTTCTTGAATGTGGTTTTGAGTACCTTGAGGGGTGCAGTTTTTAGAATGGTGTCACTTTTGGGTATTTTCAGCCATATAGACCCCTCAAACTGACTTCAAATGTGAGGTGGTCCCTAAAAAAAATGGTTTTGTAAATTTCGTTGTAAAAATGACAAATCGCTGGTCAAATTTTAACCCTTATAACTTCCTAACAAAAAAAAATTTTGTTTCCAAAATTGTGCTGATGTAAAGTAAACATGTGGGAAATGTTATTTATTAACTATTTTGTGTCACATATCTCTCTGGTTTAACAGAATAAAAATTCAAAATGTGAAAATTGCAAAATTTTCAAAATTTTCGCCAAATTTCCGTTTTTATCACAAATAAACGCAGAATTTATTGACCTAAATTTACCACTAACATGAAGCCCAATATGTCACGAAAAAACAATCTCAGAACCGCTAGGATCCGTTGAAGCGTTCCTGAGTTATTACCTCATAAAGGGACACTGGTCAGAATTGCAAAAAACGGCAAGGTCTTTAAGGTCAAAATAGGCTGGGTCATGAAGGGGTTAATAAACTCCCCGCTGAGTCCCTGCTACATGTGATGGGAAAACGTGGAAGGATAAGTGCACTGTGATAAATACTATGCTGAGCACAACGTGGTACCAGAGTTGTTGGCACTAACCAATACGAGTCTGACTCACCGAGGTGTGTTGCTCCACACTTTTTGTGACGTCACACAGTGAGCGCTCACGTCAGCCATTTTTTTTTTCTATTTTCCTTCACTGTCTCCAGGGACACCACCGGCCGGGGCGTTCCTGGTTTCCATGCCGACTCACCGCTTTCCTGTTTGGCTGCTACCACCTGGCGCTGGCTTCCTCGCCCAGTACCTGTTCCTCAGGATCAGCGTCTCATGTGCTGGACTCACTTTCCAGGCGCTCGGATCCTTGGTACCTCTGGCACTACGTCTATCATCAGACCTCGGTGAGTCAGACTCGTATTGGTTAGTGCCAACACCTCTGGTACCACGTTGTGCTCAGCATAGTATTTATCACAGTGCACTTATCCTTCCACTTTTTCCCATCACATGTAGCAGGGACTCAGCGGGGAGTTTATTAATAGGGGCAACTTTTGTATACTCCACCTATTGGTATATAGATTCCTCAGCACAGACATTTCCCTTTAGCGCGGTATCATCCTGTTTTACTAATATTGTTTACTTACATTGACAGCCCTGGCATCTGGCTGTTTTGATACCAGCAGCAAAGGGTATCTTTTCTATTGGTAGCGCTGGTGTTTTCCTTTGTTGTATATACAAGAGTGAAACAGCCCTGGCTCACATCGCAAACCCAATTTCTCCAGCGATGCTCTAGGTGTGCTGAACACTTATGGAGGAAAACACGCACACCAGAAGACTTCATACACTTCAAATTTATGTTAAGGACCCATAACTCTGCCCTTCACTTCACCAAACAGACCTACTTCACCACCCTGATCTCCTCACTATCCAACAACCCCAAGAAACTTTTTGACACCTTTCACTCCCTCCTCAGGCCAAAAGCGCAAGCCCTTATAGACATTTGTGCTGATGACCTGGCCTCCCACTTTATAGAGAAAATAGACAATATCCGTCAGGAAATCCGCTCCCAGATACCAAGTGCAGTGACTCCTCCCTGCATCTCCCCTGGCTCACTCTCCACATTTGATCCCATCACAGAAGAAGAAGTCTCCAAGCTCCTCTCCTCTTCTCGTCCGACTTCATGCACCACCGACCCCATTCCCTCACACCTCCCCCAGTATCTCTCTTCAGTCGTCAAAACTCACCTAACTACAATCTTTAATCTCTCCCTCTCCTCTGGCATTTTCCCCTCCTCCTTCAAACACTCTATCATTACTCCATTACTAAAGAAACCCACCCCCGACCCATTCTGCACAAACAACTACAGACTGGTCTCCAATCTCCCCTTCATCTCTAAACTCTTGGAGTGCCTGATCTACTCTCGCCTTACCCGTTACCTCTCCACTCACTCCCTCCTAGACCCTTCACAGTCCGGTTTCCGCCCCCTACATTCTGTTGGCATATGCAACAGATTAGGACTTATTATAAGTGAAAGGAGGACTTTATACTAACCAGACAGCAGATGGCGATAGTGTGTAAAGTTATATACTTGATGTAATGTGGGAAGGGAAGCTCTCAGTTGTTGGTTGTTTTCTTACTTCCTGTTTTCTTTTTCTTATTGAATGTGTTGTCTTCAGTGCACAAACTGTGTGACACTGAATTGTATCTCATGTTTATCCAGTATGAAGTAAATACTGTTTACTCAAGATATCTTGCTGATTGAAGCTCTTGTAAGTACAGTGGTGACTGCAAGAAGACACACTCTGCAACAGGTTATGGGCCCAGGCACCCCAGACACTACAGGTCTGCACTACAAGCCCAGGCCGCAGGATCCTGGTTTATAACCCCAGATAACGGAGCACACAGATAAGCTCTGTAAGCAGAAGGAAATAAATCCAGATACAGAGTGACAGAAGAATTCATGATCCTGGGAGCTGGATATATTTACAGAGAATTCACAGGACATACAGGAGAATATCTTCAGTACAACTCTCTAAACAAGTAAGACTATATAAAGATGATGAGTAACACAGAACTGGAATTTACAGTAGCTAAACTGAATAGTGAAAATTATCAGTTATGGAAATTCAAAATAGAGATGTTGTTATCTAAGGATGATCTATGGGAAGTAATTGTTACAGCAAGACCAGATCAAGATAATCAGACATGGGATAAGAAGAATAGACACGCTAAAGCTACCATTAGCTTATTAGTGGATGATGCTCAATTAATACATATAAGAAATGAAGAAACAGCTAAGGGAATGTGGGAAGCATTAAGAAAACTGTATGAAGACCTAGCTTGAATCACAAGTTATTTTTATTAAGAAAGCTGTACAGTATGAGATTGAGTGCAAATGACGATATGCAGAAGCACATATTCTCAATGATGGAAGTGATATCACAGCTAAGATCTATTGGTGAAGATGTTAAAGAAAGTCATGTAGCAGCTATATTGTTGTGCAGTTTACCAGATTCGTATACAGCCTTGATAAATGCCCTTGAGACGAGCCCAGAAACTGACATTACATTAGATTTTGTGAAAACAAGACTAATAGATGAATATCAGAGAAGAAAAGAACAAAGAAATGATTCTTCTACTGAAAAGGACAGTGAAAACGCTCTTAAAGCTACAGAATTCTAAAAACCCTATAATAAAGAGACAAGAGAATGCTTCAGATGTAAGAAAAAAGGTCATTTAAAGAAAGACTGTACCATATGGAAAGCGGAACAACAAAAATTACAACATAAAAAGCATACACAGAAAGTAATAAACACAATTTCCGATTCATGTGAGAATAATTGGAATAGCACATTTAAAGTAACAGACAAGAAATCATCACTTGGTTGGTTTATTGATTCAGGAGCAATGAGTCATATGACAAGTGACAAGAATTTCTTTACTGATCTTGATTTAGATAAGAAAGAAGCCATTTATCTTGCAGATGGAAGCAAAATAACCGCAGAAGGTATCGGACAAGGTATGCTAAATTGTTCAAACAAGTTCGGGCAAGATTCAAAGATACTTGTACAGGATGTGTTGTATGTTCCAAAATTGGAAGACGGATTATCTGTGAAACGTTTAACAGCAAAAGGACTTACAGTGAAATTCAAAGACAATGAGTGTGCAATTATTGCAGGAAACAAGGTGATAACCAAAGTCAAGGCAGATGAACAATTATATCATTTTGACACACCAAAGGAACAGATGAAGGTATGTACACATGAACACAAAAACTGTATGTGGCATAGACGTCTAGGACATAGACACCCTGACAGTATAAGGGAACTACAGAGAAAAGAATTGACAAAAGATTTAAAGATATCAGATTGCTCAATTACCATAAGATGTGAATTTTGTATAAAATCCAAAGCCACAAGGATATCTATTCCAAAAGAAAGTGAGATGAAAAGCGAAAGACCACTTGATTTGGTGCATACTGACATATGTGGACCCATGAAAGTGACTACATCAGGAGGCAATAGATACATGTTGACTTTTATAGACGATTACACAGTCACATACTTAATTAAAAACAAAAGTGAAGTTTTTGATAAACTTGTAGACTATGTAACAAGATCAAGTAACAAATTTCAAAGGAAGCCAATTGTCATCAGAAGTGATAATGGAGGTGAATTTACAGGTCACAGAATAGAAGACTACTTAAGACAAAATGGAATAGAACACGAGAAAACGGTTCCATACACACCTGAACAAAATGGAGTAGCAGAAAGAAAAAACAGAACTCTAACAGAAATGATAAGATGTATGCTGACGGATTCCAAATTACCAGAGAAATATTGGGGTGAGGCAGCAATGACAGCTACATATCTACAGAACCGATTTTTTTTTCCAGAAAACTGACGAAAACTCCATATGAACTGTGGCAAGATATGAAACCAAGTGTCAATCATTTAAATGTTTTTGGATGTAAAGTTTTTATATTCATTCCAACAGAAAAACGTTCCAAACTTCAAAACAGATCCATGGAAGGAATATTTGTTGGATATAGTGAAAATTGTAAAGGATACAGAATCCTAGATCCCAAAACAGACAGAGTTACAGTGAGTAACAGTATAAATCAAGTGTAGATGACGGACAGCACTCCCTTACTTGGGCGCTCGTTCCATATCCAGGGAACCCACCTGGGTAACACGTCACAGTCTGCACAAAGGAACAGCGCTCCACCGGGTGTATCGATAAAAATAAATCCTTTATTTAGCCATAGAACAAAAGCGACGTTTCGACCATATGCTGGTCTTTTTCAAGCATACAAACATGGCTGACAGGCGGTCTTAAATATCGTGGACACCACACAGGGAGCCAATCGCTACCAAGTACCGCCCATCTCACAATATAAATCAACATTATGTAAACATATATAAAATAGACATCAGGCATTATAATATACATATAGATAAAGTAACATTCATTCCCTTCACAATACCAGTGGAAAACGATCACTTAAAGCACTAAAACCCAATATTTGTTTATACTTTAGCTCTCCTCGATCTCACCGCCTGTATACGTTGCCATAGTGAACAACACTTCCTGTATGTGACTAGCACACGTACCGCACTTAGCATAGCCAATCTCATTTGGTCTAACATAAAGCATCTAATATTAGCCAATCGTATGATCTCTTATACTCACATATCACTACCGGTATCCACCAACGCTATGATTACTAACCATGTCTGAAGGCAGTGGGGCGCAGGCACAGCCACGTCAGAGCAGGGCCGCGCCTCATCACATGATCCGACAGAGGCCGCGCCCGGAAGTGACGACAGCCATTGCCGCACCTCCACACATCCCCAGGCCAGGCAGATCACCACGGAGACGTGGATAAACATCACCACGTCATCCCTCGGCCCCGCCTCCCCAGTCAGTCCCGGAGAAGGAGTCCAGGCACTAGCGCAGTGCGTGTGGACAGAAACTAACCACACGCAAAGCACAACTGCGCCTACACTACCCACATCCCGCACCGACTAGCAGGTCAGGAGCTCAAGAAAGATGTATTTATAATAAGGCTTATTCAGGAGACATTATATAGAGATCACCGATACACAATATATTCCAATTAAATCCCATATGGGCAAATCAATACATAAGTGCAGATCGCGGAGCAGCAAAATATAACAAATCTATAACCATCTTTGTGAACATATAATAAAATACATAACAGTCACACTGTGGCAGTCGGGAACTTGAAGAAACTTATTCCTTGAAGATAGAAATATCCTTTATCCATATAAATCATCCAATTTAAATATTTCCCAGCATCCTCAACTATATCCATCCACCGACCGTCACACGTATGCTTGCTACAATAAAAACATAACAAACACCCAAAATATTAAAAACATGATGAGCAACGCATATGGAACGAAAAAGGAAAAAACCATAATATCATTAAGGGGGGTCCAATCAATAGGTACATCCATGAAGACTGAAATCAATGTTCAATCCCCCTGGTTGTAACGAACCTAATGTATAGATCCATTTCATCTCTTTGGTTTTAAGCATTTGCAGCCTATCCCCACCCCTTCTCAAAACAGGAACATGGTCTATAACCCTAAATCTAAGCTGGTTCACTAAATGTTTCCTATCAATGAAATGTTTTGGGACTGGCAACTCGGTGATTCCCGTTCTTATAGTACTTTTATGTTTGGTGATGCGAGCTTTCACCTCCATAGTTGTTTCGCCAATATAGGCGAGTCCACAGGGACAGGTGATCATATAGATAACATAACTGGACAGACATGTGTATCTCTCCTTTAGATAGAATTTCTTCCCAGTATGAGGATGACAAAAATGGTCCCCCTTCAGCATGTTATTGCAACAAGCACATCCGAGACATGGGAAATTCCCATGTTTCGGTGTACTTAATGTTCTCTGAACCACTTTTTTAGAGGACCCAAAATCAGATCTCATCAGTCTATCCCCTAGGTTCTTACCCCTCCTGTATGACATCATGGGGGGCAATTTAAAACCTGACACCTGTGGCAAACCCCGTTGTAGGAGGGCCCAATGTTTTTTTATTACACCACCAATCCGATTACTCACAGAGTTGTAGGTGGAAACAAAAGGAATGCGGTCACAACCGCTTTTGGAGGAGACTTTCTTGCGGACACTATCCCTTGTTGAGTTTCGGGCTTTAGTTTTAAACGCCTCCACATTTCTTCTTGGATAGCCCCTAGCCACAAATTTTAAACACATGTCCTCCAGCCGTTGATCTACTAAATTATCATCAGATACAATTCTTCGTACCCTTAATAATTGGCTCCATGGGAGCGACTCCACCATTCTTCTGGGATGGTTACTGTTGAATGACAACAAGCTATTTTTATCCGTATCCTTAATAAAGATGTCCGTTTTTAACCCACCTCCATTCTTATAGACCAAAGTGTCCAAAAACTGAATCTGTGATATCGAATGAGACAAAGTAAATTGCAATTCTGGATAAATCTCATTGAGATAAATATGAAACCCCTCTAGGTCGACCAAACTCCCCTCCCATACAACAAAAATATCATCGATGTAGCGCCACCAGGCTCTGACGTGGCGCCAAAGGTTGGAATTGTACACAAACCTGTCCTCAAATACTGCCATATAAATGTTGGCATAAGTGGGGGCCACATTGGACCCCATGGCGGTACCTCTCAACTGAAGGAAGAACTCATCACCAAAGAGGAAATAATTCCTCCTCAGGATGAGCTCCAACAGTGTGAGGACAAGTTGTGCACACTCTGGGGCCACGTCAGAGCCCGACAACGCACATCGAACAGCCTCTAGTCCTTTATCATGCTCAATTGACGTATATAATGACGTCACATCGAACGATGCCAGAATGGTTGATTCAGATATCACCAAATTCTCAATTTTTTCAAGAAAGTCACCTGTGTCCCTCACAAATGACCGTGCTGACATTGCAAAAGAACGTAATACCTTATCTAGGAATACTGCAGTTTTACTATATAGTGAACCCCTCCCGGAGACAATAGGTCTCCCGGGGGGGGTTTCCAGATCTTTATGGATTTTGGGCAACACATATAGCACAGGTATAACCGGGGCTTCAACGGTCAGGAACTCAGACAGCTTGTGATCAATCAATCCCATGGCCAGGGAATCACTGATCACAAGCTGTAGTTCTTTCTGAAAACGTACAGTGGGATTACATGTTAATTTCTCATACACATGATGGTCTCCCAGTTGCCTACATATTTCTGCTTTATATTTAAGGCTATCCATTATAACCACTGCTCCGCCTTTATCGGCCCTTTTGATGGTTATTGCAGTGTTATTGGCTAGATCATTAACAGCCTTCCTCTCTAATGTGGTCATATTATGATATGTAGCAGGTTTATATGTATTTTTCAAGTGGTAAATTTCTTTCTGTACTAATTCTATATAGGACTCTACAAAGTGATTTTTAGCAGGTGGCTGGAAAGAACTCTTATTATATAGACCCAATTCTCTAAGCGAAAAACCTTGTATAGATTCACCCACATCATAGTTCTCAGTCTTATCGGAAAAATATGATGATAACCTTAACCTTCTAAAAAATGCCTGTAAATCAATTTCAATACCAAACCAGTCTGGATGATTGGATGGACAGAACGACAGTCCTTTAGAAATAACACTAAGTTCAGTCTCTGATAGAACAACCGAAGAAATATTTACCACTAGGTCGTGACCATCTGTCATGGATTCTTCGTATTCCTTGTTCTCATTGCCATTGTCCTCCCTGATTTCTGTTCCCTGGAAAGTCCTTTGTTTTCTGTGTTTCCGACCCCCTCTCCGCCTCCGTTTCCTGGAGTGGTTTTGTCCATCTTGGCTGGTTCTAAAAAATGTGCTCCTCTACTGCCCCCTGCAGTGGAATCATCCGTAGAATCGGATTCAGCCGTGGTGAACCCGAAGTTGGAATATTTACGTATTTGTTGTTTCCTTCTCCGTCTCGATGGCATATTTGCTCCTTTGTTATTCTTAGGAAATGTATTGGATCTCATTTGCCAGGCAAAAACCCGACCTCCTTTATAGTCCTCCATATCTCTAAACCACTTTGTTCTTTTTGTGGTTTCTATATCTGATCTAAATTTAACCAGATTTTCCTCCATTTTGGTTTTAAGGAGGCTCCAATCCTGTGTTGCCATTTGTTTGGTAAGCTGGTCTTCCCATTCAACAATGTTTTTTCTAGTTGTCTCCATTTCTTTATTCAAAAATTCAGTGTTCAATAGTATCATATCAAATGCAAATTTGTTGGAGATGGCCTCAAATTTTGCACAGAATTGCGTATTCTCAGGAAAAAGGGTTGGCCTAAGATGTGGGCGTAACCCCCGTGGGATTCTTTTCACTCTATAATACTCCGTCAATGTAACAGCATGGAGCTCATGTGAAATTAATTTTCTCTTTTCATTCTCCCACCGCTTTTTCAACATATCAGTAGTTGGCTTATTTAAAAACGTAGTGTCCACAATTGAACCAGACAATATCCGTGTTGCATCATCATCAGTATAAGAAAAAGTTCTGGCCATGTCAGGGTCACCCATCTCTGACAACATATTACCTTCCATCTTAATGGTGGTTGAGGTGCAAGTCCATCCGGGTTCAGTCCAGCATAAATCAAGTGTAGATGACGGACAGCACTCCCTTACTTGGGCGCTCGTTCCATATCCAGGGAACCCACCTGGGTAACACGTCACAGTCTGCACAAAGGAACAGCGCTCCACCGGGTGTATCGATAAAAATAAATCCTTTATTTAGCCATAGAACAAAAGCGACGTTTCGACCATATGCTGGTCTTTTTCAAGCATACAAACATGGCTGACAGGCGGTCTTAAATATCGTGGACACCACACAGGGAGCCAATCGCTACCAAGTACCGCCCATCTCACAATATAAATCAACATTATGTAAACATATATAAAATAGACATCAGGCATTATAATATACATATAGATAAAGTAACATTCATTCCCTTCACAATACCAGTGGAAAACGATCACTTAAAGCACTAAAACCCAATATTTGTTTATACTTTAGCTCTCCTCGATCTCACCGCCTGTATACGTTGCCATAGTGAACAACACTTCCTGTATGTGACTAGCACACGTACCGCACTTAGCATAGCCAATCTCATTTGGTCTAACATAAAGCATCTAATATTAGCCAATCGTATGATCTCTTATACTCACATATCACTACCGGTATCCACCAACGCTATGATTACTAACCATGTCTGAAGGCAGTGGGGCGCAGGCACAGCCACGTCAGAGCAGGGCCGCGCCTCATCACATGATCCGACAGAGGCCGCGCCCGGAAGTGACGACAGCCATTGCCGCACCTCCACACATCCCCAGGCCAGGCAGATCACCACGGAGACGTGGATAAACATCACCACGTCATCCCTCGGCCCCGCCTCCCCAGTCAGTCCCGGAGAAGGAGTCCAGGCACTAGCGCAGTGCGTGTGGACAGAAACTAACCACACGCAAAGCACAACTGCGCCTACACTACCCACATCCCGCACCGACTAGCAGGTCAGGAGCTCAAGAAAGATGTATTTATAATAAGGCTTATTCAGGAGACATTATATAGAGATCACCGATACACAATATATTCCAATTAAATCCCATATGGGCAAATCAATACATAAGTGCAGATCGCGGAGCAGCAAAATATAACAAATCTATAACCATCTTTGTGAACATATAATAAAATACATAACAGTCACACTGTGGCAGTCGGGAACTTGAAGAAACTTATTCCTTGAATAAGCGGTTGTGACCGCATTCCTTTTGTTTCCACCTACAACTCTGTGAGTAATCGGATTGGTGGTGTAATAAAAAAACATTGGGCCCTCCTACAACGGGGTTTGCCACAGGTGTCAGGTTTTAAATTGCCCCCCATGATGTCATACAGGAGGGGTAAGAACCTAGGGGATAGACTGATGAGATCTGATTTTGGGTCCTCTAAAAAAGTGGTTCAGAGAACATTAAGTACACCGAAACATGGGAATTTCCCATGTCTCGGATGTGCTTGTTGCAATAACATGCTGAAGGGGGACCATTTTTGTCATCCTCATACTGGGAAGAAATTCTATCTAAAGGAGAGATACACATGTCTGTCCAGTTATGTTATCTATATGATCACCTGTCCCTGTGGACTCGCCTATATTGGCGAAACAACTATGGAGGTGAAAGCTCGCATCACCAAACATAAAAGTACTATAAGAACGGGAATCACCGAGTTGCCAGTCCCAAAACATTTCATTGATAGGAAACATTTAGTGAACCAGCTTAGATTTAGGGTTATAGACCATGTTCCTGTTTTGAGAAGGGGTGGGGATAGGCTGCAAATGCTTAAAACCAAAGAGATGAAATGGATCTATACATTAGGTTCGTTACAACCAGGGGGATTGAACATTGATTTCAGTCTTCATGGATGTACCTATTGATTGGACCCCCCTTAATGATATTATGGTTTTTTCCTTTTTCGTTCCATATGCGTTGCTCATCATGTTTTTAATATTTTGGGTGTTTGTTATGTTTTTATTGTAGCAAGCATACGTGTGACGGTCGGTGGATGGATATAGTTGAGGATGCTGGGAAATATTTAAATTGGATGATTTATATGGATAAAGGATATTTCTATCTTCAAGGAATAAGTTTCTTCAAGTTCCCGACTGCCACAGTGTGACTGTTATGTATTTTATTATATGTTCACAAAGATGGTTATAGATTTGTTATATTTTGCTGCTCCGCGATCTGCACTTATGTATTGATTTGCCCATATGGGATTTAATTGGAATATATTGTGTATCGGTGATCTCTATATAATGTCTCCTGAATAAGCCTTATTATAAATACATCTTTCTTGAGCTCCTGACCTGCTAGTCGGTGCGGGATGTGGGTAGTGTAGGCGCAGTTGTGCTTTGCGTGTGGTTAGTTTCTGTCCACACGCACTGCGCTAGTGCCTGGACTCCTTCTCCGGGACTGACTGGGGAGGCGGGGCCGAGGGATGACGTGGTGATGTTTATCCACGTCTCCGTGGTGATCTGCCTGGCCTGGGGATGTGTGGAGGTGCGGCAATGGCTGTCGTCACTTCCGGGCGCGGCCTCTGTCGGATCATGTGATGAGGCGCGGCCCTGCTCTGACGTGGCTGTGCCTGCGCCCCACTGCCTTCAGACATGGTTAGTAATCATAGCGTTGGTGGATACCGGTAGTGATATGTGAGTATAAGAGATCATACGATTGGCTAATATTAGATGCTTTATGTTAGACCAAATGAGATTGGCTATGCTAAGTGCGGTACGTGTGCTAGTCACATACAGGAAGTGTTGTTCACTATGGCAACGTATACAGGCGGTGAGATCGAGGAGAGCTAAAGTATAAACAAATATTGGGTTTTAGTGCTTTAAGTGATCGTTTTCCACTGGTATTGTGAAGGGAATGAATGTTACTTTATCTATATGTATATTATAATGCCTGATGTCTATTTTATATATGTTTACATAATGTTGATTTATATTGTGAGATGGGCGGTACTTGGTAGCGATTGGCTCCCTGTGTGGTGTCCACGATATTTAAGACCGCCTGTCAGCCATGTTTGTATGCTTGAAAAAGACCAGCATATGGTCGAAACGTCGCTTTTGTTCTATGGCTAAATAAAGGATTTATTTTTATCGATACACCCGGTGGAGCGCTGTTCCTTTGTGCAGACTGTGACGTGTTACCCAGGTGGGTTCCCTGGATATGGAACGAGCGCCCAAGTAAGGGAGTGCTGTCCGTCATCTACACTTGATTTATGCTGGACTGAACCCGGATGGACTTGCACCTCAACCACCATTAAGATGGAAGGTAATATGTTGTCAGAGATGGGTGACCCTGACATGGCCAGAACTTTTTCTTATACTGATGATGATGCAACACGGATATTGTCTGGTTCAATTGTGGACACTACGTTTTTAAATAAGCCAACTACTGATATGTTGAAAAAGCGGTGGGAGAATGAAAAGAGAAAATTAATTTCACATGAGCTCCATGCTGTTACATTGACGGAGTATTATAGAGTGAAAAGAATCCCACGGGGGTTACGCCCACATCTTAGGCCAACCCTTTTTCCTGAGAATACGCAATTCTGTGCAAAATTTGAGGCCATCTCCAACAAATTTGCATTTGATATGATACTATTGAACATTGAATTTTTGAATAAAGAAATGGAGACAACTAGAAAAAACATTGTTGAATGGGAAGACCAGCTTACCAAACAAATGGCAACACAGGATTGGAGCCTCCTTAAAACCAAAATGGAGGAAAATCTGGTTAAATTTAGATCAGATATAGAAACCACAAAAAGAACAAAGTGGTTTAGAGATATGGAGGACTATAAAGGAGGTCGGGTTTTTGCCTGGCAAATGAGATCCAATACATTTCCTAAGAATAACAAAGGAGCAAATATGCCATCGAGACGGAGAAGGAAACAACAAATACGTAAATATTCCAACTTCGGGTTCACCACGGCTGAATCCGATTCTACGGATGATTCCACTGCAGGGGGCAGTAGAGGAGCACATTTTTTAGAACCAGCCAAGATGGACAAAACCACTCCAGGAAACGGAGGCGGAGAGGGGGTCGGAAACACAGAAAACAAAGGACTTTCCAGGGAACAGAAATCAGGGAGGACAATGGCAATGAGAACAAGGAATACGAAGAATCCATGACAGATGGTCACGACCTAGTGGTAAATATTTCTTCGGTTGTTCTATCAGAGACTGAACTTAGTGTTATTTCTAAAGGACTGTCGTTCTGTCCATCCAATCATCCAGACTGGTTTGGTATTGAAATTGATTTACAGGCATTTTTTAGAAGGTTAAGGTTATCATCATATTTTTCCGATAAGACTGAGAACTATGATGTGGGTGAATCTATACAAGGTTTTTCGCTTAGAGAATTGGGTCTATATAATAAGAGTTCTTTCCAGCCACCTGCTAAAAATCACTTTGTAGAGTCCTATATAGAATTAGTACAGAAAGAAATTTACCACTTGAAAAATACATATAAACCTGCTACATATCATAATATGACCACATTAGAGAGGAAGGCTGTTAATGATCTAGCCAATAACACTGCAATAACCATCAAAAGGGCCGATAAAGGCGGAGCAGTGGTTATAATGGATAGCCTTAAATATAAAGCAGAAATATGTAGGCAACTGGGAGACCATCATGTGTATGAGAAATTAACATGTAATCCCACTGTACGTTTTCAGAAAGAACTACAGCTTGTGATCAGTGATTCCCTGGCCATGGGATTGATTGATCACAAGCTGTCTGAGTTCCTGACCGTTGAAGCCCCGGTTATACCTGTGCTATATGTGTTGCCCAAAATCCATAAAGATCTGGAAAACCCCCCCGGGAGACCTATTGTCTCCGGGAGGGGTTCACTATATAGTAAAACTGCAGTATTCCTAGATAAGGTATTACGTTCTTTTGCAATGTCAGCACGGTCATTTGTGAGGGACACAGGTGACTTTCTTGAAAAAATTGAGAATTTGGTGATATCTGAATCAACCATTCTGGCATCGTTCGATGTGACGTCATTATATACGTCAATTGAGCATGATAAAGGACTAGAGGCTGTTCGATGTGCGTTGTCGGGCTCTGACGTGGCCCCAGAGTGTGCACAACTTGTCCTCACACTGTTGGAGCTCATCCTGAGGAGGAATTATTTCCTCTTTGGTGATGAGTTCTTCCTTCAGTTGAGAGGTACCGCCATGGGGTCCAATGTGGCCCCCACTTATGCCAACATTTATATGGCGGTATTTGAGGACAGGTTTGTGTACAATTCCAACCTTTGGCGCCACGTCAGAGCCTGGTGGCG
This sequence comes from Ranitomeya imitator, assembly GCF_032444005.1. Classification (NCBI taxonomy): domain Eukaryota; kingdom Metazoa; phylum Chordata; class Amphibia; order Anura; family Dendrobatidae; genus Ranitomeya; species Ranitomeya imitator. The sequence continues at coordinate 726,569,657 of NC_091284.1, read as the reverse complement.
CTACATCGATGATATTTTTGTTGTATGGGAGGGGAGTTTGGTCGACCTAGAGGGGTTTCATATTTATCTCAATGAGATTTATCCAGAATTGCAATTTACTTTGTCTCATTCGATATCACAGATTCAGTTTTTGGACACTTTGGTCTATAAGAATGGAGGTGGGTTAAAAACGGACATCTTTATTAAGGATACGGATAAAAATAGCTTGTTGTCATTCAACAGTAACCATCCCAGAAGAATGGTGGAGTCGCTCCCATGGAGCCAATTATTAAGGGTACGAAGAATTGTATCTGATGATAATTTAGTAGATCAACGGCTGGAGGACATGTGTTTAAAATTTGTGGCTAGGGGCTATCCAAGAAGAAATGTGGAGGCGTTTAAAACTAAAGCCCGAAACTCAACAAGGGATAGTGTCCGCAAGAAAGTCTCCTCCAAAAGCGGTTGTGACCGCATTCCTTTTGTTTCCACCTACAACTCTGTGAGTAATCGGATTGGTGGTGTAATAAAAAAACATTGGGCCCTCCTACAACGGGGTTTGCCACAGGTGTCAGGTTTTAAATTGCCCCCCATGATGTCATACAGGAGGGGTAAGAACCTAGGGGATAGACTGATGAGATCTGATTTTGGGTCCTCTAAAAAAGTGGTTCAGAGAACATTAAGTACACCGAAACATGGGAATTTCCCATGTCTCGGATGTGCTTGTTGCAATAACATGCTGAAGGGGGACCATTTTTGTCATCCTCATACTGGGAAGAAATTCTATCTAAAGGAGAGATACACATGTCTGTCCAGTTATGTTATCTATATGATCACCTGTCCCTGTGGACTCGCCTATATTGGCGATACAACTATGGAGGTGAAAGCTCGCATCACCAAACATAAAAGTACTATAAGAACGGGAATCACCGAGTTGCCAGTCCCAAAACATTTCATTGATAGGAAACATTTAGTGAACCAGCTTAGATTTAGGGTTATAGACCATGTTCCTGTTTTGAGAAGGGGTGGGGATAGGCTGCAAATGCTTAAAACCAAAGAGATGAAATGGATCTATACATTAGGTTCGTTACAACCAGGGGGATTGAACATTGATTTCAGTCTTCATGGATGTACCTATTGATTGGACCCCCCTTAATGATATTATGGTTTTTTCCTTTTTCGTTCCATATGCGTTGCTCATCATGTTTTTAATATTTTGGGTGTTTGTTATGTTTTTATTGTAGCAAGCATACGTGTGACGGTCGGTGGATGGATATAGTTGAGGATGCTGGGAAATATTTAAATTGGATGATTTATATGGATAAAGGATATTTCTATCTTCAAGGAATAAGTTTCTTCAAGTTCCCGACTGCCACAGTGTGACTGTTATGTATTTTATTATATGTTCACAAAGATGGTTATAGATTTGTTATATTTTGCTGCTCCGCGATCTGCACTTATGTATTGATTTGCCCATATGGGATTTAATTGGAATATATTGTGTATCGGTGATCTCTATATAATGTCTCCTGAATAAGCCTTATTATAAATACATCTTTCTTGAGCTCCTGACCTGCTAGTCGGTGCGGGATGTGGGTAGTGTAGGCGCAGTTGTGCTTTGCGTGTGGTTAGTTTCTGTCCACACGCACTGCGCTAGTGCCTGGACTCCTTCTCCGGGACTGACTGGGGAGGCGGGGCCGAGGGATGACGTGGTGATGTTTATCCACGTCTCCGTGGTGATCTGCCTGGCCTGGGGATGTGTGGAGGTGCGGCAATGGCTGTCGTCACTTCCGGGCGCGGCCTCTGTCGGATCATGTGATGAGGCGCGGCCCTGCTCTGACGTGGCTGTGCCTGCGCCCCACTGCCTTCAGACATGGTTAGTAATCATAGCGTTGGTGGATACCGGTAGTGATATGTGAGTATAAGAGATCATACGATTGGCTAATATTAGATGCTTTATGTTAGACCAAATGAGATTGGCTATGCTAAGTGCGGTACGTGTGCTAGTCACATACAGGAAGTGTTGTTCACTATGGCAACGTATACAGGCGGTGAGATCGAGGAGAGCTAAAGTATAAACAAATATTGGGTTTTAGTGCTTTAAGTGATCGTTTTCCACTGGTATTGTGAAGGGAATGAATGTTACTTTATCTATATGTATATTATAATGCCTGATGTCTATTTTATATATGTTTACATAATGTTGATTTATATTGTGAGATGGGCGGTACTTGGTAGCGATTGGCTCCCTGTGTGGTGTCCACGATATTTAAGACCGCCTGTCAGCCATGTTTGTATGCTTGAAAAAGACCAGCATATGGTCGAAACGTCGCTTTTGTTCTATGGCTAAATAAAGGATTTATTTTTATCGATACACCCGGTGGAGCGCTGTTCCTTTGTGCAGACTGTGACGTGTTACCCAGGTGGGTTCCCTGGATATGGAACGAGCGCCCAAGTAAGGGAGTGCTGTCCGTCATCTACACTTGATTTATGCTGGACTGAACCCGGATGGACTTGCACCTCAACCACCATTAAGATGGAAGGTAATATGTTGTCAGAGATGGGTGACCCTGACATGGCCAGAACTTTTTCTTATACTGATGATGATGCAACACGGATATTGTCTGGTTCAATTGTGGACACTACGTTTTTAAATAAGCCAACTACTGATATGTTGAAAAAGCGGTGGGAGAATGAAAAGAGAAAATTAATTTCACATGAGCTCCATGCTGTTACATTGACGGAGTATTATAGAGTGAAAAGAATCCCACGGGGGTTACGCCCACATCTTAGGCCAACCCTTTTTCCTGAGAATACGCAATTCTGTGCAAAATTTGAGGCCATCTCCAACAAATTTGCATTTGATATGATACTATTGAACATTGAATTTTTGAATAAAGAAATGGAGACAACTAGAAAAAACATTGTTGAATGGGAAGACCAGCTTACCAAACAAATGGCAACACAGGATTGGAGCCTCCTTAAAACCAAAATGGAGGAAAATCTGGTTAAATTTAGATCAGATATAGAAACCACAAAAAGAACAAAGTGGTTTAGAGATATGGAGGACTATAAAGGAGGTCGGGTTTTTGCCTGGCAAATGAGATCCAATACATTTCCTAAGAATAACAAAGGAGCAAATATGCCATCGAGACGGAGAAGGAAACAACAAATACGTAAATATTCCAACTTCGGGTTCACCACGGCTGAATCCGATTCTACGGATGATTCCACTGCAGGGGGCAGTAGAGGAGCACATTTTTTAGAACCAGCCAAGATGGACAAAACCACTCCAGGAAACGGAGGCGGAGAGGGGGTCGGAAACACAGAAAACAAAGGACTTTCCAGGGAACAGAAATCAGGGAGGACAATGGCAATGAGAACAAGGAATACGAAGAATCCATGACAGATGGTCACGACCTAGTGGTAAATATTTCTTCGGTTGTTCTATCAGAGACTGAACTTAGTGTTATTTCTAAAGGACTGTCGTTCTGTCCATCCAATCATCCAGACTGGTTTGGTATTGAAATTGATTTACAGGCATTTTTTAGAAGGTTAAGGTTATCATCATATTTTTCCGATAAGACTGAGAACTATGATGTGGGTGAATCTATACAAGGTTTTTCGCTTAGAGAATTGGGTCTATATAATAAGAGTTCTTTCCAGCCACCTGCTAAAAATCACTTTGTAGAGTCCTATATAGAATTAGTACAGAAAGAAATTTACCACTTGAAAAATACATATAAACCTGCTACATATCATAATATGACCACATTAGAGAGGAAGGCTGTTAATGATCTAGCCAATAACACTGCAATAACCATCAAAAGGGCCGATAAAGGCGGAGCAGTGGTTATAATGGATAGCCTTAAATATAAAGCAGAAATATGTAGGCAACTGGGAGACCATCATGTGTATGAGAAATTAACATGTAATCCCACTGTACGTTTTCAGAAAGAACTACAGCTTGTGATCAGTGATTCCCTGGCCATGGGATTGATTGATCACAAGCTGTCTGAGTTCCTGACCGTTGAAGCCCCGGTTATACCTGTGCTATATGTGTTGCCCAAAATCCATAAAGATCTGGAAAACCCCCCCGGGAGACCTATTGTCTCCGGGAGGGGTTCACTATATAGTAAAACTGCAGTATTCCTAGATAAGGTATTACGTTCTTTTGCAATGTCAGCACGGTCATTTGTGAGGGACACAGGTGACTTTCTTGAAAAAATTGAGAATTTGGTGATATCTGAATCAACCATTCTGGCATCGTTCGATGTGACGTCATTATATACGTCAATTGAGCATGATAAAGGACTAGAGGCTGTTCGATGTGCGTTGTCGGGCTCTGACGTGGCCCCAGAGTGTGCACAACTTGTCCTCACACTGTTGGAGCTCATCCTGAGGAGGAATTATTTCCTCTTTGGTGATGAGTTCTTCCTTCAGTTGAGAGGTACCGCCATGGGGTCCAATGTGGCCCCCACTTATGCCAACATTTATATGGCGGTATTTGAGGACAGGTTTGTGTACAATTCCAACCTTTGGCGCCACGTCAGAGCCTGTTGGCGCTACATCGATGATATTTTTGTTGTATGGGAGGGGAGTTTGGTCGACCTAGAGGGGTTTCATATTTATCTCAATGAGATTTATCCAGAATTGCAATTTACTTTGTCTCATTCGATATCACAGATTCAGTTTTTGGACACTTTGGTCTATAAGAATGGAGGTGGGTTAAAAACGGACATCTTTATTAAGGATACGGATAAAAATAGCTTGTTGTCATTCAACAGTAACCATCCCAGAAGAATGGTGGAGTCGCTCCCATGGAGCCAATTATTAAGGGTACGAAGAATTGTATCTGATGATAATTTAGTAGATCAACGGCTGGAGGACATGTGTTTAAAATTTGTGGCTAGGGGCTATCCAAGAAGAAATGTGGAGGCGTTTAAAACTAAAGCCCGAAACTCAACAAGGGATAGTGTCCGCAAGAAAGTCTCCTCCAAAAGCGGTTGTGACCGCATTCCTTTTGTTTCCACCTACAACTCTGTGAGTAATCGGATTGGTGGTGTAATAAAAAAACATTGGGCCCTCCTACAACGGGGTTTGCCACAGGTGTCAGGTTTTAAATTGCCCCCCATGATGTCATACAGGAGGGGTAAGAACCTAGGGGATAGACTGATGAGATCTGATTTTGGGTCCTCTAAAAAAGTGGTTCAGAGAACATTAAGTACACCGAAACATGGGAATTTCCCATGTCTCGGATGTGCTTGTTGCAATAACATGCTGAAGGGGGACCATTTTTGTCATCCTCATACTGGGAAGAAATTCTATCTAAAGGAGAGATACACATGTCTGTCCAGTTATGTTATCTATATGATCACCTGTCCCTGTGGACTCGCCTATATTGGCGATACAACTATGGAGGTGAAAGCTCGCATCACCAAACATAAAAGTACTATAAGAACGGGAATCACCGAGTTGCCAGTCCCAAAACATTTCATTGATAGGAAACATTTAGTGAACCAGCTTAGATTTAGGGTTATAGACCATGTTCCTGTTTTGAGAAGGGGTGGGGATAGGCTGCAAATGCTTAAAACCAAAGAGATGAAATGGATCTATACATTAGGTTCGTTACAACCAGGGGGATTGAACATTGATTTCAGTCTTCATGGATGTACCTATTGATTGGACCCCCCTTAATGATATTATGGTTTTTTCCTTTTTCGTTCCATATGCGTTGCTCATCATGTTTTTAATATTTTGGGTGTTTGTTATGTTTTTATTGTAGCAAGCATACGTGTGACGGTCGGTGGATGGATATAGTTGAGGATGCTGGGAAATATTTAAATTGGATGATTTATATGGATAAAGGATATTTCTATCTTCAAGGAATAAGTTTCTTCAAGTTCCCGACTGCCACAGTGTGACTGTTATGTATTTTATTATATGTTCACAAAGATGGTTATAGATTTGTTATATTTTGCTGCTCCGCGATCTGCACTTATGTATTGATTTGCCCATATGGGATTTAATTGGAATATATTGTGTATCGGTGATCTCTATATAATGTCTCCTGAATAAGCCTTATTATAAATACATCTTTCTTGAGCTCCTGACCTGCTAGTCGGTGCGGGATGTGGGTAGTGTAGGCGCAGTTGTGCTTTGCGTGTGGTTAGTTTCTGTCCACACGCACTGCGCTAGTGCCTGGACTCCTTCTCCGGGACTGACTGGGGAGGCGGGGCCGAGGGATGACGTGGTGATGTTTATCCACGTCTCCGTGGTGATCTGCCTGGCCTGGGGATGTGTGGAGGTGCGGCAATGGCTGTTGTCACTTCCGGGCGCGGCCTCTGTCGGATCATGTGATGAGGCGCGGCCCTGCTCTGACGTGGCTGTGCCTGCGCCCCACTGCCTTCAGACATGGTTAGTAATCATAGCGTTGGTGGATACCGGTAGTGATATGTGAGTATAAGAGATCATACGATTGGCTAATATTAGATGCTTTATGTTAGACCAAATGAGATTGGCTATGCTAAGTGCGGTACGTGTGCTAGTCACATACAGGAAGTGTTGTTCACTATGGCAACGTATACAGGCGGTGAGATCGAGGAGAGCTAAAGTATAAACAAATATTGGGTTTTAGTGCTTTAAGTGATCGTTTTCCACTGGTATTGTGAAGGGAATGAATGTTACTTTATCTATATGTATATTATAATGCCTGATGTCTATTTTATATATGTTTACATAATGTTGATTTATATTGTGAGATGGGCGGTACTTGGTAGCGATTGGCTCCCTGTGTGGTGTCCACGATATTTAAGACCGCCTGTCAGCCATGTTTGTATGCTTGAAAAAGACCAGCATATGGTCGAAACGTCGCTTTTGTTCTATGGCTAAATAAAGGATTTATTTTTATCGATACACCCGGTGGAGCGCTGTTCCTTTGTGCAGACTGTGACAGTGAGTAACAGTGTGACATTCATTGAAGATTTAAATGAAGACATTATGATTTCAGTTGAAACAAAAAATGAGAAAACCAATAGTGACACAACTGAAGAAATATCTGATGAGAAAGAAGCAGAAGTTAATGAAGAACAAAATACTGAAAGTGAAGAATCACAACTACAAACAGACACAGAACCAAAACGTTCAGTAAGAGAGAACAAAGGAAAACCACCAAAACGTCTCTCATACAAGACAAGCACAAGAAAAATCTATGAGCCTACCTCTTGGGAAGACATATCTAAACTTCCTGTAGAAGAAGCTAATAAATGGATAGAAGCAACAGAAACAGAAAATTAAATCCATGCAAGATTCAAATACATGGACACTAACAGATTTACCAGAAGGAAGAAAAACCATAGGATGTAAATGGATTTTTAAAGTTAAATACCAAACAGATGGTACAGCTGAAAGATACCGAGCAAGACTCGTAGCTAAAGGGTATTCTCAAAAATATGGAGAAGACTATGATGAGACATTTGCCCCAGTTGTCAAACACACTACAATAAGAACTTTACTTACAGTTGCAGCAATGAAACAGATGCAACTGAGACATCTGGATGTAAAGACAGCTTTTCTGAATGGAGATTTAACAGAAGACATTTATATGGAACAACCTCCAGGATTCAAAGATGAAAGAAATCCAAACAAAGTTTGTAAACTACAGAAAAGCATATATGGTTTAAAGCAAGCAGCTAAAGCGTGGAATGACAAAATCACGGAAGTACTTACAAATGAAAAATTTCAAAGAAGCAAAGCTGATCCATGCTTAAACACAAAAAGGCTGATTAATAGATGGATTTATATACTCATATATGTAGACGACATTTTGATTTGTTTTGAACAAGAAAGGGATAACGAAAACATTCTAAAAATCCTGAAGCAACATTTCGAAATCAAAGACTTGGGAAATGTAAAACAATATCTAGGAATACAGGTAGAAAGAGAAGAAGACGGAAGTTTCCTTCTGAATCAAAATCACAAGATTCAAGACATAACAGAAAAATTTGGATTAAAGGATGCAAAAACAGTAAAGTCTCCAATGGAAACTAATTATCTCAAAGAGATGAACAGTGAAAAAAATATGCTACCAAATAATGAAGAATACAGAACAGCAATAGGAAAACTACTGTATCTAGCAACCGTTACAAGACCAGACATCGCAGCAGCAGTAGGAATCCTGAGTCGAAAGGTATCAAAACCAAACAAAGCTGATTGGAATGCCGTGAAGAGAGTACTGCGTTATTTGAAAGGAACTAGCAATGTTAAGCTGAAATTACCCACAAGTGATGATTGCATTTTAACAGGATATGTTGATGCAGATTGGGCTGGAGATCCAACTGACAGAAGATCTACCAGTGGACATATTTTTTTTTCTCTCAGGTGGACCAATAAGTTGGACAAGTAAGAAACAGTCAATTGTGACACTATCTTCAACAGAAGCAGAATATGTTGCCGCAGCACATGCGAGTCAAGAAGTACTGTGGTTAAGACAATTGTTGACAGAATTAGGACAACCACAGTTGGCACCAACAAAACTGAAAGAGGACAATCAAGGATGTCTTGTTCTTGCTCAGATGGAAAGAGTCAATCCAAGAACCAAGCATATTGATGTGAAATATCATTTCTTGAGAGATCATCAGGAACAAGGAGTCTTGAAGTTAGAGTACTGTCCTACTGAAGAAATGACAGCAGACATTTTCACGAAGGCGTTGAATGCTGATAAACATCAGAGACTAATAAAAAAGTTGGGTTTGATTGAATAAGTCCTTACTGTTGAGAAAGGGTGTTGGCATATGCAACAGATTAGGACTTATTATAAGTGAAAGGAGGACTTTATACTAACCAGACAGCAGATGGCGATAGTGTGTAAAGTTATATACTTGCTGTAATGTGGGGAGGGAAGCTCTCAGTTGTTGGTTGTTTTCTTACTTCCTGTTTTCTTTTTCTTATTGAATGTGTTGTCTTCAGTGCACAGACTGTGTGACACTGAATTGTATCTCATGTTTATCCGGTATGTAGTAAATACTGTTTACTCAAGATATCTTGCTGATTGAAGCTCTCGTAAGTACAGTGGTGACTGCAAAAAGACGCACTCTGCAACACATTCAACAGAAACTGCACTCATCAAAGTGACCAATGACCTTCTGACAGCAAAATGTAACAGTAACCACTCTCTGCTCATTCTTCTCGACCTTTCTGCAGCTTTCGACACTGTTGACCACCCTCTCCTACTCTCTAGGCTCCAGTCACTAGGCATTAAGGACACTGCTCTTTCCTAGTTCTCCTCCCATCTTTCTGACCGCTCCTTCAGTGCTCTGTTCTCTGGCTCCACTTCATCTCCTCTTCCCCTCACTGTGGGGTATCTCAGGGCTCAGTCCTTGGCCCCCTTCTCTTCGCCCTCTACACAGCCTCATTTGGACACACCATCAGCAGATTTGGCTTTCAGTACCATCTTTATGCTGATGACACACAATTATACACGTCAGCCCCTGACCTTACCCCCGCAGTACTACAGAACGCCACTGACTGTCTGCAGTCTCCAACATCATGTGCTCTCTCTATCTGAAGCTCATCCTCTCCAAAACTGAACTTCTTCTGCTCCCGCCATCTACTAACCTCCCTAAATCTGACATTTCCCTCTCCATGGGTGGCACCATAATAGCGCCCCGGCAGCAGGCGCGCTGTCTTGGTGTTATGTTTGACTCTGATCTCTCCTTCACCTCCCATATACATTCTCTTGCCCGCTCGTGCTGCTTACACCTAATGAACATCTCTAGAATCTACCCTTTTCTCACCATGGAAACAACAAAACCCTCACTGTTGCCCTGATCCACTCCCGCCTGGACTACTGCAATGCTCTATTAATTGGCCTCCCCCTCACTCGACTTTTCCCTCTCCAGTCCATCCTTAATGCAGCAGCCAGGGTTGTCCATCTGGCTAATCGTTACTTGGACGCGTCCACTCTTTGCCAGTCGTTACACTGGCTGCCCTGTTGTGAATTCCGCTCTTGGGCTCCCTCCGGTGGTTGTAAGTGGCACTTTTGTGAGTTCTGCTCTTGGGCTCCCTCCGGTGGTTTTAAGTGGTATGGCTGCTCCATGGATTTAGCAGTCTGCAGCTGCTTCCACTGATTGTCTTTCTGCTCGGCTATTTATGCCTGGCTCTCTCTTCAGCCAGTGCCACTTGTCAATGGTTCCTGGTTGGATTCACATCTCTCTTGGATTTCCCTGATATCCTGACCAGTTCAGCAAAGTTAAGTCCTTGCTTGCTCTTTTCTCTCCACGGGTTGTGGACTTTTTCGTTCTGTGCTTTCTATGTTTTTGTCCAGCTTGTCAGTATGGATTAATTCAGTTAAGCTGGAAGCTCTGAGAAGCAGATTTACCCTCCACACCTTTAGTCAGGTGTGGAGATTTTTGTAAACTCTGTGTGGATTTTTGTAGTTTTTAATACTGACCGCACAGTATTCTTTCCTGTCCTATCTATTTAGCTAGACTGGCCTCCTGTGCTGCATCCTGGTTTCATTCTGTGTATGTCTTTTCCCTCTCCACTCACAGTCATTACTTGTGGGGGGCTATCTATCCTTTGGGGATTTTCTCTGAGGCAAGATAGTTTTCCTGTTTCTATCTTTAGGGGTAGTTAGTTCTCAGGCTGTGACGAGGTGCCTAGGGAGTGATAGGAGCATCCCACGGCTACTTCTAGTGTTGTGTTGAGCTTAGGGACTGCGGTCAGTACAGGTACCACCTCCTTCAGAGCTCGTCCCATGTTGCTCCTAAACCACCAGTTCATAATACTGCCCATTCATTACAGGATACAATTCAAAGTACTTGTTCTCACCCACAAAGCTCTCCACAGTGCGGCACCCCCTTACATCTCCTCCCTCATCTCTGTCTATGGGCCTAACAGACCACTGCGCTCTGCAAACGACTTTAGACTAACCTCTGCACTGATCTGTACCTCCCACTCCCGACTCCAAGACTTCTCCCGTGCTGCGCCAATCCTCTGGAATGCTCTACCCCAAGATATTAGGACCATCCACAATTTGCATAGTTTTAGGCGATCGCTCAAACTACATTTGTTCAGAGCGGCCTACCACGTTCACTAATCAAAGTCATTCTATGTTTGCGTGTGTGTGCAGCCCATTCACTATCTCCATCTATCCCCCACCCTCTGAAGATGGCTGGTCCATCATTGTAAATATATCATTGTAAATACACACCTGTACTTTGTATCTCCCCCACCTCATTGTAGATTGTAAGCTCTCATGAGCAGGGTCGTCTTATTTTGCTTTAATTATTGTATTGTTAACGTTGTTACTTATGACTGTTGTGTTTGAAACTGTAAAGCGCTGCGGAATATGTTGGCGCTATATAAATAAAGATTATTATTATTATATGCATATTTTTCTTAAATTGAAATTGTCATGTGCGAATATTATTTTAAAGGGTAGCCAAACGCTATCTTATTTATGCAGGCTCCTGATCCACCAGAAAAAGTATTGAGATGTGTTCACATGTCGTCGCCACTTTGCCTTTTTTGCTGCTATTTTACAAACATGTAACTATGTTCAATTCATTTCCTTTGTGTAACACCCTAGGTAACACAAGTAAAACTACATGACAATTTTCAGAAATACATTTGTTTTTTTCAATGGTGAAAACCTGGATAAGATTGAAAATGAGAAAATATAGCCATATATAATATTTTTTAATTGATCTTTCAAACGCATATTCCTTAAGAAAAGAAGTAAAGTAACTTCAAAAGGAAACACTAGAGGTCCCTAATGTACACATTTGAAGATCTCCACTATCGAATAGAAAATGAGAAACACTACAGAATATTATATAAGGACATTGGATGATCACTTCAGTACTGCCATTGTCAGAAAAACAACACAAAACACTATGGAGTACAAAAAAACACCAAAAAGGAAAAATAAAACCAAAAAATAATTTATTGAATCAAAGTAACATACAAATAGTACTAGCCAAATGATTTAGGCATCAAAAAGAGGGGAATGAGTACAGAGACATGCTGGCACAGCAGGCGGACCAAAACATGGGAACAAAACAATCGCCAGAGGTGACTAAAACAACTCCTCAGTAAAGTAGGTACATGTAAAACCATCACAACAATAGTTGGTACAGAAAAAAGGCTACCATGAAATATGTCCCATAGAACAAGCCCCCAAAATCATGAGTACCCCGAAGGTTGTTTAAAACTCCCCCATAGTAACTGGCATTGACCGTAGGACCGCCTGCTGAGACCCTTTGACGCGCGTTTCGCTTAGATGCTTCTTCAAGAAGGAGAATCATAAAAAATTGTCATAAAAAGCATAATGTAGCCAAACTAAAAGATGTCACTGTTTAAAATATCTATTTTTTTTTATCCCTTTATGTTATAACAATTGGCCCAATTGCTATTGTTTGTCTTTTTTTCTCGAGTTTTTATGTTTTTTTGGTTTGCATCATATCCATTTTTTCATTTGCACCTTTTTTAGTAACTTTTTTATGTTAATCTTGATTTTTCCTAGTTCGCCACTGTGGACACATTTAGTTGGTTTTATCTGATACATCATTTGCGACTTTTCGAAAAGGCGCAACATTTTCAGAATTGACATCCAGTACCCCCACCCTCCTCCATAGTAATTTTTAGATATTCTTGACATTCAAAGTAGAACCAGGTCATCATACAGTGTGCAGCGTCCCGATCTCCAAGGAGCTCACGTGGATAAAGCAATCATCAGTAGAATAGAAGGACGGCATCCAAACTTGAGTGAAGTAAGAAATCTTCTTTTTATTCTGCCAAATACAGTGCAACGTTTCGACAATACCAATACTGTGCTTGATAAAGACTGGTCTTGTTCAAACGTTGTACTATGTTTGACAGATTAAAAAGAAGGGGTTTTTACTTCACTCAAGATTGGATACTGTTCTTCTATTCTACTAATTCTAACTGGACATGTGACTTTTTTCACATTAAAAAGTCACATAACAGGTTAAAACAAAAATGAAAAGCAATTTTTTCATATTGGGCAAAATTGACTGCTTGATGATATGGCGATTTTCTGTTTTTTTCATTTTCGTTTTTTCCCCTCCCCTTCTTCCAAGAGCCATAACTTTTTTTTTATTTTTTTGTCAATATAGCTGTGTGAGGGCTTGCTTTTTTGCGGGATGATTTGTAGTTTTGATGACACCATTCATTCAACCACATACTGTACTGAAAATGGGGAAAAAATTCCTATTGTGTTGAATTTTTTTTTTTTTTTTAACAGTGCAATTTCACAATTGTTTTTTGGGTGTTTTATTTACCATGTTCACTATATGATAAAACTGACCTAGCAATATGATTTTCCTGGCCAGTATGAGCATGCATGAACCAATCATGTATATATTTTTTATTTAATAGGTGAAAAGAAAATCAGAAATCTGTAACAAAAAAAACAAAACAAAAAGTTTTGCTTTTGTAGCCATTTTCCGAGACACGTTAACAACTTGACTTTTGGTGGATAAGGGCCTGGGTGATGGCTTCTTTTTTTACTCCCTGAGCTGATGTTTTTATTGATAACATTTTGGGAACATACGATGTTTTGATCGCCTCTTGTTGCATTTTATTACAATGTTGCGGTGGCCAAAAATCTATAATTTTGGCGCTTTGATTTTTTTCTCATTAGGCCGTTTACTGATTGAATTAATTTATTTTATATTTTGTTCAGACTTTTACAAATGCAGCGACACCAAATATGTGTATATTTTATTATTTTATTGTTCTATTTTAATGAGGCAAGCTTTTTTATCACTTTTCACTGTATTTAATAGTCCCCTTAGGGGACTTGAAGCTGCATTTGTCTGATTAGCATTGCTATGTATAGAGAAAATCATGATCTATGAACGCCAGCCACTGGAGGATTGTAATGACAAGCAAGGGGGACATCACTAGACCCTTGGCTGTCATGACAACCCATCGGCGCCCCGCAATCATGTCATAGGCTCCCCAATGGGAGCACGAACGATATGATTCCCTGCCATTGCATGTTAAATTCCTCTGTCAGAGATTGACAGCAGGATTTAGGTTAGCAGGCGCCAATGGAGCTCCACTCATGGCTATTAGAAGCACATGAAGGCAGGGAACAACATATGACGTAAGTTTGTCATATTTCGTGAATAAGTTAATGAACCCTGTGTGCCATTGTGATGAATTTTGAGAAAAAAACCACAAGATAAAATAAGAAAAGTGAATTTAAAAAAATCGCAAATGATGATGTGGTCCCAAAGTGTTTATAATGCCATATGAGACACCACTGTTTGCATTATGCCTGGACTGTAACACCATGCAATCACCTCACATATCATCACATATAATCTCTGCTATGACATCATTGCTCTTATTTTTCCCACTCTGTGAAATCACTGTGTATTGTTTTTATTGAGATAGATCATTGTGTGCACCATGGCAGTAATGTAATATCAATGTGTGCACTATTACTGGCAAATTAGGTTTACAATTCCTTGTTTTTTTTTCAGTATAATTATGGGCCCAATAACAGAAATCTGATGTACCTTATTATAAGTGAATGGGGTCCATCATGTGACTGATCCATTCCTGGCATTCACCAGTCTCTTGTGCGATAGTCCTTTATTAGAACATGTGCGGGCACACTGGGGGAGAACGTGGACAAAAAACGACGGCCATTTCACGCTACCGTGCTTCTACGGGTCTCAAGCGCGGTAGCGCGAAACGGCCGTCGTTTTTTGTCCACGTTTTCCCCAAGTGTGCCCGCACATGTTCTAATAAAGGACTATTGCACAAGAGACTGGTGAGTGCACACCTGTTTCTTTTCCTTCGCTTGGATTCTTACATCTTGTTTTGAAGGTGCACCCAGAGTCTTCGCTTGGATTCTTATATCTTGTTTTGAAGGTGCACCCAGAGTCTAAAGTCAGGCATATGTGGCACAGCAGCGGCACATAGTTGCATTTTCTATTGTACAGAGGCGGTGACACACACGCACAACAGTACCGTGGACTTTCTCTACATTTTTACTTCCCTGGCATTTATTTCATTATTCTGTACTTGAAGAAATATTCCCAGATTTAAAAGTTATCCTCTAACCTACAAGTATGACCGCCAACAATCCTAAAATATGGGCTCTAGAGCCCCGTATTGAATTTTGGTTGGACCACAGTGATTAGTAAGTTATTCCCTATATATAGATATCTTTTTCTTTCTTTCAGGGAATAACCAATTAATGCAGAACTAAATAAAAAAAATCATAATGGTTATGTGAATCCAGCCTGATGTAACATCAATATGTACATTATGTTTGTACTGTAACATCACTATGTGCATTTTTCTAAAATGTATTAATACCGTATGTACATAATTCCTGTACTGTCACATCACTTTGTATATTATCCCCATACTGGTACACCACTGTGTGCATTATTCCCGTGACATGCCAACTATTGCTGTGGGTTTTCTGGAATTGTTGACTACGTTCTTGGCCATGTTGAGGCCACCATATCCGCTATCATTGTAGCTTGTGACTCTTGGAAGCTCCTACATCATTTGTAGTGGCTATCTCCAATCTTCTTTCAAAGTTAATTTGTCGTAACAGGATATGATTTTTCTTTTGTGAGTTGTGTTATGGTTTTACTTAATGGATGACTTTTCCCCTATGTTTATACAGTGGGGCAAAAAAGTATTTAGTCAGTCAGCAATAGTGCAAGTTCCACCACTTAAAAAGATGAGAGGCGTCTGTAATTTACATCATAGGTAGACCTCAACTATGGGAGACAAACTGAGAAAAAAAAATCCAGAAAATCACATTGTCTGTTTTTTTTAACATTTTATTTGCATATTATGGTGGAAAATAAGTATTTGGTCAGAAACAAACAATCAAGATTTCAGGCTCTCACAGACCTGTAACTTCTTCTTTAAGAGTCTCCTCTTTCCTCCACTCATTACCTGTAGTAATGGCACCTGTTTAAACTTGTTATCAGTATAAAAAGACACCTGTGCACACCCTCAAACAGTCTGACTCCAAACTCCACTATGGTGAAGACCAAAGAGCTGTCAAAGGACACCAGAAACAAAATTGTAGCCCTGCACCAGGCTGGGAAGACTGAATCTGCAATAGCCAACCAGCTTGGAGTGAAAAAAATCAACAGTGGGAGCAATAATTAGAAAATGGAAGACATACAAGACCACTGATAATCTCCCTCGATCTGGGGCTCCACGCAAAATCCCACCCCGTGGGGTCAGAATGATCACAAGAACGGTGAGCAAAAATCCCAGAACCACGCGGGGGGACCTAGTGAATGAACTGCAGAGAGCTGGGACCAATGTAACAAGGCCTACCATAAGTAGCACACTACGCCACCATGGACTCAGATCCTGCAGTGCCAGACGTGTCCCACTGCTTAAGCCAGTACATGTCCGGGCCCGTCTGAAGTTTGCTAGAGAGCATTTGGATGATCCAGAGGAGTTTTGGGAGAATGTCCTATGGTCTGATGAAACCAAACTGGAACTGTTTGGTAGAAACACAACTTGTCATGTTTGGAGGAAAAAGAATACTGAGTTGCATCCATCAAACACCATACCTACTGTAAAGCATGGTGGTGGAAACATCATGCTTTGGGGCTGTTTCTCTGCAAAGGGGCCAGGACGACTGATCCGGGTACATGAAAGAATGAATGGGGCCATGTATCGTGAGATTTTAAGTGCAAACCTCCTTCCATCAGCAAGGGCATTGAAGATGAAACGTGGCTGGGTCTTTCAACATGACAATGATCCAAAGCACACCGCCAGGGCAACAAAGGAGTGGCTTCGTAAGAAGCATTTCAAGGTCCTGGAGTGGCCTAGCCAGTCTCCAGATCTCAACCCTATAGAAAACCTTTGGAGGGAGTTGAAAGTCCGTGTTGCCAAGCGAAAAGCCAAAAACATCACTGCTCTAGAGGAGATCTGCATGGAGGAATGGGCCAACATACCAACAACAGTGTGTGGCAACCTTGTGAAGACTTACAGAAAACGTTTGACCTCTGTCATTGCCAACAAAGGATATATTGCAAAGTATTGAGATGAAATTTTGTTTCTGACCAAATACTTATTTTCCACCATAATATGCAAATAAAATGTTAAAAAAACAGACAATGTGATTTTCTGGATTTTTTTTTCTCAGTTTGTCTACCATAGTTGAGGTCTACCTATGATGTAAATTACAGACACCTCTCACCTTTTTAAGTGGTGGAATTTGCACTATTGCTGACTGACTAAATACTTTTTTGCCCCACTGTATTTCACGTCGTGCCCCCACTATGTCAGCAATCTGTATAGTTTCACTGTGGTTAGTTTATTTTTATATCTTGTAAAGTTTCTTGTTTGTTTTCTATGGTTGGTATTACTTTATTACTGATGGTGATGGGAATTCACTTTTTATTGACATTGGGCTGAAATAATTTTTTAGTCCCCATTTTGTTCTTGGAGGTTACTGATAATGAATACAAATGCTGGGAAACTATCCACTTTTTTCAGATTAGCTCACTGATTCTTTTCATCCAGCCATGAACTGAAGATCAAGACCACATTCACTTGATCCTCCTACACTTTCCGAGGTACTGGGAGTATTACTGGAACATGTAAATATCCATTGGATTTCCTAAAAATGGAGAATTATCTACAGCATCTTGCACAATCTTGGAGATGCTGGATTGTTACTCATCAGCCTGCCTGCTAATAAACGGCTGAGTAGCTGAAATGGCTAAATGCTCCACTTTATGTTTCTAATAATGCAGGATCAGCTTAGTTTTTAATTATGTCAAAATATGTCACCAATCCAAATGCCAACTTAGACAGGCCGACTTCTGCCTATGAACGAGCACCGATTAATTATATTAAAGTCAAATGACTCTCGTTTGTGGGACCGTTAGCTTGGACTGACAAAACTGGATGGGGACACAGCAAAGGTTAGCATGATAGTTCTGTCCCTATACAGTGTGCATGTTGTTGGGAGCTCACAGGGTTGCCAATCGTCCATAAATGCTGACAACAATGCTTTATAGGGAATCTGACAGACGTTTCATGCTGCCGGAAGCAAGGGCACCTAAATTATTGCAGTCGTGTATGTTTTACTTTGTGGCAATTCAGAGAGAACACTAGTTTTCTGGCTGGTGACTACTTGTCACGGATGACTAATCTTAAGGCCGCCGTACACATAAGTTGGCGATGAGCAGAGCGATGGGTTGGCCGGATAGCTCTCCCATACACATGAGTGCACATTTGGCATAGTGCTCCCCTGTTCTCCATGAGACAGGCATTACCAGACATCTATTGCAATATCTTATCTCAAGGAAAGCAAAGGGATTGTCAGTCCAACTTCGAACATGCAAAATTGATATTTCCCCAAGTAGAAATTGTCCGTGGCTCCTATACACATTAAGGTACCGTCACACTCGGCGATGCTGCAGCGATATAGACAACGAGCCGACCTAAACTAGATCGCTGGAGCGTCGCTGTTTAGGTCGCTGTAGAGACGTCAAACACAGCAACTCCAGAACGATGCAGGAGCGATCCAGTGACGTAACGGCGACTCACTTCTCGTTCTCGCTGGTTGTTAGCTCCATGTCAAACAGCCGGAGTGTACCGATCCGACACACATCTAGGGGCCCTATGCTCGTTGCTGGCGTCGTTGCTTTTGATGTCAAACATGACAATACATGCCGACCTGGCGACGAAATAAAGTTCTAGACTTCTAGCTCCGACCAGCGATGGCACAGCGGGATCCAGATCGCTGCTGCATGTCAAACACAACGAGATCGCTATCCAGGACGCTGCAACGTCACAGATTGTTGTCGTTCTCTTTGCAAAGTTGCTGAGTGTGTACCTTTAGACTATTAGCCAAAACCATCGATTTTGGCGAGTTTGTCCGACATTAGTCTAGTGTGTGAGGACTTAAAAGGCAAGTCGTTGGCTGGCTTCTCCCCACTCCTTGTCTGAAAGGTCTCTTCCTACATGTGTTTATAAGGAGATACCTGTCAGTCCAGGGCAGCAGGGTGGAGAGAAGACATCAGGGGTCTGCTTTAAGACTGGGTCACATAGATGCCGATTCATTAAGGTGTTCATGCAAGAATTCTGGCGTAAAACACTTTAATAACTTTGGGCGTAGCATGGCTGCACCGACTGTTTAGATTCATGAAAAGTTACGGCACTTTAGTGACGCAACTTACTCCAGGAATATACTCCAATCCCTGTCTAGAGCACATTTCTGGAGGAGACACACTCCTAATTCACTAAGTGGCGTGTGTCTCTTAATGAATTGGACACATCATACTCCAGCAAGAATGTCCATCAATAGTAGCGTGGGTAAAGCCAGACTTATGGAGTAAGCTCCATATTCCCAGCAGGTGTTTTAATGTAAGATTTCTCTGAAATATACGGTACATAGCTGCAATAACTGAGATAACTGGATAGACACGCAGCATTTTGCTGTGATTAAGTGACAGTATATGCGTGTCTACTCTACTGACCTCGTTCTGCTTAGCCCAGTTTTAAGGTTGACCCACGCATAATCTGACGTTTTCTGGTTATTGTGCAGATTTTCAGATGTGTTTTGCATTGACAGCTGTGTACTGTAACATCCAGCAATGTAGATACAGTATTGGATCGTATCATTCATTGTGTGTGTGTATATGTTATCTGCTCTATAAGACAAAAATATTCAAGAATTGCCAGTTTGCCCATGGTTTCCTTAGGCATCGGTCCTGGAATATTTGGCAGAACTGCGCTGTGTATAGAGAACGTGTCCACTGGATGTGCTACTTCACCACATAGGAAACAATTTAATTAACTGGCGACAGAAGGACCAGCCACAAAACCCTTTTTGGGAGGAAAGAGAGCGAGTGGAGGCGAGCCCTCGGGGTTAGAAGGGGGGCTCCAGCAGCTTCTGTATGTGTCGAAATTCGCACAAACCTTAAGACAGCCACACAGATTGACACTTCAATCATTTGTCTTGGACTATCATGAGAGACTTTCTTCTCTCTACAGTCCTGACATGCACAGGTTGTTTTTCCAATTTCAGATGACGTGAAAATTATTTGTCTCTTCACTGAGAGTGTCCTGTCATCTGCCTTCTCTGGAGGTCACCTCAGCAATTATAGACTTTGCAGGTTACGGCACTTAGTGTTAATCTGGTCACAATGATGGAAACCCTGATGAACCGGTGGACCCAATTGAGATAAAAGAAGTGTATGGTTTGGTATTTAGGATGTTGGATGACAACTCCAAACAGCAAGTGTTCCTAGAATTTGCATTATCTGTTTTTCTCTTAATTCATAATTGTTCATATTTCTTTGTGAGAAGGAACCTATCATGTCGATCATGCAGTCCTATCTGAAGACATCAAGTAGTAAAGCAGCAGATGCTGAGCAGACTGATATATACAGTGCCTTGAAAAAGTATTCACACCCTACAACGACATGTCTTCCCGTGATGCCCACAAACGTAAAAGTATTTTATTTGGATTATATGTGATATACCAACACAAAGTAGTAAGTATTTGTGAAGTGTAAAGGAAATTATACATTTTTTTAAATTACTTTAAAAACGTAAATCTGAAAATTGTGACATGCAATTTTATTCAGCCCCCCCCCTGAGTCAATACTTTGTAGGGCCACCTTTCGCTGAAATTACTGCTGCAAGTCTTTTGAGGAATGTCTCTACCATCTTTGCACATCTAGAGGCTGAAATTTGTCCCCATTCTTCTGTCAAACTATCTCTAGCTCAATGAGATTGGGTGGAGGCGTCTGTGAACAGCAGTTTTCAAGTCTTGCCACAGATTCTCAATGGGATTTTGATGTGGACTTTGACTGAGCCATTCAAGCATATTAATATCTTTTGATCTAAACCAGGGGTGGGGAACCTCAGGCCCGCGATTACTTTTATACGGCCCCTGGACAGATTCCCGGGGACCGCAGGGTTTTGACTGGCAGTTGTATTTTGATGGCTGTCGTACCATTACTTTCTGCTTGCCCTGTGTGCACTTACAAGCACTGTCCACCACTGAAAGCTGAGGCACGTGCAATGAATGATTACCTCCTGACACCAATGCCAGCGTCAGGATGCATTTTGTGGGTGCAGTTAGACAGCAATTTGGATGGCCTACAAAGGATGGTAATTAAATCCAAATAGCCCTCGGCAGAAAAACAATTCCCCACCCTTGATCTAAACTATTCCCTTGTTGTTCTCGTAGGATGTTTAGGGTCGTTGTCCTGCTGGAAGGTAAACCTATGCCCAGTGGCTTAATTAGAGTCCCATGGGCTCCGGTGCTAAATTTGGACCTGGGCACCGCTTGCATGTTGGTCAGATGTATAGGCCTTTGTAGCGTTCTAAATCATATAAAGACACGTGTTTGCCCCCATTTCATTATTTAGTAATGTCCCTCATCCTTTATTAATGTCCCCCATCCTGGTATAAATGTCCTCCATCCTGGGCCCCTTCCTGGTGTGTATTTCATCCATCCTGGTATATTTGTCCCCAATCCTGGGCCCCTTCCTGGTATATATGTCCCCCATCCTGGAGCCAATTTATTAAGGATGCCACTCTGCTGCCTCCAATCGTCAGTATAATTACGCAATTGATTGACCAGCGATGGACAACGGCTGTTTCCATGATTAGGCCAGTTATTGGGGAACTCCAATTGAGTGTATGGTATACTATATACACCTCTGATTCAGAGGAATCGAATATACATATACGTACCCTGAAACAATCACTGCCAACTCCACAATAACAAAAGGAACTACTGGCTGCTACCACCAATCGTTTATACAGGCCAATTGGACACCCGTTACAGGTAGCATATAGCACAGGGGTGCAGTTTACATGGTAAGGGGAATTAAACTATTCAATTTTATTTATTTAATCAAGAAAGATAGGCAGTGTTTATAAAAAATGTACAAAGATGTTCCAAAATAGGAACAAAACAACACTGTATATACAATTGTATGGCATAAAAGGGATAACAAAAGAAAAAGTACTAAACCTGTATCATGGAAATGGCTCAGAGCTTAGCGGAAGGGGGTACTCTTTTTAGGAAAACTCCTTAGAGCAACCGAAGAACAACAGCAAGTTGTACCTTCCAGGACTGACAAAGGTCCAAAACTCTGATTTTTATCAGATCAAGGTTATGGCCACATACCTTCCCTTGGAGAACTCATGTGGGAGCTGGTCAGATGTGCTAGGTCTTTAAGAAGTTTATGAGATCCCCAACTTTCAGGGTATCTTCACCCCTGAAGGTCCCAAGCGGGTGGTATGATTGTCATGTTTCCTATCAAGATTTTACCTTTCCAAAGAGGTGAAACATAGCATGGATAGAACGATACATATGACGATATTAGGTTGGAGGTGTTTGCTGGTCTTGTTGTGATGTGAGTGAGTGCATTATGTTCGTATCTTTGCTATGATGCCGAAAATATATCTTTCATAAATATCAGATCAATGAAAACCCCAATATTCATCACTGACCACTGGCTCCAGAGAGTCTGAGATAATTCCATTGAACATGACGTCACCGCTGTGCTTTATGGCCGGCCGGCGCTCACAGTCAGTGCGGGAAGCTGATAGCGAGGGGACAGACACCGGAATGTAAGTATGTACTGTTTGTTTCTTTTTACATATACAATGGTAACCAGGGTAAATATCGGGTTACTAAGCGCGGCCCTGCGCTAAGTAACCCGATGTTTTCCCTGGTTACCAGTGAAGACATCGCTGAATCGGCGTCACACACGCCGATTCAGCGATGTCTGCGGGAGATCCAGCGACGAAATAAAGTTCTGGCTGATAAGGAATAACTTCTCAGTCTCCCAAGGATGACGTCACAACCTTATATGGGTAAAAAGGTTTTATTGTAGCCACAAGAGCTCTGATCTAGGATAGAACAGAACTCCCATCGTTGTCTCGAGATACAATACTTATAGGATTTTTCTAAGTGGGGGTACAGGAAGGTGGAACAGGGGAGAATCAGAACACAACCAATCATTGTACAGAACAAACAATTAACAACCAATCATGTTATAACACGATATTTTAGACTAAAGGCAAAATATGCAGTGTAAGGGGTTTTGATGTTTGTGATAGATACCTTAGGCCACACTGACCCTGAGGTCAGTGTGACCAGGGCACTTAGCTTACTGTAAATATCACAGTAGCTTCTGTCAACACTGTATCTTTGCTTTCTGATTAATGATTATTTGAGGACATAGATTCATCAGCAATAATTCAAGTTCTTTTCTGCTATAGAGATACTTAAAGGGATGCTTAAAGGGGATAGGGAAAAGGGCTTAAAGATGAGGTAGATTATGGTGTATTAATTTCCATATCATTCCTCTCTCTGATAATTATTTTATCACTTACACTTCCACAGCAAAGTAGTAGTATCTACGGCCTTCCCTTTGAGTGGGCGGAGCAAGGAGAGGTATATCAGAGTTTTCATTATCTGGTAGTAGATGTACATTTAGGACATGACTGGGCTTCCGTACCTTTCTTATGATGCATTTGACAATCTTAATCAGGAAGGTGATAACAATTGCTATAGGGCATAACTGTAGGATCATATGTCCGATACCTGTGAACCATCCTCCTATGCCTTTAAACCAATTGGATGGATTCAGCCATTGGAACCAGTTACCCAGAGTAGAGTCATCATTCTGGGAATGTTCTTCTCTGAACTTTTACTTTAGCTCTATAGCTTTAGCTATATGTTTGTCTACCCGCACTGAAAAGTTTGTATCTACGTAATTACAACAAGCTGGTCCAATTATCTGGCACACACCTCCTTGACTGGCTGTAAGATAGTCTAGAACAATTGTTCTGCTCCGACCAACGATGTCACAGCAGGATCCAGATCGCTGCTGCGTGTCAAACACAATGATATCGCTATCCAGGACGCTGCAACGTCACGGATCGCTAGCGATATCGTTGTTAAGTTGTTCAGTGTGAAGGTACCTAAACCTTCTGACTGAGCACTCCTCCTTTTAGCCTCAGGTGTTTTTAATCACAGTAGGTCCACTACCCCTCCACAGAGAGAGAGATTTTTAGTCAAAGAGAGGACTTCCTTTTAGTTTCCCATTCAGATGAAGACTTTATTCTCAGAGAGGAAAGGCATTGCTAGGACCTTGTATACGAGAAATGCCTTAACGTGGCTACAAGGTACACATAAATTGGCCAATTTATGCGCTAAACTTTCTCATTTTTTCATATTTCTAGTGCAGTAATGCAATTCAATTTTCATGTTTCATGTTTGCAGGTTTTGGCGCCACAGTGTGCTGTCTGTTGTGAATTCTGCTGTCGAGCTCCCTCCTGTGGTCGTGAATGGTACTTCGGCGAGTTCTGTCTATGGGCTCCCTCTGGTGGCTATGAGTGAAGCTGCTGCTTCTGAGGTTCCTTACACAGGTGACGTGGTTTATCCTTTGGTTGGCTGCTCTATTTAACTCCTCTCAGATCGTTACTCCATGCCAGCTGTCAATGTTTTTGCATTCGTTCAGTTCGCTCCTGGATCTCTATGGTGACCTGCCTTCTCCTGCAGAAGCTAAGTTCCTTATTGTCTTATTTTGTTCTCTGTTTTCTTGTCCAGCTGATTTTCATGATTTTGTCTTGCTAGCTGGAAGCTCTGGGATGCAGAGTGGCCCCTCCGCACCGTGAGTCGGTGCGGAGGTCTTTTTTGCACACTCTGCGTGGTCTTTTGTAGGTTTTTGTGCTGATCGCAAAGTTACCTTTCCTATCCTCTGTCTATTTAGTTAGTCTGGCCTCCTTTTGCTGAAACCTGTTTCATTTCTGGAAGGAATCCTTGGAGAAGGGTCATATTCGTCCGTCGTCGTCACCATTGGGAGCAGGGTTCTTTTTTGTGGCCAAGAAGGATGGTTCTTTGAGACCTTGTATTGATTACCGCCTTCTTAATAAGATCACAGTCAAATTTCAGTATCCTTTGCCGCTGCTGTCTGATTTATTTGCTCGGATTAAGGGGGCTAGTTGGTTCACCAAGATAGTTCTTCGTGGTGCGTATAATCTTGTGCGAATTAAACAGGGTGATGAATGGAAAACGGCATTTAATACGCCCGAGGGCCATTTTGAGTACCTGGTTATGCCATTCGGGCTTTCTAATGCTCCATCTGTGTTTCAGTCCTTTATGCATGACATCTTCCGAGAGTACCTGGATAGATTCATGATTGTATATTTGGATGACATTTTGGTCTTTTCGGATGATTGGGAGTCTCATGTGAAGCAGGTCAGAATGGTGTTCCAGGTCCTTCATGCGAATTCCTTGTTTGTGAAGGGGTCAAAGTGTCTCTTTGGAGTTCAGAAGGTTTCATTTTTGGGTTTCATTTTTTCCCCTTCTACTATCGAGATGGACCCTGTTAAAGTTCAGGCCATTTACGATTGGACTCAGCTGACATCTGTGAAGAGCTTACAGAAGTTCCTGGGCTTTGCTAAATTTTATCGTCGCTAATTTTTCCAGTATTGCTAAACCGTTGACTGATTTGACCAAGAAAGGTGCTGATGTGGTCAATTGGTCCTCTGCGGCTGTAGAGGCTTTTCAGGAGTTGAAGCGTCGTTTTTCTTCTGCCCCTGTGTTGTGTCAGCCAGATGTTTCGCTCCCTTTTCAGGTTGATGCTTCTGAAATTGGAGCAGGGGCTGTTTTGTCGCAAAGAAGTTCTGATGGCTCGGTGATGAAACCCTGTGCCTTCTTTTCTAGAAAATTCTCGCCTGCTGAGCGCAATTATGATGTGGGCAATCGGGAGTTGTTGGCCATGAAGTGGGCATTCGAGGAGTGGCAACATTGGCTTGAAGGAGCTAAACATCGTGTGGTGGTCTTGACGGATCACAAGAATTTGACGTATCTCGAGTCTGCCAAATGGTTGAATCCTAGACAGGCTCGATGGTCGCTCTTTTTCTCCCGTTTTGATTTTGTGGTTTCATATCTTCCGGGATCTAAGAATGTGAAGGCTGACGCCCTGTCAAGGAGGTTTGTGCCTGACTCTCCGGGTGTTCCGGAGCCGGCGGGTATTCTTAAAGAAGGGGTAATTTTGTCTGCCATTTCCCCTGATTTGCGGCGTGTGCTGCAAAAGTTTCAGGCTGATAGACCTGACCGTTGTGCCACGGAGAAACTGTTTGTCCCTGATAGATGGACTAGTAGAGTTATCTCTGAGATTCATTGTTCAGTGTTGGCTGGTTATCCTGGAATCTTTGGTACCAGAGATTTGGTGGCTAGATCCTTTTGGTGGCCTTCTTTGTCACTGGATGTGCGTTCTTTTGTGCAGTCCTGTGGGACTTGTGCTCGGGCTAAACCCTGCTGTTCTCGTGCCAGTGGGTTGCTTTTGCCCTTGCCGATCCCGAAGAGGCCCTGGACGCATATTTCCATGGATTTTATTTCTGATCTCCCTGTTTCTCAAAAGATGTCGGTCATTTGGGTGGTTTGTGATCGCTTCTCTAAGATGGTCCATTTGGTACCCTTGTCTAAATTGCCTTCCTCCTCTGATTTGGTGCCATTGTTTTTCCAGCATGTGGTTCGTTTGCATGGCATTCCAGAGAACATCGTCTCGGACAGAGGTTCCCAGTTCGTTTCGAGGTTTTGGCGGTCCTTTTGCGCTAAGATGGGCATTGATTTGTCTTTTTCTTCGGCTTTCCATCCTCAGACTAATGGCCAAACCGAACGAACTAATCAGACTTTGGAGACATATCTGAGATGCTTTGTTTCTGCTGATCAGGATGATTGGGTGTCCTTCTTGCCTTTGGCTGAGTTCGCTCTTAATAATCGGGCCAGCTCGGCTACTTTAGTTTCTCCTTTTTTCTGTAATTCTGGTTTCCATCCTCGTTTCTCTTCAGGGCAGGTTGAGCCTTCGGACTGTCCTGGTGTGGATGCGGTGGTGGACAGGTTGCAGCAGATTTGGACTCATGTGGTGGACAATTTGACATTGTCCCAGGAGAAGGCTCAACGTTTCGCTAACCGCCGGCGAGGTGTTGGTCCCCGACTTCGTGTTGGGGATTTGGTTTGGTTGTCATCTCGTCATGTTCCTATGAAGGTTTCCTCTCCTAAGTTTAAGCCTCGTTTCATTGGACCATACAAGATTTCTGAAGTTCTTAATCCTGTGTCATTTCGTTTGGACCTTCCAGCTTCTTTTGCAATCCATAATGTGTTCCATAGGTCGTTGTTGCAGAGATACGTGGCGCCTATGGTTCCCTCCGTTGATCCTCCTGCCCCGGTGTTGGTCGAGGGGGAGTTGGAGTATTTGGTGGAGAAGAATTTGGATTCTCGTGTTTCGAGACGGAAACTCCAGTACCTGGTCAAGTGGAAGGGTTATGGTCAGGAAGATAATTCCTGGGTTTTTGCCTTTGATGTTCATGCTGCCGATCTGGTTCGTGCCTTTCATTTGGCTCATCCTGATCGGCCTGGGGGCTCTGGTGAGGGTTCGGTGACCCCTCCTCAAGGGGGGGGGTACTGTTGTGAATTCTGTTGTCAAGCTCCCTCCTGTGGTCGTGAATGGTACTTCGGCGAGTTCTGTCTATGGGCTCCCTCTGGTGGCTATGAGTGAAGCTGCTGCTTCTGAGGTTCCTTACACAGGTGACGTGGTTTATCCTTTGGTTGGCTGCTCTATTTAACTCCTCTCAGATCGTTACTCCGTGCCAACTGTCAATGTTTTTGCATTCGTTCAGTTCGCTCCTGGATCTCTCTGGTGACCTGCCTTCTCCTGCAGAAGCTAAGTTCCTTATTGTCTTATTTTGTTCTCTGTTTTCTTGTCCAGCTGGTTTTCATGATTTTGTCTTGCTAGCTGGAAGCTCTGGGATGCAGAGTGGCCCCTCCGCACCGTGAGTCGGTGCGGAGGTCTTTTTTGCACACTCTGCGTGGTCTTTTGTAGGTTTTTGTGCTGATCGCAAAGTTACCTTTCCTATCCTCTGTCTATTTAGTTAGTCTGGCCTCCCTTTGCTGAAACCTGTTTCATTTCTGCGTTTGTGACTTTCATCTTTACTCACAGTCAATATATGTGGGGGGCTTCCTTTACCTTTGGGGAATTTCTCTGAGGCAAGGTAGGCTTTATTTTCTATCTCTAGGGCTAGATAGTTCTTAGGCTGTGAC
Source organism: Ranitomeya imitator (assembly GCF_032444005.1). Lineage (NCBI taxonomy): Eukaryota > Metazoa > Chordata > Amphibia > Anura > Dendrobatidae > Ranitomeya > Ranitomeya imitator. Next base: position 726,541,567 of record NC_091284.1, on the reverse strand, counting down.
GAGGCGCCTAGGTCTGGTCAGGAGCGCTCCACGGCTATTTTTAGTGTGTGTGATAGGATTAGGGCTTGCGGTCAGCAGAGCTCCCACATCCCAGAGCTCGTCCTGTATGAGGTTTAATTATCAGGTCATTCCGGGTGCTCCTAACCACCAGGTCATAACAGCTGTCTTATTTATTTGACTCTTCCAGTAACCTTGACTCAAGTCCAAAATATATATCTCATAAATATCAGGTTGATGCAAAACCCCAATATTCATCATACACCTGTTCACAGCAGGAGGTCCTACTTCAATGGAGGTTGAAGTGTCAGCTGTTTCTCACTTCCCCAGTTGTAGTTAATCCCATTTGTTGAATGTGAGGGAGATATGTCCCCTCTCCAGAGATATCTTGCTGGATTTTACTATTTTTTTCTCCATGACATCTCCCATCCTGGGTCTATTCTAGTATATACACTGAGGAGCAGAAGGGTAACAATGTTTTCAACTTTTGACTTTCAGGCTCCATATCTCACCATCCACTTCTGCTCTGAACATGAGACCACCATCATTTTATAGACAATCATCTTGGATGGTGATGTGACTCCTCGTAAAAGCTACACACGAAACGCGTGTCGGGGAATCGGTCCATGCCTGAAAGGTAATGTGCCTTCGCCATTGAGCGCTAATTTCAAAGGGTTAATTCTGATGCTTTGTTCTCATTTTGGCTAACATGTTTTTCTGCTGCCACATTAGGCCATACATTATACTGAGACATCCAGCCATTATATAAAGCATAATAGTCCCTCCCCACTTGCCCTTCCTCATTATTTGGGCACAGTGCACTACAGCACTATACTGTACATACTTGCCATAAGAAGTGTCCCTTATACACTCTTGGTTGCACATTGCACTTTCACATACTTTTATGTTTTTGTTATTTATTATATAACCCTTGGCGTCATTACTGTACAGTCTGGACCGACCGTATTTTTTGTACATTGTGTCTGCACAGTTTTTAAATTTTTGCGATTTCTCTTGCTATTTTTTACTTGTCTAAACTTTATTGAAATAAAAATGTTAATATTTTTAAGGCTATAGCTTTATTCTGCTCTTTCTTGGATGTATTTATTTTGCGTATGATTAGTTATTAGCTATTTTGCATATGAAATTTATGCATCAGATAGCCAAGATGATTGTCTATCAAATTATAGTTGTTTCATGTTGTTTGAAGCAGTAGTGCAGGGTTGGGGAAGCTTTTTTCTTCCATGGGCCATTTCGATATTTATACCATCCTTCGTGGTCCATACAAATCATGTGCTAACTCAACCCACAAAGTGCGTCCTGACACTGGCACTAAACATTACCTTTGAATTATTCTAAAATGCACAGGGAAAACAGCACCTCACTGAATCAACATTAGAATGAAGCGCATAATTAAAGGAGGTAAATAATAAAGGACAAAAGTAATAGGTAAACGATATTCAAAACACTACTTCAAAAGGGAAAAAAATAAATAAAACCACAATAATTATGACAAATTGTGATTTATTAAGGCATAAATTATCTTTAATTATTTTAATTAAAAAAGGACGTAGGAGGTTAAAAAACATGGGTCCACAGAAAATATGGTGACATATTATAGCAGGATAGGACAAGATAAATATAATTTCAGTGCAAGCAAGTTCAATGGTTGATAAAGTTACTCCATAGTATTAATTATCATAAAGTCGCATATAATACATAGTACATACACTGACGAGCAAAAGGGTAACAATGTTTTGAACTTAGTACTTTCAGGCCCCATATCTCACCATCCACTACTGCAGGGGTGGGGAACCTCAGGCCCATGGGGTGTTTACGACCCAGATCTTTTTGTCCTCCACTTTAGGTCTTAAAAGTAGCTCAGCATTCCTCAATTAAATCATCTCCTAAGACCTCTTAAGGCCTAATTGGGTACACCTCACTGTATCTACCTGTTTGGAAATTGCCGCTATCCTGTTCTTTCTGTTTCCATCTACGTCAGTAATTTTTACTGAATGCTTCTGTGTTCTCTATGAGGGAGCTGCTGATAGACATCTCTGGCGGCGCCTTATCTATTAGAGCACAAAATGATCCGCAGTCTTTTAGAGTATACATCTTTTAGATGTCTGCAAACTGATGAATTATTCACCCAGAAGATGCTTCAGAACATGCAGGCATCTTTTGTCTTCTGTGTCAGGTGACGACCTGTATGCGATGACGTCATCGCGTACGCGCCGCCCGATATGCTCTGGACGCTGGATGCAGAGCCGCGCTGCTGGGGAGCGACTGTGAGGTAAGTATGCAAAACTTTTTTGTTTCCTGTGCAAAATAAATTAAATGGGTGAGGGGAGGAGGAGGAATTGCACATGATGACAGGGGAAGGAGTAAGGGGGACTGCTCATGATGATGTGGAGAGGGGGGTTAAAGGGGGACTGCCCAAGATGATGTGGGGAGGGGTTAAAGGGGATTGCAAAGGATGATATGGGGTAAAGGGCACTGCACATGATGATGTGGAGAAGGAGTTTAAAGGGGGACTGCACATGAAGTGGGGGGTTAAAAGGAATTGCAAAGGATGACATGGGGTAAAGGGGACTGTACATGATGATGTGGGGAGGGGGTTAAAGGGGGACGGCCCATGATGATGTGGGGGGTTAAAGGGGGATTGCAAAGGATGATATGGGGTAAAGGGGACTGCACATGATGATGTGGAGAAGGGGTTTAAAGGGGGACTGCACATGAAGTGGGGGGGGGGTTAAAAGGAACTGCAAAGGATGACATGGGGTAAAGGAGACTGCACATGATGATGTGGGGAGGGTGTTAAAGGGGGACTGCCCATGATGATGTGGGGGGGTTAAAGGGGGATTACAATGGATGATATGGGGTAAAGGGGACTGCACATGATGATGTGGAGAAGGGGTTTAAAGGGGGACTGCACATGAAGTGGGGGGTTAAAAGGAACTGCAAAGGATGACATGGGGTAAAGTTCAAAGAGACGAACGGCACCAGGACTCAACAATGCAGTATTGGGAGCACTGAATCAAATACACCTCTTTAGACCCACAGCGTGCGGTATCCATGCAGTACTGGAGAGTGGTGCTCAGCATCAATAGCCATAACAGCACAGTAAAACTTTGCACAAGAAAGTAGAAGAATGCGGCACTCACCCAGGTTGCAAAGTGAATATCTTTAATCTGTCTTTAATCCATGTACAGACTTTGCATAAAAGGCAAGCGGAGACGACAAGGGTGCGGGGAGTGTGAGCTGGACGACGGCCGTTTCGCACAATTAGTGCTTCCACGGGTCCAAAGGGGTAAAGGGGACTGCACATGATGATGTGGGGATGGGGGTTAAAGAGGGACTACACGTGATGTGGGGGTTAAAGGGGATTGCACATGATGATGTGGGGAGGGGGTTAAAGGGGGACTGCACATGATGATGGGGTTAAAGGGGGACTGCACATGATGATGTGGGGGTTAAAGGGGGAATGCACATGATGTGAGGAGGGGATTAAAGGGGGACTGCACATGAAGTGGGGGGTTAAAAGGAACTGCAAAGGATGACATGGGGTAAAGGTGACTGCACATGATGATGTGGGGTTTAAAGGGGAACTGCACATGATGTGGGGAGGAGGGTTAAAGGGGGACTGCACATGATGATGTGGGGGTTAAAGGGGTACTGCACATGATGATGTGGGGAGGGGGTTAAAGGGGGATTGTACATGATGGGGGTTAAAGGGGGACTGCACATGATGATGTGGGGAGGAGGTTAAAGGGGAACTGCACATGATGTGGGGAGGGGGTTAATATCCATATTCAGATGTGTAGTGTGGAAGAAAGGGAAAAAGAGGGGAATGTGCTCTGGAAGCAGTGCTCTAGGTAACTGTGTTATATGCAGAGATGACTCCTGGCTGGAAGAAGTGATGGTGGTCTGCGCTGCATGAAAAAGAAAAGCAAAGATGAAGGACTTCAGCTAGAGATGTCACTGGTGAGTCAGTGTGTTGCCTGTACACTGACATTATACACTTTTTACTCTGTACAGAGCTCCTATGTATATTGTCACCAGTGATCACTATATTATCTGTACACTGACACTGTATACAGAGGTCCTGTGTATAATGTTATTGGTGATTAGTGATGAGCGAGTGTACTCATTGCTCGGGTTTTCCCGAGCACGCTCGGGTGGCCTCCGAGTGTTTATGACTGCTCGGAGATTTAGTTTTCATCGTGGCAGCTGAATGATTTACAGCTACTAGCCAGGCTGAGTACATGTGGGGGTTGCCTGGTTGCTAGGGAATCCCCACATGTAATCAAGCAGGCTAGTAGCTGTAAATCATTCAGCTGCGGCGATGAAAACGAAATCTCCGAGCAGTTACAAATACTCAGAGACCACCCGAGCGTGCTCGGGAAAAGCCGAGCAACGAGTACTCTCGCTCATCACTACTGGTGTTCACTGTATGACCTGTATACTATATACGAGCTCCTGTGTATAATGTCACTGGTGCTCACTGTATTACCTGCACACTATACTCTATATACAGAGCTCCTGTGTATAATGTCACCAGTGATCACTGTATTACCTGTACACTGACACTGTACTATGTACAGAGCTTCTGTGTATAATGTCACTTAGTATTGTGGTTTTTTTTTAATTAATGATCAGTATTGTAGTATTCAGTCACTATATGGTGGTAATATGTGATCTGGTCATTGTGTGGTGGTATTTGTTCCTTGAATGTGGTATTATTTGGTCACAATGTGGTGGTAATATGTGGTCTGTGTTGTGATAGGCAATTCAGTATCACAATGGACATAGCGGTCAGAGCACATACAGTGATCTGACAATAACCCAAAATAATAGAACGAGCTCTGAGACGTGGGAACTCTGCAGACCGCAATCCCTAATCCTCTCCAAACAACACTAGAGGCAGCCGTGGATTGCGCCTAACTCTGCCTATGCAACTCGGCACAGCCTGAGAAACTAACTAGCCTGAAGATAGAAAATAAGCCTACCTTGCCTCAGAGAAATACCCCAAAGGAAAAGGCAGCCCCCCACATATAATGACTGTGAGTTAAGATGAAAAGACAAACGTAGGGATGAAATAGATTCAGCAAAGTGAGGCCCGACTTTCTTAACAGAGCGAGGATAGGAAAGATAACTTTGCGGTCTACACAAAACCCTAAAGAAAACCACGCAAAGGGGGCAAAAAGACCCTCCGTACCGAACTAACGGCACGGAGGTACACCCTTTGCGTCCCAGAGCTTCCAGCAAAACAATTAGACAAGCTGGACAGAAAAAATAGCAAACAAATAGCAAAGAAGAACTTAGCTATGCAGAGCAGCAGGCCACAGGAATGATCCAGGGAAAAACAAGTCCAACACTGGAACATTGACAGGAAGCATGGATCAAAGCATTAGGTGGAGTTAAGTAGAGAAGCACCTAACGACCTCACCAGATCACCTGAGGGAGGAAACTCAGAAGCCGCAGTACCACTTTCCTCCACAAACGGAAGCTCCCAGAGAGAATCAGCCGAAGTACCACTCGTGACCACAGGAGGGAGCTCCGCCACAGAATTCACAACAGTACCCCCCCCTTGAGGAGGGGTCACCGAACCCTCACCAGAGCCCCCAGGCCGACCAGGATGAGCCACATGAAAGGCACGAACAAGATCGGGAGCATGGACATCAGAGGCAAAAACCCAGGAATTATCTTCCTGAGCATAACTTTTCCATTTAACCAGATACTGGAGTTTCCGTCTTGAAACACGAGAATCCAAAATCTTCTCCACAATATACTCCAATTCCCCCTCCACTAAAACAGGGGCAGGAGGGTCAACAGATGGAACCATAGGTGCCACGTATCTCCGCAACAATGACCTATGGAATACGTTATGTATGGAAAAAGAATCTGGGAGGGTCAGACGAAAAGACACAGGATTAAGAACCTCAGAAATCCTATACGGACCAATGAAACGAGGTTTAAACTTAGGAGAGGAAACCTTCATAGGAATATGACGAGAAGATAACCAAACCAGATCCCCAACACGAAGTCGGGGACCCACACGGCGTCTGCGATTAGCGAAACGTTGAGCCTTCTCCTGGGACAAGGTCAAATTGTCGACTACATGAGTCCAAATCTGCTGCAACCTGTCCACCACAGTATCCACACCAGGACAGTCCGAAGACTCAACCTGTCCTGAAGAGAAACGAGGATGGAACCCAGAATTGCAGAAAAATGGCGAAACCAAGGTAGCCGAGCTGGCCCGATTATTAAGGGCGAACTCAGCCAAAGGCAAAAAGGACACCCAGTCATCCTGATCGGCAGAAACAAAGCATCTCAGATAGGTTTCCAAGGTCTGATTGGTTCGTTCGGTCTGGCCATTAGTCTGAGGATGGAAAGCCGAGGAAAAAGACAAGTCAATGCCCATCCTACCACAAAAGGCTCGCCAAAACCTCGAAACAAACTGGGAACCTCTGTCAGAAACGATATTCTCTGGAATGCCATGCAAACGAACCACATGCTGGAAGAACAATGGCACCAAATCAGAGGAGGAAGGCAATTTAGACAAGGGTACCAGATGGACCATCTTAGAAAAGCGATCACAGACCACCCAAATGACTGACATCTTTTGAGAAACGGGAAGATCTGAAATAAAACCATAGAGATATGTGTCCAAGGCCTCTTTGGGACCGGCAAGGGCAAAAGCAACCCACTGGCACGAGAACAGCAGGGCTTAGCCCGAGCACAAATCCCACAGGCCTGCACAAAAGTACGCACATCCCGCGACAGAGATGGCCACCAAAAGGATCTAGCCACTAACTCTCTGGTACCAAAGATTCCAGGATGACCAGCCAACACCGAACAATGAACCTCAGAGATAACTTTATTCGTCCACCTATCAGGGACAAACAGTTTCTCCGCTGGACAACGATCAGGTTTATTAGCCTGAAATTTTTGCAGCACCCGCCGCAAATCAGGGAAGATGGCAGATACAATTACTCCTTCCTTGAGGATACCCGCCGGCTCAGATAAACCCGGAGAGTCGGGCACAAAACTCCTAGACAGAGCATCTGCCTTCACATTTTTAGAGCCCGGAAGGTACGAAATCACAAAGTCAAAACGGGCAAAAAACAGCGACCAACGAGCCTGTCTAGGATTCAAACGCTTAGCAGACTCGAGATAAGTCAAGTTCTTATGATCAGTCAATACCACCATGCGATGCTTAGCTCCTTCAAGCCAATGACGCCACTCCTCGAATGCCCACTTCATGGCCAGCAACTCTCGGTTGCCCACATCATAATTTCGCTCAGCAGGCGAAAATTTCCTGGAAAAAAAAGCGCATGGTTTCATTACTGAGCAATCAGAACCTCTCTGCGACAAAACAGCCCCTGCTCCAATCTCAGAAGCATCAACCTCGACCTGGAACAGAAGAGAAACATCTGGTTGACACAACACAGGGGCAGAAGAAAAACGACGCTTCAACTCTTGAAAAGCTTCCACAGCAGCAGAAGACCAATTGACCAAATCAGCACCCTTCTTGGTCAAATCGGTCAATGGTTTGGCAATACTAGAAAAATTGCAGATGAAGCGACGATAAAAATTAGCAAAGCCCAGGAACTTTTGCAGACTTTTCAGAGATGTCGGCTGAGTCAAATCATGGATGGCTTGGACCTTAACAGGATCCATCTCGATAGTAGAAGGGGAAAAGATGAACCCCAAAAATGAAACCTGCACACCAAAGAGACACTTTGATCCCTTCACAAACAAAGAATTAGCACGCAGGACCTGAAAAACCGTTCTGACCTGCTTCACATGAGACTCCCAATCATCCGAGAAGATCAAAATGTCATCCAAGTACACAATCAGGAATTTATCCAGGTACTCTCGGAAGATGTCATGCATAAAGGACTGAAACACTGATGGAGCATTGGCAAGTCCGAATGGCATCCCTAGATACTCAAAATGACCCTCGGGCGTATTAAATGCAGTTTTCCATTCATCGCCTCGCCTGATTCGCACCAGATTATACGCACCACGAAGATCTATCTTGGTGAACCAACTAGCCCCCTTAATCCGAGCAAACAAATCAGATAACAATGGCAAGGGGTACTGAAATTTAACAGTGATCTTATTAAGAAGGCGGTAATCTATGCAAGGTCTCAGCGAACCATCCTTCTTGGCTACAAAAAAGAACCCTGCTCCTAATGGCGACGATGACGGGCGAATATGCCCCTTCTCCAGGGATTCCTTCACATAACTGCGCATAGCGGTGTGCTCAGGCACGGATAAATTAAACAGTCGACCTTTTGGGAATTTACTACCAGGAATCAAATTGATAGCACAATCACAATCCCTATGCGGAGGTAGGGCATCGGACTTGGGCTCATCAAATACATCCTGGTAATCAGACAAGAACTCTGGAACCTCTGAAGGGGTGGATGACGAAATTGACAGAAATGGAACATCACCATGTACCCCCTGACAACCCCAGCTGGACACCGACATGGATTTCCAATCCAATACTGGATTATGGGCTTGTAGCCATGGCAACCCCAACACGACCACATCATGCAGATTATGCAACACCAGAAAGCGAATAACCTCCTGATGTGCAGGAGCCATGCACATGGTCAGCTGGGTCCAGTATTGAGGCTTTTTCTTGGCCAAAGGCGTAGCATCAATTCCTCTCAATGGAATAGGACACTGCAAGGGCTCCAAGAAAAACCCACAACGCTTAGCATATTCCAAGTCCATCAAATTCAGGGCAGCGCCTGAATCCACAAACGCCATGACAGAATACGATGACAAAGAGCAGATCTAGGTAACGGACAGAAGAAATTTTGACTGTACTGTACCAATGGTGGCAGACCTAGCGAACCGCTTAGTGCGCTTAGGACAATCTGAGATAGCATGAGTGGAATCACCACAGTAGAAACACAGCCCATTCAGACGTCTGTGTTCTTGCCGTTCAACTCTGGTCATAGTCCTATCGCACTGCATAGGCTCAGGTTTAATCTCAGGTAATAGCGCCAAATGGTGCACAGATTTACGCTCACGCAAGCGTCGACCGATCTGAATGGCCAAAGACATAGACTCATTCAAACCAGCAGGCATAGGAAATCCCACCATGACATCCTTAAGGGCTTCAGAGAGACCCTTTCTGAATATAGCTGCCAGCGCAGATTCATTCCATTGAGTGAGCACGGACCACTTTCTAAATTTCTGGCAATATACCTCTATCTCATCCTGAGCCTGACAAAGAGCCAGCAAATTTTTTTCTGCCTGATCCACTGAATTAGGCTCATTGTACAGCAATCCAAGCACCAGGAAAAACGCATCGATATTACTTAATGCAGGATCTCCTGACGCAAGAGAAAATGCCCAGTCCTGAGGGTCGCCACGCAAATAAGAAATGACGATCCTAACCTGTTGAACTGGGTCACGAAAGGAGCGAGGTTTCAAAGCCAGAAATAGTTTACAATTATTTTTGAAACTCAGAAATTTAGTTCTATCTCCAAAAAACAAATCTGGAATAGGAATTCTCGGTTCCAACAAAGAATTCTGAACCACAAAATCTTGAATATTTTGAACTCTTGCCGTGAGCTGATCCACACATGAAGACAGACCTTTAATGTCCATTGCTACACCTGTGTCCTGAACCACCCAAATGTCTAGGGGAAAAAAAAGGCAAAACACAGTGCAAAGAAAAAAAAATGGTCTCAGAACTTCTTTTTTCCCTCTATTGAGAATCATTAGCACTTTTGGGCTTCCTGTACTGTTGTGATAGGCAATTCAGTATCACAATGGACATAGCGGTCAGAGCACATACAGTGATCTGACAATAACCCAAAATAATAGAACGAGCTCTGAGACGTGGGAACTCTGCAGACCGCAATCCCTAATCCTCTCCAAACAACACTAGAGGCAGCCGTGGATTGCGCCTAACTCTGCCTATGCAACTCGGCACAGCCTGAGAGACTAACTAGCCTGAAGATAGAAAATAAGCCTACCTTGCCTCAGAGAAATACCCCAAAGGAAAAGGCAGCCCTCCACATATAATGACTGTGAGTTAAGATGAAAAGACAAACGTAGGGATGAAATAGATTCAGCAAAGTGAGGCCCGACTTTCTTAACAGAGCGAGGATAGGAAAGATAACTTTGCGGTCTACACAAAACCCTAAAGAAAACCACGCAAAGGGGGCAAAAAGACCCTCCGTACCGAACTAACGGCACGGAGGTACACCCTTTGCGTCCCAGAGCTTCCAGCAAAACAATTAGACAAGCTGGACAGAAAAAATAGCAAACAAATAGCAAAGAAGAACTTAGCTATGCAGAGCAGCAGGCCACAGGAATGATCCAGGGAAAAACAAGTCCAACACTGGAACATTGACAGGAAGCATGGATCAAAGCATTAGGTGGAGTTAAATAGAGAAGCACCTAACGACCTCACCAGATCACCTGAGGGAGGAAACTCAGAAGCCGCAGTACCACTTTCCTCCACAAACGGAAGCTCCCAGAGAGAATCAGCCGAAGTACCACTTGTGACCACAGGAGGGAGCTCCGCCACAGAATTCACAACAGGTCTGGTCATGGTGTGACATCATTTGTATCTTGTATGTGGGGTTGGATCGCCCCCAGACACAGGGCCACGCGTTTTGGTACCGGGCCTCTCTGGTTCGGTTCTGAAGCTGTCACGGTGGCTAGACCCGGTCCGCGACCCTGCTAAGGGGCGTCCAACGTAAGTGGTGGAACAGTCTGTCAGTGGTTCGTGACGCCACCTGTGGTGTTCGGTCAGGGTGACCGACGCTGCTATGGGGTCCACTAGGGTGATGGAATGGCAGCTGGATGGTATACCTTCCCACAGGTGAAGAATGTCCCCAGGGCTTCCCAGTAAGGTGGATGGAAATGGTGTGAGGTATAGTCAATAACGAGGACACAAGGTTGCAGTCTCTTTACCTCTTTACTGAAGGCTTCAGGATCCTCAATCCAGAGTACGTTTAACAGGGCTCTCAGAGACCGGCACATCCAGAGTTTCCTTCGCAGATGGAAATCGTTGCCTACCACTAGCGCCTGTGTGTTGTAGTCCTACCCTGCTGAGCATTCGGAATAGTCCTCACAACTGCTGTTCTCGTTCGTTCATTCTCTACAGCTCTCTCTCGTTCTTTGGTTCCAGATGTTACTAGTTTCTAACGTCCCCCAGGTATGTTATGGCTAGGACGCCACCCGTATGACGGGAAGGCTTGGAGGTCTTCCGGGACCCTAGAGATGCCCCTCTCCCAATGTTGCCCCCTGTGTCTTCGTAGGTTTAGTAAGGTAGACAGCCAACCTATGATTAACTGTCCAGCGGAGTTTGAAGTAAGGCCTGAAGTCAGTTTCTCCTACGGTGTTCCGGCCACCGACTACGCGCCTCAGTAAGATGTTGCCTCTCTCTCTCGGCACGACTCTTACTGGCTCTCCTTTGTGCTTGATCTCGTTTACACGTTTCCACAATATCCTTCCCTTCGTGTCTCTTTCTTAGGATACCGCCGCAGGGTGTGCAGGCGCGGTTCCGTAACGTTCTGTTCTGTTCGCTAGGCACCTGCCAGGTTCCCACGCCTGACAGGGACCCCCCTGTGCCTTCTCCCTGCAACACCCCCTGCCACGGGATGTTGCCTGGATCCAACCCAGTCAGCTTCTGACTAACTTCCTCCCCAGCCCCTAGTTTTTCCAGTGTGAGGAGTGGCCCAATAAATAAAGCCTTTTTCTCCCCCTAGTGGCCGGAGTGTGAAGTGTAATGTGTTCTGGTGATACCTGGTCAGGAGAACTCCTTAGTGCCATCAGACTTACCGCTGCTCCCCTTAGCGGCAAAGCGCCATACTGCAACGACCAGGTCTCTGGGGCGCTGCACTCCCCCCCCCCCGGTTAAATCCAGTACTCCTGGACTGGGAAGAAGAACAACAATATAATACAGCAAAAGACATACAAATTTTTGAAATGCTTAGAACAAGTAAATAGAAAAGGTGCTTCCCTTTATGGGAGGTAAGGACACTTGAACGTTACAAACAGGAACAAGGTTAAATATTTTTAAATAACATTTTTGACTATAAATAACTCTCAGTACCCAGCCGGGTATTCTACTAAGTGCAAACTATGAACAATAAGTTAACTTTTCCTTTAAGGGCGTACACTCTGAACCCACTAAAGGCCTACCATGAAATGCCATATAACTCAACTTCTCTTTCCGTTCCAACTTCACCAATGCAGGACTGCCTAGCTCCTTGGCTGGGCCTACTGCCATTGTGCCGACCATCTTTCTACATCTCTCAGGAGGACTCTCTCTCTAACCCCTACAGGTTCACTTTAAGCTTTCCTGTCCTCAATTTTTATTAACATTATCAAACTTTCTAAATTTTAACATTATTAACGTTCAACTTTTATTAAAGCCATCATGTAAACATTCCCTTTAAGAGGGACCCAAGTCTCTAGTGCAGATTCTCTCTCTGTCTGCCAGTCCACCGAAGGCAAGACCTTCTGCGTCATATCTCGAAGCATCATCTTCGCAAAGTCTTCTCTCGCTTGTAAAACCAGTAGGGAGCACCTTTAAGAAGGTGCAAACTATATACAAAAACAGTTTTGAATCATTCACCGTCCATGATCCGGCAGTCTTTTAAACAGTGAGAACTTGTGCAACCGTAGAAAAGAAATAGAAACATTAGGGATCCCGGGTAAACAAAGGGATCCCTAGGAGTTAACCCTGGTCGGGTTTAAAGTAGCAGCAACAGCAGGAAACAGTTAACTATATACATATTCGGTTCTCCGAGGTTTATTTCCTCGGCGTTAGTGGTCGTGACAACTCCACCGGCAGCAGTGGGCGGGGCCACCCCCCGGGTACTCGCGGGCACTCGGTGTGGTGACAGGAGATCCCGGGCTCCAGTCAGGGGTCTGTGTGGCGATTGTCCTGGAACTCGCAACAACCGAGGCGCCAACCACTCCCGAGGTCGAGCTCTCCGCAACCACCGTAGTAACAGTGTCCACAGTACAAGTGGTGGTTTTCACAACAGTGCATGTAGGGGTTACCACCGTGGTCTTGGGGACGGTCGTGGTCCGGTCACAAGGGGGCACCCTCGCTATGGGGGACGGCTTCTCCGCCGCTTTGGTCGATGACGTCATGGGGGCTGGTCGCTTGCGCACATTCGGGGCGAACCAACCCCTCTCCCCGAAATGCCGGGTGTAGGTGACTTCGTCCCCCTTGTACAGATCCCGGTCCGGGTGGCCTTCCTTGAGATGGGACTCCACATCCCTCCGGTTTACGAAAACCTCAGAATATAGGTCCGGCTCCTTGATGAAGCCCCATCCTCCACGGAGCCGGAACTCAACAACGGTGCCCTGCCTGCGCAGGGCCTGGTGGGTGGTACGGTCCTTGCGGGCCCGGTCCTTCACTTCAAGGTCCCGTCGGTAATGGGCTTCCCGCCGGGCCTGGTGCTGTCTCTCTGTCTCCTCCCACTGCCGATCCAGCTGGGCCTGGTACTGTTCCCAGCTAAGGGCCTCCACCATCTCTCCTTCCTGTGTCTGCACCCCGGGGAACCCCATGATGTTCGACCCCGGGTTCACCCAGCGGCACACCGTACGCTCTGCGTAGACCTCGCCTGGCATGGTAAGCGGCGAGATCGGGGCCTTGAGGAAGTGCTCCATGCCTGTGGGTTGGTCCCATTGTGGAAGGCGCTGGAGTTTATGGGTCCCAGGGAGAGGGGGCGCCGCGACCGGGCCTATCAGCAGGTCTTCCGCAGCCGGGGTGGGATCGGCGGACTCACCGGTCGATGCGGCTTCCTCCGGTGCGACCGACTCCAATGGTGATGAAGATTCCAGAGTCAGGAGTTCCTCTGCGGGTATCTCTTTGCACGAGGCCTCGGTCTCAAGCTGCGACTGGAGGAGCTGCACCACAAGATCCTCCATCTCGCCCTGTAGGAGACCGGTCCCAGAGGTGAGGCCCTGGCTGTGATGCTCATCTGGGTAGCTGGGGGAGCCCTCTGCTTCGACCCCACAGTCTGGGTCTGAGCGGTCAGCCATGGCGTCCTCCACGTGGGTCGCTTCCTGGTCTCTTTCCCGCTCTCTCCTTCGTGGGCGGTTTCATTTCTTGTTCCTCCGCCCCCCATTGAAGATCAGGAGGCGGATCTCTGCTGCTGACGGGCACGTCCTCAAGGTGCAGAAATATTTAGACTGGGCGGCCATTATCTTTCGCGCTCTCCAGCTTACTCACGCCCACTTCCACGCCCTTCTTCTTCTCCTGCGCTCCTCGTGGCGCTACAATGGCAGCGGTTTTGGCGGGAACCTTGCGGTAGATAGCAATTCACAGTCCTTGCAATAAATCACAGTCCAATACGTTTCAATCACAGTTCCAAGGCACACATGACCCAATTCTTCAGGCTTAAGTACGATCCCGTTCGTGACGCCAGGTTGGATCGCCCCCAGACACAGGGCCACGCGTTTCGGTACCGGGCCTCTCTGGTTCGGTTCTGAAGCTGTCACGGTGGCTAGACCCGGTCCGCGACCCTGCTAAGGGGCGTCCAAAGTAAGTGGTGGAACAGTCTGTCAGTGGTTCGTGACGCCACCTGTGGTGTTCGGTCAGGTTGACCGACGCTGCTATGGGGTCCACTGGGGTGATGGAATGGCAGCTGGATGGTATACCTTCCCACAGGTGAAGTATGTCCCCAGGGCTTCCCAGTAAGGTGGATGGAAATGGTGTGAGGTATAGTCAATAACGAGGACACAAGGTTGCAGTCTCTTTACCTCTTTACTGAAGGCTTCAGGATCCTCAATCCAGAGTACGTTTAACAGGGCTCTCAGAGACCGGCCGGTCCGATGGGCACATCCAGAGTTTCCTTCGCAGATGGAAATCGTTGCCTACCACTAGCGCCTGTGTGTTGTAGTCCTACCCTGCTGAGCATTCGGAATAGTCCTCACAACTGCTGTTCTCGTTCGTTCGTTCTCTACAGCTCTCTCTCGTTCTTTGGTTCCAGATGTTACTAGTTTCTAACGTCCCTCAGGTATGTTATGGCTAGGACGCCACCCGTATGACGGGAAGGCTTGGAGGTCTTCCGGGACCCTAGAGACGCCCCTCTCCCAATGTTGCCACCTATGTCTTCGTAGGTGTAGTAAGGTAGACAGCCAACCTATGATTAACTGTCCAGCGGAGTTTGAAGTAAGGCCTGAAGTCAGTTACTCCTACGGTGTTCCGGCCACCGACTACGCGCCTCAGTAAGATGTTGCCTCTCTCTCTCTCTCGGCACGACTCTTACTGGCTCTCCTTTGTGCTTGATCTCGTTTACACGGTTCCACAATATCCTTCCCTTCGTGTCTCTTTCTTAGGATACCGCCGCAGGGTGTGCAGATGCGGTTCCGTAACGTTCTGTTCTGTTTGCTAGGCACCTGCCAGGTTCCCACGCCTGACAGGGACCCCCCTGTGCCTTCTCCCTGCAACACCCCCTGCCACGGGATGTTGCCTGGATCCAACCCAGTCAGCTTTTGACTAACTTCCTCCCCAGCCCCTAGTTTTTCCAGTGTGAGGAGTGGCCCAATAAATAAAGCCTTTTTCTCCCCCTAGTGGCCGGAGTGTGAAGTGTAATGTGTTCTGGTGATACCTGGTCAGGAGAACTCCTTAGTGCCATCAGACGTACCGCTGCTCCCCTTAGCGGCAAAGCGCCATACTGCAACGACCAGGTCTCTGGGGCGCTGCAGTATTATAGGTCACTATGTGGTGGTAATATGTGGTCTGGTCATGGTGTGACGGTATTTGTCCCTTGTATGTTGTATTAATGGTCATTTAAAAAAATGTATGTGACTCATTCCCTTAAAAAAAATGCATAAAAATATGTTTATACTTAATAGGTTAGAGTAGGGTCCGGCCAAAAGAGTCTACCGTGTCGTTTTGGAGGCTTAAAAATTCTTTTGGCCAGAACAAAAGCTGCTGGTTATGAATGTGAACTGGTGTTTGATGGGAACTGTTAATATCTGATTGATGAGGACGTGGTGGAGAAGTTGAGTTTTTCCAAGAGTGAGCGGTGGGACTGTAGAAGCTTCAAAGTGTGGAGGTGGAGCTGGGATTTAGCCAGGGCGGAGTCTCAATGGGGACCCAAAAATTTTGCTAGTATGGGGCCCCGAAATTCCTAGTGGCAGCCCTACTCCCCTACTCTCTGGTTCTCAACAAATTCTGTCTTACAGTAAAGACAGTTCCTGCATCTGATACAGAGACAGAGTTTAAGATTAACCAATTCTGGACAAGAAGAAAATTTGTGGGAATGTCTTCTGCTTAATAGATTGGAAGGGGCATGAACCTGAGGAGATATGCTGAGTATCCACAAAGGATATTAATGCTCCAATTTTGCTCACTATTTCATTCTAAGCATCCTCTCTCTGCTATTTCAGGAGGGGTTCTAATTGAGGGATTCTGCTAAGCACCAGTCTCGTATTTGGGGACAAAATCATCTCGCTTCATCTTTGGCTGCCACCTTTATGCTCCACGTTAGGTCTGGCAAGTTCCTCAGTGTCATCATCTTCCAAAGCCTCTGAAGGCCTATTTAGCGTCACCTCTGTCTGAGTATTGACTACTTTTCTGTTCCTTCTGTTTCCACCTTCTGCTCCAACTTAGGTAATTTCCATAATTCGTACATTCTGTGGCATTGATTGCTGACAGCTTTAAGAACTTTTATTAGAATCTGTTCAAATTACATTAATACCCACTGTGGACTTTGCCACTGCTTTAGACCAGGGCCGGATTTAAGAGGTGGGTGGCCTGGGGCCCATTTTGGAGGGAGGCCCATTTTTCAAGGTGTTGCAATATGTAATGCAAAAACACAAAATGAAACGAACGCAAGTTTATTTACAAAAATCATTTACGCAGAGTAATTTAGGTAAGATCATTCATTTTTTACAATCCAGTCTTTTCCATGATAAGCTTGTACATGAAAAGTTCAGTGCTGATATCTTTTGGCTCCTCGTCTGTGAATAACTTGGCAAATGTTACAAACTGACACAGTTCTTCCATAAATGTAAGGTCCAAGTCAACTGAATAAGACCTGACAAGTTGCTCTGCTGTGGCAGAAAGAACTGTCTTCAAACGGCTAAAAAAGCTAAATTTGCTTGATATATCTTTATATGCTTGAAGACATTGGTCAAGAGAAGCGATAAACTGATCAATGATAGGCAAGAAAGTTTCTGTTCTGTATTTTTCCGAAGGGCTGAGTGGTACTTCTTCCGTATGGCGATAATCCAATGGAATGAGACACACGTTTCGGTGCCTGTCTCGAGTTATCGTCTGAACATACTCAGATGAACCACACAGCTCTTCGCCTTGCTTCTCATAAATTTTGAAGGAGTCACGCGTTGATGCGACATAGTTTTTTAAGCTGGTCAGTGACACCACAGCAGTGTTCAGTGTTTTGTGTGTTGTAGATTTTTACCAGTAGCATCTGTTTTTTGCAGGACTTTCAACCTGGACTTAAGCATCAAGCTGTTTCTTGCCTGTGCGTTTGCTTGGGAGCAACACAGAAATCGCGAAAGATGGAGAAGGACACGGCATAGGCGTTTTTGGCTACACCCCATTATTGAACTACGTGAGAGCCGTGGAGCCTATCACACGCTATATGGCGAGCTTAATGCCAACCCGGACAAATTCCCGGAATATACAAGGATGTCGCAAGACTCTTTCCGGGATTTGCTTGGTCGTGTCCAAGGAGCCATCCGGAGACAGGACACCCAGCTCCGTAGAGTGATTCCACCAGAGGAATGTCTGCTGGTTACATTAAGGTACGTAACAATTCTAGACAAATGCCAGTCCTAATTTTGGTTGTTCTGACATGTATTCTTTGTATTTTCCTTTATGTATTTAGCAGAACAACACCATAAATAGAATTGATTGTTAATTTCTTTTTTATTTATTTTATTACAGGTTTCTGGCAACTGGAGAGAGTTTATCATCCCTCTACGTCCAATACCGGCTTGGAATTTCTACCCTGTCCGGAATAGTTGCGGACACCTGCTTGGCTTTGTGGAATGTTCTCCGGGATGAGTTTATACCCCTACCCACCGCGGACATGTGGATTGAAATTGCTGAAAAATTCTGGAGTGTGTGTGATTTCCCCAACTGTTTGGGAGCGGTGGATGGAAAGCACATCCTGCATTATCAAACCAGCCAGAACAGGATCGGAGTACTTCAACTTTAAAAAATATTTTTCTGTTGTGCTCATGGCAATAAAGGCACGGATGATTGACCTCGTGGAGACCAAAACATCCAACACCGCAGAGACACCATCACGTGTTTCTCAACGCAGTGATCCAGAACACTGCCCCCAAATACGCAAATGCATGTAGAGGAGCTGCGGAGACACCATCACGTGTTTCTCAATGCAGGCAGTGAATAGCCAGGCCTTTCCCCAGGAAGGAACAACCAAGGGAAGGGCAGCATCCAATAAAGGAAAACATCCAATAAAGAAAAACCACCTATGCCAAGCATGGTATCCATCCACAGACAGCTGTTACGGGGTTTTTGCCCCTCATCAGTGTGGAGTAGGAAACTGGCTATCAGGAGCAGTGCCTAGTAGAAAGTCTATAAAGGCACGGATGATTGACCTCGTGGAGACCAAAACATCCAACACCGCGGAGACACCATCACGTGTTTATCAAAGCAGTGATCCAGAACACTGCCCCCAAATATGCAAATGCATGTAGAGGAGCTGCGGAGACACCATCACGTGTTTCTCAACGCAGGCAGTGAATAGCCAGGCCTTTCCCCGGGAAGGAACAACCAAGGGAAGGGCAGCATCCAATAAAGGAAAACATCCAATAAAGGAAAACCACCTATGCCAAGCATGGTATCCATCCACAGACAGCTGTTTCAGGGTTTTTGCCCCTCATCAGTGTGGAGTAGGAAACTGGCTATCAGGAGCAGTGCCTAGTAGAAAGTCTATAAAGGCACGGATGATTGACCTCGTGGAGACCAAAAGATCCAACACCGCGGAGACACCATCACGTGTTTCTCAACGCAGTGATCCAGAACACTGCCCCCAAATATGCAAATGCATGTAGAGGAGCTGCGGGGACACCATCACATGTTTCTCAACGCAGGCAGTGTATAGCCAGGCCTTTCCCCAGGAAGGAACAACCAAGGGAAGGGCAGCATCCAATAAAGGAAAACATCCAATAAAGGAAAACCACCTATGCCAAGCATGGTATCCATCCACAGACAGCTGTTTCGGGGTTTTTGCCCCTCATCAGTGTGGAGTAGGAAACTGGCTATCAGGAGCAGTGCCTAGTAGAAAGTCTATAAAGGCACGGATGATTGACCTCGTGGAGACCAAAACATCCAACACCGCGGAGACACCATCACGTGTTTATCAAAGCAGTGATCCAGAACACTGCCCCCAAATATGCAAATGCATGTAGAGGAGCTGCGGAGACACCATCACGTGTTTCTCAACGCAGGCAGTGAATAGCCAGGCCTTTCCCCGGGAAGGAACAACCAAGGGAAGGGCAGCATCCAATAAAGGAAAACATCCAATAAAGGAAAACCACCTATGCCAAGCATGGTATCCATCCACAGACAGCTGTTACGGGGTTTTTGCCCCTCATCAGTGTGGAGTAGGAAACTGGCTATCAGGAGCAGTGCCTAGTAGAAAGTCTATAAAGGCACGGATGATTGACCTCGTGGAGACCAAAACATCCAACACCGCGGAGACACCATCACGTGTTTATCAAAGCAGTGATCCAGAACACTGCCCCCAAATATGCAAATGCATGTAGAGGAGCTGCGGAGACACCATCACGTGTTTCTCAACGCAGGCAGTGAATAGCCAGGCCTTTCCCCGGGAAGGAACAACCAAGGGAAGGGCAGCATCCAATAAAGGAAAACATCCAATAAAGGAAAACCACCTATGCCAAGCATGGTATCCATCCACAGACAGCTGTTTCAGGGTTTTTGCCCCTCATCAGTGTGGAGTAGGAAACTGGCTATCAGGAGCAGTGCCTAGTAGAAAGTCTATAAAGGCACGGATGATTGACCTCGTGGAGACCAAAAGATCCAACACCGCGGAGACACCATCACGTGTTTCTCAACGCAGTGATCCAGAACACTGCCCCCAAATATGCAAATGCATGTAGAGGAGCTGCGGGGACACCATCACATGTTTCTCAACGCAGGCAGTGTATAGCCAGGCCTTTCCCCAGGAAGGAACAACCAAGGGAAGGGCAGCATCCAATAAAGGAAAACATCCAATAAAGGAAAACCACCTATGCCAAGCATGGTATCCATCCACAGACAGCTGTTTCGGGGTTTTTGCCCCTCATCAGTGTGGAGTAGGAAACTGGCTATCAGGAGCAGTGCCTAGTAGAAAGTCTATAAAGGCACGGATGATTGACCTCGTGGAGACCAAAACATCCAACACCGCGGAGACACCATCACGTGTTTCTCAACGCAGTGATCTAGAACACTGCCCCCAAATATGCAAATGAATGTAGAGGAGCTGCGGAGACACCATCACGTGTTTCTCAACGCAGGCGGGCTATTCACTGCCTGCGTTGAGAAACACGTGATGGTGTCTCTGCAGCTCCTCTACGTGCTCATGGCAATAGCAGATGTGGACTGTCGCTTCATCACCGTGGACATTGGAGCTTTTGGCCATGGCAACGATTCCCAGACTTTCAAGAACTTGGATATGGGGCGCAGTGTGTATGGCAAAAATTTTAATTTTCCATGGCCACAACCTCTCCCCAACACTCAAGGTCCACCGATGCCATTTGTTATGGTTGGGGATGAGGCCCTTCAGATGTGTGAAAACCTACTGAACCCATATTCCATTCGTGACTTGAACCACACTAAAATAATCTTTAACTACAGACTGACCAGGGCCCAAAGAACAGTAGAGTGTACCTTTGGGATTCTAGTCTCAAAATGGCGCATTCTTGTAACAGCCATTAATCTAAAAATGGAGACAGTCGATGAGGTGGTCAAAGCCTGTATGGTTCTCCACAATTACATAATGGCTAAGGAGCGACCCAACATTTAACCGGATGAACCAGTTGGAAACCCATTGCCAGATTACCACTGCTGCGGTCAACTGCTGAAGTTGGCCACATGCGGGACCAATTTGCTGCCTTTTTTTATTCTGATATTGGACGTGTGTCATGGCAGGACAATGTTGTGTAAACGTCCTATTGGGATTTGGTCTGTACCAGTTATTTTTTTAAATGTTACTAATATTTGTTGTTAATAAACTTTATTTTTTTGGTATCTTGACCGTGTCTCCTATGTATTTCCTCTACAAACCAAGGCTGCCGTCACACTAGCAGTATTTGGTCAGTATTTTACATCAGTATTTGTAAGCCAAAACCAGGAGTGGGTGATAAATGCAGAAGTGATGCATATGTTTCTATTATACTTTTCCTCTAATTGTTCCACTCCTGGTTTTGGCTTACAAATACTGATGTAAAATACTGACCAAATACTGCTAGTGTGACGGCAGCCTTAGGTTGTTAGTGGTAAGGTTATTGACGTCATTGTGTCCTGATTCTGTTCTGCAGTATCTATTGGACGCAGACTGAAGAGACGATGGCTGTTTAATACAAAACACATCTATACTCATCAAGTCAGGTGTCAGAAATAATGAATTCATGATGAACATATAACAGCCTCATGAATTCACTATTTCTGACACATGACCAGGTGAGCATATATATGCCTTGTATGAACGCCATCGTTCCTTCACTTTGTGTGAAATAGATTACGTACACAGAAGAGAAAATGGAGGTTATACAAGGCAGTTCTCTACTCACCAGGTCAGGTGTCCTAACTAATTAGTTTTTGGACACATGACCTGTTGAAAATAGTTCTGCATTGTATTGACGCCATTTTCTCTTCAGCAAATTCTGCAACACTAGTCACAGACTAAGCAGAAGGAAGAGATTATGGAGAAAATACAAGTATACATATTTTGGCCCACCTCATATCTCTATACTAAAGACACACAAAGCTGCAGTGTTGTACTTGCTAACTACTGGAGCTATGATGTGGCCAAAAAATAAAGTGTGCGGCGCAGTGTTTTATTTGGCGCACGGTGTGTGTTGCCGACGGCGAAATACACAATTAACCACACATAATTGGGGGCAAAAAACAGTAGTATTTATTTTATAACAACCAAAATATTTATTTAACTGCGCCTGCTTTCTGGGATCTACGTGGTCTGGGAAGCCTCGGTGGGCTCATTTGTTGCGGCATGGTCATGGTGGGTGACCTGTCAGGGTGCGGCTGCACTGTGCTTGTAGAGCGTGCAGCCATGCCAGAGTCCATAGTGCTCATAGAGCGGAAGGCCATGCCAGGGTCCATTGTGCTCATAGAGCGGGGCAGCCATATCAGAGTCCATAGTGCTCGTAGAACGGAAGGCCATGCCAGGGTCCATTGTGCTCGTAGAGCGTGCAGCCATGCCAGAGTCCATAATGCTCGTACAGCGTGCAGCCATATCAGAGTCCATAATGCTCGTAGAGCGTGCAACCATGCCAGAGTCCATAGTGCTCGTAGAGTGGAAGGCCATGCCAGGGTCCATTGTGCTCGTAGAGTGTGCAGCCATGCCAGACCTCTGGGTCAGATTTATAGACGATGTCTTCATCTTATGGCGGGGCACTGTGGTGGAATTTCAGGAGTTCATCAATCTGCTCAATGAGAATGAGATGGGCCTGGGGTTCACATATGAGATTGACCCCAACAAATTAGCATTTCTCGACGTCATGATCACAAAATCTGAGAGAGGGTACACTTTAGAAACTACTATCTTCCGTAAACCCACCTCTACAAATTCTGTGTTGAGATGGGAGAATCACCACCCTTACTCTTTGAAAAAGGGAATACCTAAAGGCCAGTATTTGAGGTTAAAAAGAAATTGCTCAAATACAAAGGACTTTAAAATCAAGGCGGATGTCCTGCGCCAAAGATTTCTCACTAAAGGTTACCCTGATAAGATACTGAGAGAAGCATTTAAATATGCGAATCAACAAGATAGAAGGGAACTAATGGTACCAAAGAGGAGAGCTGAGAACCCGGATGGGAATGCACGAGTTATATGCACATTTGATAATGGGGCCCAAATGGTCAGGGAGGTAATCCAAAAATATTGTGGCATATTCCAGATGGATGAAGATATAAAGGATTTTGTAGGTGAAAGACCACATATAACCTATAGAAAAAGCAGGATGATAGGAAATCGCCTGGTACACAGTCATTTTGTTGCACCTATGGCAAACAGAATGTGGTTACCAGCTAGAACCAAGGGATGCTACCGATGCGGGGACTGTGTAGCCTGTGAATACGTATCGGTAGGTAAAAGGTTTGACGGTCCTGATAAGTCCTTTGAGATCAGAGACTTCATCAATTGTAAAACCAAGGGCGTCATCTATCGTATTTCCTGTATATGTGGCAAATCCTACATTGGAAAAACCATCAGGGAATTTAGGAGGAGGATAGAACACATTGGCGATATCTGAAATAGGAGAGATACAACTGTGGCCAGACACATAAATGGGTCACATAATGGGGATCTCAAGACCATACAATTTATGGGGATTGAGAAAGTTACACCACCAAAGAGAGGGGGAGATTTTGACAGGATTCTGCTCCAGAGAGAGTTAAGATGGATATTTTGCCTTGACACCTGTCATCCTCATGGTTTGAATGAGCAATTGAGCTATAAGTGTTTCTTGTGAAATCACAGTTTAAACACACTAATATTGCTCTCTTTCCCCCCGTCTTCTCATTGTTTCATTCATTCATTTATTTTTTCATTTATTATTTTTTCATCTTTTTATTTTTCATTTTTTCCTTTCCCCTTCTGCCTACGAGTTTCTGTTGTTTTGTATTTATATGTTAGATTTATGGGTTCTTGCCTTCTGAGAATTACTTTAGCCAAAAAAACAGTATATACATAATCTATTATGATTTTAGGGCAAATAACAGCCATTGCTGTATTTGCGATATCTGTTTCTCTGGCCTATTCCATATGGTTTAAAACAGAGAATTATGATTTTCATATGGATAATCACAAATAGGGACTTTTCTCCTTTCTCCACACTATCCTTCCGTTATACAAAAAGTACAAAAAAGTACAAATCGTATTCCCTTTATCCCCGGTATATTCAAGCTTTATAAACAAACAGTAATGGGTATGTTGATAATTGAGTGCTACAATCTATAGCTCAATTTTGGAACATATGGAATTACTAGCCTATTATGGCGTTTTGTTGTACAGTTATACCTATGTACATAGTAGACATTTTAAGGTGCTGCATGTATGTAACTTATTTACTATGGGCAGATCGGCGTCTCCAGGTTTACGCTTATAGTTATATACATGTACTGCCTAGATACACATATAACATTATACCGGGTGCCTGTACGTCAATCCAGTATACCTCTTTTTGTGGGGCATCAATGAAGTGTATCTGTAGCTACGGTTTGTATACATTGCTTAGAAACCTTGTAACATCACATCCGGTACTCACGGGCTATGGGTTTTGACCGTGAACCGGTAGTGAAAGCACAGCCTTTTGTCAGCACCAGTGTAGCCCATGGGGTGCCGCATGCGCATTTGCATGCGACCCAGGGAACGTGAGCCGGAAGTATTATCACGACCGGCGGAACATTTTCTACGTACCACACCAGGGGCCGCATGCGCAATAGTAAGCGTCCCAGATACCGGTAATAACACATGTCTCAAAGGGAAGCATAATAGCGACACAGCGCCATTACCGCTGATGACAGCAGCGGTTATCCAAAGCACGTGTTTGGGTGGAAATGAGGTAGGACGCTGTGCATCTTTTGAATGCAGGAAACTATTTAAGTGGTAGAGTATTGTCCGGCATCTCACTCTACCATAGTCTGTGCCCACAACTGGGAGCATCGGACACGGGAGTTACCTTCCGTCGCAGCGACTCCCTTTTGCAAAGAAAAACATCCCCAATTCTTCCTTTTTTTCCCCTGATGAATCTCCCCTATGGGAGAGGAAACGCATAGGGAAGGTTACATGGTCATGGTGGGTTCAACTTATTAGCCTGACTTGGGGACTGCCCTTGTCAGGGAGGGAGCAACACAGGGGCACGACTGGGGTAGTATAGAGACTGTTTCCCCCTCCCCCTCAAAGCATACATGGACGCTCCCGCGAAGGAAACTATATATTTGGTGAGGTAAAACCATTTTTTTTACGGAGCACTGGTTACATGAGCACTAGTTTTGAACTTTATCACTTTGTTGGTTGTATTATCCATTTGATCTTTTAGACTTTGTCCATTAAAGGTTATGTTTTATTATTATATATGTGAGGTATTCTCCTAGCTAGCCTGTATGTATGTCAATACAACACAACCTAATACACCGAAACAATACTTACATTCTCTGGGCAAGGACCGGTCTTAAAAATGCCAGAATGCGGTGGTATTTATACTTTCGGATCCTTGCTCCAGAACCACTGGGAACACGGCTCTCTTGACGCAGGTCCTTTTTACATCTGTTCCTCAATAGGAATCCGCGGGTGAAATCCGCACAAAAAACACTGGAAATCTGCGGTAAATCCGCAGGTAAAACACAGTGCCTTTTACCAGCGGATTTTTCAAAAATGGTGCTGAAAAATCTTACACGAATCCGCAACGTGGGCACATAGCCTTAGGGTTAGGGTTGGAATTAGGGTTGTGGTTAGGGTCGTGATTAGGGTTATGACTACAGTTGGGATTAGGGTTAGGGGTGTGTTGGGTTTAGTGTTGGAGCTAGAATTGAGGGGTTTCCACTGTTTAGGCACATCATGGGTCTCCAAACGCAACATGGCGCCACCATTGATTCCAGCCAATCTTGTATTCAAAAAGTCAAATGGTGCTCCCTCACTTCCGAGCCCCGACGTGCGCCCAAACAGTGGTTTACCCCCACATATGGGGTACCAGCATACTCAGGACAAACTGCGCAACAATTACTGGGGTCCAATTTCTCCTGTTACCCTTGTGAAAATAAAAAATTGCTTGCTAAAACATCATTTTTGAGGAAAGAAAAATGATTTTTTATTTTCACGGCTCTGCGTTGTAAACGTCTGTGAAGCACTTGGGGGTTCAAAGTGCTCACCACATATCTAGATAAGTTTCTTGGGGGGGTCTAGTTTCTAAAATGGGGTCACTTGTGGGGGGTTTCTACTGTTTAGGCACACTACTTCACTTCCGAGCCCCGGCATGTGCCCAAACAGTAGTTTACCCCCACATATGGGGTATCACCGTACTCAGGAGAAACTGGACAACAAATATTGGGGTCAAATTTCTCCTGTTACCCTTGGGAAAATTAAAAAATTCTGGGCTAAATAATTATTTTTGAGGAAAGAAAACGTATTTATTATTTTCACGGCTCTGCGTTATAAACTTCTGTGAAGCACTTTGGGGTTCAAAGTGCTCACCACACATCTAGATAAGTTCCTTTCGGGGTCTAGTTTCCAAAATGGAGTCAATTGTGGGGGGTTTCTACTGTTTAGCCACATCAGGGGCTCTGCAAACGCAACGTGACGCCCGCAGAGCATTCCATCAGTCTGCATTTCAAAACATCACTACTTCACTTCCGAGCCCCGGCATGTGCCCAAACAGTGGTTTACCCCCACATATGGGGTATCAGCGTACTCAGGAGAAACTGTACAACAACTTTTGCGGTCAAATTTCTCCTGTTACCCTTGGGAAAATAAAAAATAATTTTTGAGAAAAGAAATTTTTTTTTTTATTTTCATGGCTCTGCGTTATAAACTTCTGTGAAGCACTTGGGGGTTCAAAGTCCTCACCACACATCTAGATTAGTTCTTTTGGGGGTCTAGTTTCCAAAATGGGGTCACTTGTGGGAGCGCTCCAATGTTTAGGCACACAGGGGCTCTCCAAACGCAACATGATGTCCGCTAATGATTGGAGCTAATTTTCCATTTAAAAAGCCAAATGGCGTGCCTTCCCTTCCGAGCCCTGCCGTGCGCCCAAACAGTGGTTTACCCCCACATATGGGGTATCAGCGTACTCAGGACAAACTGGACAACTATGTTTGGGGTCCAATTTCTCCTATTACCCTTGGCAAAATAGGAAATTCCAGGCTAAAAAATCATTTTTGAGGAAAGAAATTTTTTATTTTATTTTCATGGCTCTGCGTTATAAACTTCTGTGAAGCACCTGGGGGTTTAAAGTGCTCAATATGCATCTAGATAAGTTCCTTGGGGGGTCTAGTTTCCAAAATGGGGTCACTTGTGGGAGCGCTCCAATGTTTAGGCACACAGGGGCTCTCCAAACGCGACATGGTGTCCGCTAACAATTGGAGCTAATTTTCCATTAAAAAAGTCAAATGGCGCGCCTTCCCTTCCGAGCCCTGCCGTGTGCCCAAACAGTGGTTTACCCCCACATATGAGGTATCGGCATACTCGGGAGAAATTGCCCAACAAATTTTAGGATCCATTTTATCCTATTGCCTATGTGAAAATGAAAAAATTGAGGCGAAAAGAAATTTTTTGTGAAAAAAAAGTACTTTTTCATTTTTACAGATCAATTTGTGAAGCACCTGACGGTTTAAAGTGCTCACTAGGCATCTAGATAAGTTCCTTGGGGGGTCTAGTTTCCAATATGGGGTCACTTGTGGGGGAGCTCCAATGTTTAGGCACACAGGGGCTCTCCAAACGCGACATGGTGTCCGCTAACGATGGAGATCATTTTTCATTCAAAAAGTCAAATGGCGCTCCTTCCCTTCCAAGCCCTGCCGTGCGCCCAAACAGTGGTTTACCCCCACATATGAGTTATCAGCGTACTCAGGACAAATTGGACAACAACTTTCTTGGTTAATTTTCTCCTTTTACCATTGGGAAAATAAAAAAATTGTTGCTAAAAGATCATTTTTGTGACTAAAAATTTAAATGTTTTTAGATTGGTGTCACTTTTGGGTATTTTCAGCCATATAGACCCCTCAAACTGACTTCAAATGTGAGGTGGTCCCTAAAAAAAATGGTTTTGTAAATTTCGTTGTAAAAATGAGAAATCGCTGGTCAAATTTTAACCCTTATAACTTCCTAGCAAAAAAAAAATTTTGTTTCCAAAATTGTGCTGATGTAAAGTATACATGTGGGAAATGTTATTTATTAACTATTTTGTGTCACATATCTCTCTGGTTTAACAGAATAAAAATTAAAAATGTGAAAATTGCGAAATTTTCAAAATTTTCGCCAAATTTCTGTTTTTATCACAAATAAACGCAGAATTTATTGACCTAAATTTACTACTATCATGAAGCCCAATATGTCACGAAAAAAACAATCTCAGAACTGCTAGGATCCGTTGAAGCGTTCCTGAGTTATTACCTCATAAAGGGACACTGGTCAGAATTGCAAAAAACGGCCAGGTCATTAAGGTCAAAATAGGCTGGGTCATGAAGGGGTTAAAACACATGATACATCCCAACACCAATACATCAACAATAGAGGCACCAGGGGAAGGTGCCTAGCCCTGAAATACAACCTATCTAACCCTGCCTGACAGCTGAGGTTGACACCCTAAATCCTGCGCACTGGCGCCCCCACTCGTCGGCGTCTCACCCGCACTGCCCTGCAAACCCTATTAGTGGCAGGGGAGTGAAAAAGGATGCACAAAGGGTGAAAAGATAGATTTAAAGAATAAATTCAAGGCTATTTATAATAATTTGTCTGATTTATACACTCTACTGGCTGCTGATAAAACTATCCCTATCTATACGGTATGACCTAAAGATAACAACAGGGAAGTCTTCCCTAAGAAAACCTGTACATCATGAGGAATATTCAAATGAACACCTCCTAGACATAATAAATAGCCAATCTCTAATTGTGAAAATTGCTGCCTGTAGGAATATATATATATTGCTATAGGCCGCAATTTTCACAATTTTCACAGTGCGGTTAATGTGGGGGCATATAGGCTTTTTGTATTTAGGAGAATAGCTTCTTTCTTTCCTCCTTTCCTGAATCTAAAATATATATGTATATCCAATGACCCTGATATATGATTGGCTATTTATTATGTCTAGGAGGTGTTCATTTGAATATTCCACATGATGTACAGGTTTTCTTAGGGAATACTTCCCTTTTGTTATCTTTAGGTCATACCGTATAGATAGGGATAGTTTATCAGCAGCCAGTACAGTGTATAAATCAGACAAATTATTATAAATAGCCTTGAATTTATTCTTTAAATCTATCTTTTCACCCTTTATGCATCCTTTTTCACTCCCCTGCCACTAATAGGGTTTGCAGGGCAGCGAGGGTGAGCCGCCGACGAGTGGGGGTGCCAGTGCGCAGGATTTAGGGTGCCAACCTCCTCTGTCAGGCAGGGTTAGATAGGTTGTATTTCAGGGCAAGGCACCTTCCCCTGGGTGCCTCTATTGTTGATGTATTGGTGTTAGGATGTATCACGTGTTTTAATTGACTTTTTAGATATTTTTGAAATAAAAATTATGTTTTATATTCTATGTTAGAGCCTTTCGGTGATTACTACAAATATTCTCTAACAAATTAATCTGTTAAAAACTGTGAAAAAAAACTCGTTCCTCGACGGTAGCTGAACAAACTCTCATCTGATCTAGTCCGAGGGAGCGATCATATAGCTGAATAGGTAGCGCCTAGAAACCTCTGTTGGGATCGGAGAAGGCTGCCGCATGCCATAAGCTAAGCATTAGGTACAGGGAGGGTACTAAGGAAGTCTGGCTAGGCTAGCCAGGTCAGTGGATGCTGATGCAGGTCAGGTGCCATGACTCTGCCGCTCTGCGTCAGCCACTGAGATGTAGGACCGTAGCCAGGTCCCTACACTTTTAATAGTTTCTCTTTTGTTAAATGTTCCCTATCATTAGAAATGGATCACAGCAAAGAGACGTGTATTTTACATGTTTTGAGATATTTATCCCTTTATTGGTGGGAGGTCCCCACATGGTGGTTGGCCCAGGGCCCCCCCTAAATCCGGGCTTGATTTAGACCTACCTTCTTCTCTCCTTCTGTCCTCCTGGTGCTGTGGCTTGCCTTGCGCGTATGTCTGCCATTTAGCATACATTGATGTTCAAGCCTTGGCTAGCCCAGGTGCCTTCCAGCCTGCTGCAATCCGTGTGTCTACTCTCATCTGTGCCTTGGTGAATCCAGGAATAACAGTAACATTTATAGCAGCATGGATTACAACCACATGTAGAGGCTAGATCTGCAAAAACTTCTGAAATTTATCTAGCAAACAGGACAATCTCCTTGATGCTTCTCGATGAATGATTGATAAAGGAAGCTACTTACTTATTGTAATTATTTATCTTTAACATCTGACTTATATTAGAGACACACTAAGATGTTTTATGAGTAATGAAGAGAAATACATGAATATGAGCACGCAGTCAACCATAGGGGTAGAGGTCTCAACGATTTATTGTAAACAGTGTTATGGACTGACCTGGATTGAAGTAGTGGTATTGCAACCACTAGGGACAGCAGTGTCAGGTAGCGTAGCCAGGGAGGGATAGCCAAAAAGTCGGTACACAGAGCAGCAGTAGAATCATGAGGATAAGCAGCAGGTGAAATCCTAAAGTGCTGGATATCTTTTAGATTTATTGGGGTAGGCAAGTCAACTACTGGTCTTATGTTACTGGGATCCATGCTCAGAACTTCTGGGGAGATGATATATCCCAGAAATTGAGTTTCCTGTAGATGTTCCAGGGCTAACTGGATATGTGTACAGTGCTCTGCCAAGGAATCTGGAAATATAAGAATGTCATGAGATAAACAACAGCAAATCGATCCAAGAAATCTTGAAAAACATGATTGATGAAGTGCTGAAAGGTGGCAGGGGCATTGCTAAGGCCGAAAGGCATAACCAGGCATTCAAAGTGTCTGTATCTAGTTCTAAAGGCAGTTTTCCACTCATCTCCTGTGCGGATTTGTATGACATTGTAAGACCTTCTTACATCGAGTTTGGTAAAAGTTCTGGCAGAATGCAGTCTCTCCAGCAGCTCAGGGATTAAGGGGAGTGGATAGTGATTTTTAATGGTAATCTTATTCATTTCTTTATAATCAATACATGACCGCAGGGTTGAGTCCTTCTTTTCTACAAAAAACAAGGGTTCTCCAGCTGGTGAAGAAGAAAGTTGAATGAAGCCTTTTGTCTAAATTTTCGTCTAGGTATTCTTTTATTACTTTCAATTCTGTCTCAGAAAGATTGTAAATTCACTCAAACGGAATGGATTCTCCAGGAAGTCATTTAATGGGACAGTCGATGGACGATGAGGAGACAGCTGATCGGCTTTCTTCTTACTGCAGACCTCACTGAACTGCTGGTAGTGAGGTGGTAGTTTATCATAATTCTGATGAAAAATCTTGGATGCTTGAATTTTTTTGTAAACAGATAAATTAGCATGGCAATTGTTCTTACAGTACTCAGAGGGAAAGGTAATGTACTCGATGCCCAGTTGAAAGATGGTTTATGGATTGAAAACCAGGGAATTCCTAGAATAACTGGAAATTTTGGAGATGAAGTAAGATGAAAACTAACCGCTTCATGATTATTCGGTTCAATACAGATTTTAAGTTCAATTGTCTTGTGAGTAACAGGTCCAGATGGTAAAGGTGATCCATCCACAGTTTCCATATCATTTGGGATGGATTTAGTCCTACTGGCAATGTTATTATCAAGTGTGAATTGTAAGTCCATGAAATTCCCTCCTGCTCCAGAATCTAACATGGCAGAGCATTGTATTTTTTGGCTCTCAATTATGACCTGTATGGGAACGACAAAATGAGACAATGTTGATTGCTCTTTGCCTTTATCCTGCATTACAGATGAGATGGTCGGCATAACCGGATAGAGTTGTTACGAAAAGTCTAAATCACTTGCAGTTTTGGCATTTGTAAAGTCTATGGTCCTTTTATTAGTACAGTTAATGGCAAAATGTCTAGAGCCCCTACAATAGAGGCATACATTTTCTGTATGTCGCCTCTCCTTCTCTACTGCAGAGAGAAGTTTATGGATTACATCAATGTGCATGGGGTTCAGGCACACGTTCCATTTCCTGATGGTGTTTTAAGGCTGATTGAGTAAAGGAGTAGATAGGGGTGTTTCCACATACTTGCAGTCTTTCCTTTCTTCTTTCAGGGAGTCTCTGATCAATTTGAATGCGCAATTAAATAAAGGCCTCTAAATTATCAGGGGTCTCAACCCTTGCAAGTTTATCTTTTATTAGCTCTGATAATCCTCATTGAAATTGACTCCTCTGGGCAGCTAAATTTCATGTGGTTTCTTCTGCCACCCAGCAGTTGAATTCGAAGGTATGTTCAGCTACAGAGTGCTGTCCTTGACATAGGTTATGCAACTTGGTTTCAGCTGTAACACAATGATTCGGGTCATTAACCCCTTTCTGACATCAGACGTACTATCCCGTCGAGGTGGGGTGGGCCCCTATGACCACCGACGGGATAGTACGTCATACGGGATCGGCCGCGCTCTTGGGGGGAGCGCGGCCGATCGCGGCCGGGTGTCAGCTGCCTATCGCAGCTGACATCCGGCACTATGTGCCAGGAGCGGTCACGGACCGTTCCCGGCACATTAACCCCCGCCACACCGCAATCAAACATGATCGCGATGTGCCGGCGGTACAGGGAAGCATCGCGCAGGGAGGGGGCTCCCTGCGGGCTTCCCTGAGCCCCCCGCAGCAACGCGATGTGATCGCGTTGCTGCGAGGGTCTCTCTACCTCCCTCCCTGCTCCAGACCCGGATCCAAGATGGCCGCGGCATCCGGGTCCTGCAGGGAGGGAGGTGGCTTCACAGAGCCTGCTCAGAGCAGGCAGTGTGAAGCCTGCAGTGCTGTAAGTCAGATCGGTGATCTGACAGAGTGCTGTGCAAACTGTCATATCACCGATCTGTGATGTCCCCCCATGGGACAAAGTAAAAAAGTTAAAAAAAATTCCAAATGTGTAAAAAAAAAAAAAAAAAAATATTTGTAAATGATGAAAAGAAAAAAAAATATTATTCCCATAAATACATTTCTTTATCTAAATAAAAAAAAAAAACAATAAAAGTACACATATTTAGTATCGCCGCGTCTGTAACGGCCCGACGTATAAAACTGGCCCACTAGTTAACCCCTTCAGTAAACACTGTAAGAAAAAAAAAAAAAACGACGCAAAAAACAACGCTTTATTATACCGCCGAACGAAAAGTGGAATAACTCGCGATCAAAAAGACAGATATAAATAACCATGGTACCGCTGAAAGCGTCATCTTGTCCCGCAAAAAAACGAGCCGCCATACAGCATCATCAGCAAAAAAATAAAAAAGTTATAGTCCTGAGAATAATTATTTTTTCCATAAAATAGTTTTTATCGTATAAAAGCGCCAAAACATAAAAAAATGATATAAATGAGGTATCGCTGTAATCGTACTGACCCGAAGAATAAAACTGCTTTATCAATTTTACCAAACGCGGAACGGTATAAACGCCTCCCCCAAAAGAAATTCATGAATAGCTGGTTTTTGGTCATTCTGCCTCACAAAAATCGGAATAAAAAGCGATCAAAAAATGTCACGTGCCCGAAAATGTTACCAATAAAAACGGCAACTCGTCCCGCAAAAAATCAAGACCTCACACGAATCTGTGGACCAAAATGTGGAAAAATTATAGCTCTCAAAATGTGGTAACGCAAAAAATGTTTTTTGCAATAAAAAGCGTCTTTCAGTGTGTGACAGCTGCCAATCATAAAAATCCGCTAAAAAACCCGATATAAATAGTAAATCAAACCCCCCTTCATCACCCCTTTAGTTAGGGAAAAATTAAAAAAAGTATTTATTTCCATTTTCCCATTAGGGTTAGGGTTAAGGCTAGGGTTAGGGCTAGGGTTAGGGCTAGGGTTAGGGCTAGGCTTAGGGCTAGGGTTAGGGCTAGGGCTAGGGTTAGGGCTACAGTTAGGGTTGGGGCTAAAGTTACGGTTAGGGTTTAGATTACATTTACAGTTGGGAATAGGGTTGGGATTAGGGTTAGGGGTGTGGTTAGGGTTACTGTTGCGATTAGGGTTAAGGTTGTGTTTGGATTAGGATTTCAGTTATAATTGGGGGGTTTCCACTGTTTAGGCACATCAGGGGCTCTCCAAACGCGACATGGCGTCCGATCTCAATTCCAGCCAATTCTGCGTTGAAAAAGTAAAACAGTGCTTCTTCCCTTCCGAGCTCTCCCGTGCGCCCAAACAGGGGTTTACCCCAACATATGCAGTATCAGCGTACTCAGGACAAATAGGACAACAACTTTTGGGGTCGAATTTCTCCTCTTACCTCTCACAACACATCTAGATAAGTTCCTTAGGAGGTCTAGTTTCCAAAATGGTGTCACTTGTGGGGGTTTCTACTGTTTAGGTACATTAGGGGCTCTGCAAACGCAATGTGACACCTGCAGACCATTCCATCTAAGTCTGCATTCTGTTGTGAATTCTGTTGTCAAGCTCCCTCCTGTGGTCATGAATGGTACTTTGGCTGGTTCTGTCCATGGGCTTCCTCTGGTGGTTGTGAGTGGGGCTGCGGCTTCTGAGTTTCCTTCCACAGGTGATGAGGTTAATTCGTTAGCTGGCTGCTCTATTTAACTCCACTTAGATCATTGCTCCATGCCACCTGTCAATGTTCCAGTATTGATCTAGTTCGCTCCTGGATCGTTCTTGTGACCTGTCTTCCCAGCAGAAGCTAAGTTCCTGCTTGTTTTTCTCTTGTTTGCTATTTTTCTGTCCAGCTTGCTATTTTGATTTTTGTCTTGCTTGCTGGAAGCTCTGGGACGCAGAGGGAGCGCCTCCGCACTGTGAGTCGGTGCGGACAGTCTTTTTGCGCCCTCTGCGTGGTCTTTTTGTAGTTTTTGTGCTGACCGCAAAGTTACCTTTCCTATCCTCTGTCTGTTCAGTAAGTCGGGCCTCACTTTGCTAAATCTATTTAATCTCTGTGTTTGTAATTTTCAATTTAACTCACAGTCATTATATGTGGGGGGCTGCCTTTTCCTTTGGGAAATTTCTCTGAGGCAAGGTAGGCTTTATTTTTCTATCTTTAGGGCTAGCTAGTTCCTTAGGCTGTGACGAGATGCATAGGGAGCGTTAGGAGCAATCCACGGCTATTTCTAGTGTGTGTGATAGGATTAGGGATTGCGGTCAGCAGAGTTCCCACGTCTCAGAGCTTGTCCTGTATTATTGGTAACTATCAGGTCATTCTGTGTGCTCTTAACCACCAGGTCCATTATTGTCCTAACCACCAGGTCATAACAGTACAGGTGGCCCAAAGTATTAATGCATCTCAATAGAGGGATAAGAGAAGTTCTGAAACCATTTTTTTTTCTTTGCAGTGTGTTTTGTCTCTCTTTTCCCCTTTACCTCTGGGTGGTTCAGGATACAGGTGTAGATATGGACATTCAAGGTATGTTCTCTTGTATGGATAATCTCACTGCAAGGGTACAAAACATTCAAGATTTTGTGGTTCAGAATCCGATGTTAGAGCCTAGGATTCCAATTCCTGATTTGTTTTTTGGGGATAGATCTAAGTTTCTGAATTTCAAAAATAATTGTAAATTGTTTCTTGCTTTGAAACCTCGCTCCTCAGGTGACCCTGTTCAACAAGAGAAAATCATTATTTCTTTGTTACGTGGTGACCCTCAAGACTGGGCATTTTCCCTTCCGCCAGGAGATCCGGCATTGCGTGATGTTGATGCGTTTTTTCTGGCGCTTGGATTGCTTTATGATGAACCAAATTTAGTGGATCAGGCAGAGAAAATCTTGCTGGCTCTGTGTCAGGGTCAGGATGAGGTAGAGATATATTGTCAGAAGTTTAGGAAGTGGTCTGTACTCACTCAGTGGAATGAATGTGCTCTGGCAGCAATTTTCAGAAAGGGTCTCTCTGAAGCCCTTAAGGATGTCATGGTGGGATTTCCCATGCCTGCTGGTCTGAATGAGTCTATGTCTTTGGCCATTCAGATCGATCGACGCTTGCGTGAGCGTAAAGCTGTGCACCATTTGGCGGTATTATCTGAGCATAGACCTGAGCCTATGCAATGTGATAGGACTTTGACCAGAGCTGAACGGCAAGAACACAGACGTCGGAATGGGCTGTGTTTTTACTGTGGTGATTCCACTCATGCTATCTCTGATTGTCCTAAGCGCACTAAGCGTTTCGCTAGGTCTGCCACCATTGGTACGGTACAGTCGAAATTTCTTTTGTCCGTTACTCTGATTTGCTCTTTGTCATCCTATCCTGTTATGGCATTTGTGGATTCAGGCGCTGCCCTGAATTTGATGGACTTGGAGTTTGCTAGGCGCTGTGGTTTTTTCTTGGAGCCCTTGCAGTATCCTATTCCATTGAGAGGAATTGATGCTACGCCTTTGGCCAAGAATAAGCCTCAGTACTGGACCCAATTGACCATGTGCATGGCTCCTGCACATCAGGAGGATATTCGCTTTTTGGTGTTGCATAATCTGCATGATGTGGTCATTTTGGGGTTGCCATGGCTACAGGTCCATAATCCAGTATTGGATTGGAAATCTATGTCTGTGTCCAGCTGGGGTTGTCAGGGGGTACATGGTGATGTTCCATTTTTGTCTATTTCGTCATCCACCCCTTCTGAAGTCCCGGAGTTTTTGTCGGATTACCGGGATGTATTTGATGAGCCCAAATCCAGTGCCCTACCTCCTCATAGGGATTGCGATTGTGCTATCAATTTGATTCCTGGTAGTAAGTTTCCTAAGGGCCGACTGTTCAATTTATCTGTGCCAGAACACGCCGCTATGCGGAGTTATATAAAGGAATCCTTGGAGAAGGGTCATATTCGCCCGTCGTCGTCACCATTGGGAGCAGGGTTCTTTTTTGTGGCCAAGAAGGATGGTTCTTTTAGACCTTGTATTGATTACCGCCTTCTTAATAAGATCACGGTCAAATTTCAGTACCCTTTGCCGCTGCTGTCTGATTTATTTGCTCGGATTAAGGGGGCTAGTTGGTTCACCAAGATAGATCTTCGTGGTGCGTATAATCTTGTGCGTATTAAACAGGGCGATGAATGGAAAACAGCATTTAATACGCCCGAGGGCCATTTTGAGTACCTGGTTATGCCATTTGGGCTTTCCAATGCTCCATCAGTATTTCAGTCCTTTATGCATGACATCTTCCGAGAGTACCTGGATAAATTCCTGATTGTGTATTTGGATGATATTTTGGTCTTCTCGGATGATTGGGAGTCTCACGTGAAGCAGGTCAGAATGGTGTTCCAGGTCCTTCGTGCGAATTCTTTGTTTGTGAAGGGGTCAAAGTGTCTCTTTGGAGTTCAGAAGATGGACCCTGTTAAAGTCCAGGCCATTTATGATTGGACTCAGCCGACATCTGTGAAGAGTCTGCAAAAGTTCCTGGGCTTTGCTAATTTTTATCGTCGCTTCATCAGTAATTTTTCTAGTGTTGCTAAACCGTTGACTGATTTGACCAAGAAGGGTGCTGATGTGGTCAATTGGTCTTCTGCGGCTGTGGAAGCTTTTCAGGAGTTGAAGCGTCGTTTTTCTTCTGCCCCTGTGTTGTGCCAGCCAGATGTTTCGCTCCCGTTTCAGGTCGAGGTTGATGCTTCTGAGATTGGAGCAGGGGCTGTTTTGTCGCAAAGAAGTTCTGATGGCTCAGTGATTAAACCATGTGCCTTCTTTTCTAGAAAGTTTTCGCCTGCTGAGCGCAATTATGATGTTGGCAATCGAGAGTTGTTGGCCATGAAGTGGGCATTCGAGGAGTGGCGTCATTGGCTTGAAGGAGCCAAGCATCGCGTGGTGGTCTTGACGGATCACAAGAATTTGACTTATCTCGAGTCTGCCAAACGGTTGAATCCTAGACAGGCTCGTTGGTCGCTATTTTTCTCCCGTTTTGATTTTGTGGTTTCGTACCTTCCGAGCTCTAAGAATGTGAAGGCTGATGCCCTGTCAAGGAGTTTTGTGCCCGACTCTCCGGGTGTTCCTGAGCCGGCGGGTATTCTCAAAGAGGGGGTAATTTTGTCTGCCATCTCCCCTGATTTGCGGCGGGTGCTGTAAAAATTTCAGGCTGATAGACCTGACCGTTGCCCAGCGGAGAAACTGTTTGTCCCTGATAAATGGACTAGTAGAATTATCTCTGAGGTTCATTGTTCGGTGTTGGCTGGTTATCCTGGAATCCTTGGTACCAGAGATTTGGTGGCTAGATCCTTTTGGTGGCCGTCTTTGTCGCTGGATGTGCGTTCTTTTGTGCAGTCCTGTGGGACTTGTGCTCGGGCTAAGCCCTGCTGTTCTCGTGCCAGTGGGTTGCTTTTGCCCTTGCCAGTCCCGAAGAGGCCCTGGACGCATATTTCTATGGATTTTATTTCGGATCTCCCTGTCTCTGAAAAGATGTCGGTCATTTGGGTGGTTTGTGATCGCTTCTCTAAGATGGTCCATTTGGTACCCATGTCTAAATTGCCTTCCTCCTCTGATTTGGTGGCATTGTTTTTCCAGCATGTGGTTCATTTACATGGCATTCCGGAGAACATCGTTTCGGACAGAGGTTCCCAGTTTGTTTCGAGGTTTTGGCGATCCTTTTGTGCTAGGATGGGCATTGATTTGTCTTTTTCCTCGGCTTTCCATCCTCAGACAAATGGCCAAACCGAACGAACTAATCAGACTTTGGAAACATATCTGAGATACTTTATTTCTGCTGATCAGGATGATTGGGTGTCCTTTTTGCCTTTGGCTGAGTTCGCCCTTAATAATCGGGCCAGCTCGGCTACTTTGGTTTCGCCGTTTTTCTGCAATTCTGGTTTCCATCCTCGTTTCTCTTCAGGGCAGGTTGAGTCTTCGGACTGTCCTGGTGTAGATACTGTGGTGGATAGGTTGCAGCAGATTTGGACTCATGTGGTGGACAATTTGACATTGTCCCAGGAGAAGGCTCAACGTTTCGCTAACCGCCGGCGCTGTGTGGGTCCCCGACTTCGTGTTGGGGATTTGGTTTGGTTGTCGTCTCGTTATGTTCCTATGAAGGTTTCCTCTCCTAAGTTTAAGCCTCGTTTCATTGGTCCGTATAAGATTTTTGAGGTTCTCAATCCTGTGTCATTTCGTTTGACCCTTCCAGCTTCTTTTGCCATCCATAATGTATTCCATAGGTCGTTGTTGCGGAGATACGTGGCGCCTGTAGTGTGGTTCCATCCGTTGATCCTCCTGCCCCGGTGTTGGTTGAGGGGGAGTTGGAGTATGTGGTGGAGAATATTTTGGATTCTCGTATTTCGAGACGGAAACTCCAGTACCTGGTCAAGTGGAAGGGTTATGGTCAGGAAGATAATTCCTGGGTCTTTGCCTCTGATGTTCATGCTGCCGATCTGGTTCGTGCCTTTCATTTGGCTCGTCCTGGTCGGCCTGGGGGCTCTGGTGAGGGTTCGGTGACCCCTCCTCAAGGGGGGGGGTACTGTTGTGAATTCTGTTGTCAAGCTCCCTCCTGTGGTCATGAATGGTACTTCGGCTGGTTCTGTCCATGGGCTTCCTCTGGTGGTTGTGAGTGGGGCTGCGGCTTCTGAGTTTCCTTCCACAGGTGACGAGGTTAATTCGTTAGCTGGCTGCTCTATTTAACTCCACTTAGATCATTGCTCCATGCCACCTGTCAATGTTCCAGTATTGATCTAGTTCGCTCCTGGATCGTTCTTGTGACCTGTCTTCCCAGCAGAAGCTAAGTTCCTGCTTGTTTTTCTCTTGTTTGCTATTTTTCTGTCCAGCTTGCTATTTTGATTTTTGTCTTGCTTGCTGGAAGCTCTGGGACGCAGAGGGAGCGCCTCCGCACCGTGAGTCGGTGCGGAGGGTCTTTTTGCGCCCTCTGCGTGGTCTTTTTGTAGTTTTTGTGCTGACCGCAAAGTTACCTTTCCTATCCTCTGTCTGTTCAGTAAGTCGGGCCTCACTTTGCTAAATCTATTTCATCTCTGTGTTTGTAATTTTCATCTTTACTCACAGTCATTATATGTGGGGGGCTGCCTTTTCCTTTGGGAAATTTCTCTGAGGCAAGGTAGGCTTTATTTTTCTATCTTTAGGGCTAGCTAGTTCCTTAGGCTGTGACGAGTTGCATAGGGAGCGTTAGGAGCAATCCACGGCTATTTCTAGTGTGTGTGATAGGATTAGGGATTGCGGTCAGCAGAGTTCCCATGTCTCAGAGCTTATCCTGTATTATTGGTAACTATCAGGTCATTCTGTGTGCTCTTAACCACCAGGTCCATTATTGTCCTAACCACCAGGTCATAACAGCATTCCAAATGGAGCTCCTTCCCTTCCGAGCCCTCCCATGCGCCAAAACGGTGGTTTCCCCCCACATATGGGGTATCAGCGCACTCAGGACAAATTGGACAACAAATTTTGGGTTCCAATTTCTCCTGTTACCCTCGGGAAAATACAAAACTGGGGGCTAAAAAATAATTTTTGTGGGAAACAAATTTTGTTTTATTTTTACGGCTCTGCATTATAAACTTCTGTGAAGCCCTTGGTGGGTCAAAGCCCTCAAAACACATCTAGATAAGTTCCTTAGGGGGTCTACTTTCCAAAATGTTGTCACTTGTGGGAGGTTTCAATGTTTAGGCTCTCTAAACGCAACGTGGCGTCCCATCTCAATTCCTGTCAATTTTGCATTGAAAAGTCAAACGGCGCTCCTTCCCTTCCGAGCTCTCCCATGCGCCCAAACAGTGGTTTTCCCCCACATATGGGGTATCAGCGTACTCAGGACAAATTCTACAACAACTTTTGGGGTCCAATTTCTTCTCTTACCCTTGGAAAAATAAAAAATTGGGGGCAAAAAAATAATTTTTGTGAAAAAATATGATTTTTTATTTTTACGGTTCTGCATTATAAACTTCTGTGAAGCACTTGGTGGGTCAAAGTGCTCACCACACCTCTAGATAAGTTCCTTAGGGGGTCTACTTTCCAAAATGGTGTCACTTGTGGGGGGTTTCAATGTTTAGGCACATCAGGGGCTCTCCAAACGCAACATGGTGTCCCATCTCGATTCCAGTCAATTTTGCATTGAAAAGTCAAATGGCGCTCCTTCGCTTCCGAGCTCTTTCATGTGCCCAAACAGTGGTTTACCCCCACATATGGGGTATCGATGTACTCAGGACAAATTGTACAACAACTTTTGGGGTCAATTTTCTCCTGTTACCCTTAGTAAAATAAAACAAATTGGAGCTGAAGTAAATTTTTTGTGAAAAAAAGTTAAATGTTCATTTTTATTTAAACATTCCAAAAATTCCTGTGAAGCACCAGAAGGGTTAATAAACTTCTTGATTATGGTTTTGAGCACCTTGAGGGGTGCAGTTTTTAGAATGGTGTCACACTTGGGTATTTTCTATCATATAGACCCCTCAAAATGATTTCAAATTCGATGTGGTCCCTAAAATAAAATGGTGTTGTAAAAACGAGAAATTGCTGGTCAACTTTTAACCCTTCTAACTCCCTAACAAAAAAAAATTTTGGTTCCAAAATTGTGCTGATGTAAAGTAGACATGTGGGAAATGTTACTTATTAAGTATTTTGTGTGACATATCTCTGTGATTTAATTGCATAAAAATTCAAAGTTGGAAAATTGCGAAATTTTCATAATTTTCGCCAAATTTCCGTTTTTTTCACAAATAAACGCAGGTACTATCAAAGAATTTTTACCACTATCATGAAGTACAATATGTCATGAGAAAACTTTGTCAGAATCGCTGGGATCCGTTGAAGCGTTCCAGAGTTATAACCTCATAAAGGGACAGTGGTCAGAATTGTAAAAATTGGCCCGGTCGTTAACGTGCAAACCACCCTTGGGGGTAAAGGGGTTAAACACTTGATCCATAGCTGTTGTGAATGAAACTAAGTCACTAAGGGGGTCAGAATTCTTTTCAACATAAGGTGAGGCCCATGCAAGAGACTCATCAGTCAGGAGACTAATGATGAACAGAACCTTTTCCGGTCACTGGTAAATGGAGCAGGTTGCATCTGAAAATAGATACAGCATAGATTTAGGAATCCACGGTAATGATAACGATCCACACTGAAGTTTGTGGGCAGCGGCATTCGTGCATTTGATTCCGGGCCAGAGTTGCGCAAATCCAGAAAGTTGCCTCTGTAACTCAATTATTTCTTTTTGCTGACCCCACACCTGGGTTTGCAACTTAGAAAATTTTTCTTGGTATGTGGCCCCAAAATTCTGAAGTTCAGCAACTTGTTGCCTCAGTTGGGCTGCAACAGACTCCATTTTGTGCAAAAGATTATTCTGTTATGAACTGACCTGGGTTGGAGTAGTGGTATTGCAACCACTAGGGGTAGCAGTGGCAGGTAGCTTAGACGGGGATAGCCAAAGAGTCTGTACACAGAGCAGCAGTAGAATCTTGAGGATAAGCAGCAGGTTAAAAGACGCTTGACTAGTGGCTGGTAGCTCAATAATCTTGCAAGGAAAGGAGTTTAATGCCAGGTTTAAATGGGGTTTTCAATCAGGGTGGAGCCAAACAGGAACTCAGAGTGGAGACCATCAGAAACAACATATGAACAAGTATTTGAGGTAGCCGCCTGGTGCACAAGAGCAACTGGGTTTGAATCCTGACACACAGTTTACAAAAGTGTTTACATCGTGAACCATTTTTTTTGTCTTTGCTTATATGATTATTCATTGATGAAGGCTCCAGCCTGGAATCTAAAATTCCTTTTTGTTGTTAACTGTCATAATCCAGGTAG
This sequence comes from Ranitomeya imitator, assembly GCF_032444005.1. Classification (NCBI taxonomy): domain Eukaryota; kingdom Metazoa; phylum Chordata; class Amphibia; order Anura; family Dendrobatidae; genus Ranitomeya; species Ranitomeya imitator. The sequence goes on along the minus strand of NC_091284.1, from coordinate 726,498,845 downwards.
GGGTTTGCTTCTTGCTTTTCCTTCCCCGGCCTGGTTATGCCGGGGTTAACCTTTCCTGCCTCTCTTTGGTTCGTGGGTGGCTATTTATTGGTGCCACTCCTGGTAGCATGTGTCAATGATAGTTCCATTCCCTGGCTTGAGCAGCTGACCCCTATACCCTAGTGATCCTTCTGCCTCTGATTACCTGTATTTGTGCCTGACCCGTTCCCTGTCCCTGACTTAGAGTGTGTTTGGTGGTTTCCTACAGTGTATGACTCGGCTTGTATTTTGAACCCTGCCTCCTGCTTTCCGTCTCTGCTACTACGTTTCCTGTCTGGCTTTGACTCTCTGGCTTGTACCCCGACTGCGTCTTTTGTCTCACGTTTTGGATCCCGCACTCCCGTCTCGTTCCGATTTCTGGCTTGTCTCTGACCTCATGCATTGCTGTGACCTCTGGTACTTTGTCTTCCTGTTTGTTGCTGACCGGCCTGTCTGACAACTCTGCCGCAGTTGCATTACATGAACACTTTTGTAAACTGTTTTTAATAAAAGAAATCTGGAAGCTTAAACTACCATTCACAAGACTTTTTCCACCTACGGTTGACACCGTGCTCATACTTCTGTATTTATCTTCAGTACTTATAATCCTGGCAATGACCAACTGAGGAGAGTCAGCAGCAGTCATTTCTAACCACTAATTGTGCTATACTTTAAAAGATAATGTTATTAGTTAAAGGGGTTGTCCACTACTTTCATGTAACCCCCCAATGTATCCCCCCAGGGCCCCTATTGAATTGTGTAAATACCTTGCGTTGTCGTTTTCGCCTGTGAGCGGCGCTATGGCTGCGGCTGGGTACGGGTCACGTGACCCCCAGACTGCAGCCGCCGCTCATTTCCGCCGACGTCACGTCAATTTTCAGACTCTAGAAATTGACGTGACGTCAGCAGCAGGCGTGACCAGCCCCCACAGTCAGCAGTCACTCAGCAAGAGTGACTGGGCTGTGGGCGGTGCTGGGGGGCTGCCTGCGGGACTGTGCTGGGGGCGGGCGGGGCTGTGCTGGCTCTGCTGGGGTGAGTGTGTGGACGCCTGACGCCGGGGTCTGGGTGCCGGCATGTGACGCTCTGCGCCGGGGTCTCCTGTGACGCCCGGCGCCGGGGTCTCCTGTGACGCCCGGCGCCGGGGTCTCCTGTGCCGCCCGGCGCCGGGGTCTCTTGTGCCGCCCGGCGCCGGGGTCTGCTGTGCCGCTCGACGCCGGGGTCTCCTGTGCCGCCCGGCGCCGGATTCTCCTGTGACGCTCGGCGCCGGGGTCTGCTGTGCCGCTCGGCGCCGGGGTCTGCTGCGGGGGGTTGTCATGTGTGTGTGTGGTCGTGTGTGTGTGTGTATGTATGTGTGTGTGTGTGTGCAGGCATCGTCCGATGGGACTACAAGTCCCATCGGGCTCTGCCTGCTACACTGACAGTGAGTGACACATTAGCCAATGATGGGACACTAGTAGTCCCATCATCCGGCTAATGTGTTGAATGAAAAAAAATAAAAACACTCAGTACATACATACAACACACACCATGCGACGACATGCACCATGCAGCGACATGCACCATGCGACGACATGCGACATGCACCATGCGACGACATGCACCATGCGACAACATGCACCATGCGACGGCATGCGACATGTACCATGCGACGCCATGCGACATGTACCATGTGACGACATGCGACATGCACCATGCGACGACATGCCCGATGTCACTGTTCTATAGGGGAGATCGTCGTGGGACACTCGTTATTAATTGGACTACGGCGGAAAGGTAGTATACGGTTTATTATTTTACTTTTTTTTGCAGGCGCTGAAGTATGGTAAGTATGGTTAAATGAAGAATATTACAATACTTTTTTCCAAATGTGTGTGTGTTTTATTAACCCTTTCTTACTATTGGATTAGTAATGGATAGGCGTCTTATTGACGCCTCTCCGTTATTAACCCGGCTTAATGTCACCTTACAATAGCAAGGTGACATTAACCCCTTATTACCCCATATCCCACCGCTACTCGGGAGTGGGAAGAGAGGGGCTAAGTGCCGGAATTGGCGCATCTTACAGATGCGCCATTTCTGGGGCGGCTGCGGACTGGTATTTGTAGCCGGGGGGGGGGCCAATATCCATGGTCCCTCTCTAGGCTATGAATATCAGCCTGCAGCTGTCTGCGTAGCCTTTCTGGCTATTAAATATAGGGGGACCCCACATCATTTTTTTTTGGGGGGTCCCCCTCTTTTAATAGCCAGTAAAGGCTACGCAGACAGCAGCGGGCTGGTATTCATAGCAAGCTACAGATATTGGCCCCGGCTGTCGGCTTTCCCCCTCTGGCGCCTTTTTTTTTCGCTTTATTTATTTATTTTTTAATTCAACGCTCATTAAGGCCTCTTTCACTCTTGCGTCGGTACGGGTCCATCGCTATGCGTCGGGCCGACGTACCGATGCACGTTGTGAAATTTGTGCACGACGTGGGCAGCGGATGCAGTTTTTCAACGCATCCGCTGCCCATTCTGAATTGCGGGGAGGAGGGGGCGGAGTTTCTGCCGCACATGCGCTGTAGAAAATGGCGGGCGAGACAGCCAAAAATTTTTTCTATTGAACGTTTTTTCGTGCCTATGGTCCGCCAAAACACGACGGATCCGTAGCACGACGGAGGCAATGTCTGGCCATCTGTCACGATCCGTCGCTAATACAAGTCTATGGGTAAAACGCATCCTGCAAGCAGATTTGCAGGATCCGTTTATTTGCACCGGATCGGTTTTTTTCAGCCAGATCGGTTTTTTTCAACCGAATCCGTTTTTTTCCGCCGGATCCATTTTATTCCACCAGATGTTTTTTTTCCGCCAGATCTGTTTTTTCTCATAGAGTTGTATTAGCGCCGGATTGCGCCTGGTGGCCACACGTTTAATCCGTTTTTGCAGGATCCGTCAAAAAAGCTGTTTCCACCGGACGGAAAACACATACAGAGGAACGGTTTTTCGGTACGTCGAAAAAATGCACAGCGACTGATCTAGCAAAAAACGGATGAAACGTGGGGCCATCAGACGCACTCCGGCGCTAATACAACTCTATGAGAAAAAAACGGATCTGGCGGAAAAAAACGATCAGGTGGTAAAAAACGGATACGGCGGAAAAAAAAATATCCGGCAGAAAAAAAAATATCCTGCGAAAAAAAACGGATCCTGCAAATGTGCTCGCAGGATGCGTTTTGTACCCATAGACTTGTATTAGCAACGGATCCGTCGTGTTTTGGCGGACGCAACGAAAAAAAAAAAGTTCAGTGTAACTTTTTTTGTGCGACGTCTGCCATTTCCGACCGTGCATGCGTGGCTGGAACTCCGCCCCCTCCTCCACGCTCATCACAATGGGCAGCGGATGCGTTGTAAAACTGCATCCACTGCCCATGTTGTGCTAAATTTAGCATAACGTCCGTCGGTACGTCTGGCCGAAGGTTTGCGACTGCCCCTTACCGACGCAAGTGTGAAAGTAGCCTTACATCTGAATTTGCTGAGTATAATGCAGCCACCCCAGAGTATAATGTAACCTCCCAAATAATATAATGCAGCCCCCCATAGAGTATGATGCAATCACGCCTCATAGAATATAAATATAATACAGCCCCCCATAGAATATAATGTAGCCCCGAATAGAATAGAATGCAGCCCACCTCCCCATAGAATATAATGCAGCCCCATCAAAGAGTATGATGCAATCATCCCTCATAAAATCTAATACAGCCCCCCATAGAATATAATGCAGCCCACCTCCCCATAATATATAATGTAGCCCCCATTGAATATAATGTAGCCCCCATAGAATATAATGCAGCCCCCATAGTATATAAGACAGCCTCCCCCATAGAATATAATATACCCCACATAGTATATAAGACAGCCTCCCCCATAGAATAGAATAGAATATACCCCCGCAATAGTATATAACACAGCCACATAGTATATAACACGGCCTCCCCCATAGAATATAATATACCTCCCATAGTATATATCAAAGCCCGCATATAATATAGCACAACTTGCATAGTATATAGCACAGCCTACATAATATAGCACAGCCCGCGTAGTAGTATACAGCACAGCCCGTGTAGCAGTATACAGCACAGCCCGGGTCGTAGTATATACAGCACAACACGCATAGTAGTATATACAGCACAGCCCGCGGAGTAGTATACACAGCACAGCCCACACAGTGGTATATACACAGCACAGCCCACACAGTGGTATATACACAGCACAGCCCACACAGTGGTATATACACAGCACAGCCCACACAGTGGTATATACACAGCACAGCCCACACAGTGGTATATACACAGCACAGCCCACACAGTGGTATATACACAGCACAACCCACACAGTGGTATATATACACAGCACAGCCCACACAGTGGTATATACACAGCACAGCCCACACAGTGGTATATACACAGCACAGCCCACACAGTGATATATATACACAGCACAGCCCACACAGTGGTATATACACAGCACAGCCCACATCTCATCCCCCCGATAATGGCTCCACACTCTCCTTACCTTTCCTCTTGCCCGCGCTGCTCCTGTCTCGGCGGCTGCAGTCTGCCCAGGACACAGCAGGTCTGTGATGATATGACGTCATCTCGCACCCGCAGTGTCAGAGGCAGAGCGGGGAATGATGGGAGAGGGAGCGTCAGCGGACGCTCTCTCCTCCATCATTGCATTGAACTATACCGGCGTCATAGACTGAATGCGGCGGCGGCACTGGCGGGAGTAGGGGGGAAAGAGTGCAGCGGCCCACTACTGGCACCGGCCCTTCTGGCATTTGCCAGAAGTGCCCGATGGCCAGTCCGGCCCTGGTCACCGCCCACACACTTCCCTCCTCCTGAACTGCAGCGTTTCTTGGACCCACATCCGCAGCAAAACTGCAGATATGTTTTACATCTCAATGAAAGTCTAAGGCCGGAGTCACACTACAGCGAGATATGGCCGAGTCTCGCAGGTTAAATACAAGCTCTGGCACCGGTACTCTGGAGCGGAGTGTGCGGCTCCATGTATTGCTATGCGGCCGCACGCTGCGCTCCAGAGTGCCGGTGCCAGAGCTTGTATTTAACCTGCGAGACTCGGCCGTATCTCGCTGTAGTGTGATCCCGGCCTAAGGGTGCAGAAACGCTGCAGTTCGGCACAAAAGAAGTGACATGCTGCGGAGAAAAAAAAAAGCTGCGTTTCGGTGCGGCCTTTTCCGCAGCATGTGCACAACAAGTCTGCGGCTCCCATAGACTTACATTAGTTGTGCACTACACTGCGGATTTAATGCAATTCCGTACTGCAAAAAATGCTGCGGATCTGCAATCAAATCCGCAACGTGTGCACACAGTCTTAGCATTTAGTGAACCTAGCAAAAAGGCAAGCAAAAAACAAGTGTGGGATTGCACTTTTTTTGCAATTTCATCGCACTTTGAATTTTTTTGACATTTTCTGTTACACGACGACATGGTAAAACCAATGGTGTCGTTCAAAAGTAGAACTTGTCCCGCAAAAGATAAGCCCTCAGATGGCCATATTGACGGAAACATTATGGCTCTGGAAAGAAGGGGAGCGATAAACGAAAAAAGCTCCAGGGGTGTAGGGGTTTAGAAACATGGATATGGACATATCTATGGAAATAGATATATAGATTGTAGCATGGCTAAAGGGTTTGTAGTCGATGGGAGGTATGTGCCACATAAGTGCCTGGTTGCTGTAATGTAGCCCAGAGTATTCCTGTCTTTCACATAATCTTGTATATGTGTTTCAGGACCTGTGGTAATGTCAGACCACATGGCTAATCATGTGATGGGTTACTGGGTGGGGTTAGCTCTTTATAAGACTGGCTAATCCTTTACACAGCAGATATGTGTGGAGGTGAAACCCTCCTGAGTGTGTTACGGCTTCAGGACTGAGCCGGATGAACTGGACACTTGCTTTTCTTTGCCTGAACCAAAGGCCCATTTTGCTTTCTGTTATTTGCCACATGGTTTATGAAGCAATAAACCCAGTGAACTTTAAAGGAACACGTCTCCTGAGTGTCAGCCGTCGCAGCTGAGTGAGTGAAATCCTTACAATTGGTGGTAGACGTGCGAGCAGCGTTCCCAGCGGAGACGTGAGTTTATTTTTGAATGTCCTGGGTCAAGGCTGTTGCAAGCCAGCAAGCATTGCCGGAGAAAATGGAGGACCTGCTGAAACACTTGGTCCAGATGCAGTCACAGCAGGAGAAAAGGCAGCAAGAGACCAACAGGCTGTTGATGCAGCAGATACAACAGAGCCAGCAGGAGCAACGGCAGAGTCAGCAGGAGCAACGGCAGCAGATGCAGCAGAGCCAGCAGGAGCATCAGCAGCAGATGCAGCTTCTGGCAACCGCCATCCAGGGCAAGGCGAGCGCCCCAACCCCAGGTTTGGCTGATGACACCCACGTCCGGAAGACGGTAAGACGCGCATTGCAGAAAATGATTCCCGGGGATGATGTTGAGGCCTTCCTGACGGTGTTTGAGAGGGTCGCTGAGAGGGAAAAACTTCCGCCAGAGCAGTGGGCAGAGGTACTTGCGCCATACCTGACGGGAGAACCCCAGAAGGCGTACTATGATTTGACCTTGCAGGATGCCAAAGAGTATCACAAATTGAAAGCCGACATTCTCGCACGTTTGGGGGTGACACTGACTGTCAGGGCACAGCGAGTTCACTCCTGGGGCTATCACCGGGACAAACCACCTCGTTCCCAAATGTTTGATCTGTTGCACCTGGTCCAGAAATGGCTGCAGCCAGAATCCTCTGCGCCTGCACAGATGGTAGAACGGGTGATGATGGATCGGTTTGTCAATTCCCTCCCGAGGCCTATACAGTCTTGGGTTGCCCAGGGTGATCCCCAGAATGCCGACGAGCTGATCGGACTGGTTGAGAGATACCAAGGGTTGGAAGGCTCCTTCGGGAGGCAGCCCATGCCGTACTGGGGGTCCCAGAAGGCAGCTGAGTCCCAAAAAGGAGTGGTGCGTCCAAGGTCACAAAGGGCGGGGGAGGTGGTGCCCAAGGTCCCCACGGGTGATATTATTTGTTGGAGGTGCCACAAGCCAGGACATATAGCTGCCCGTTGTTCCCAAACCACTGAGCAGATGGACTGCAGCATGGGACGCCGTTGTTCATACTATGCGTATCCAGCCTGTAGCGTGAACTCTCCATCCAACGAGGGACCTCAAGCGTGTCCCGTAAAGGTGAACGGTCGAGCAGTAACGGCACTGTTAGACTCGGGGAGTCTAGTGACCCTGGTGAGGGCCACTTTTCCTCTCCACCTGCTCCCAGGAAAGAAGGTCGGAGTGCGGTGCATACATGGTGATGCAAAGGACTACCCTATGGCCAGGGTGGACATTGAAACGGCATGTGGCACTGAGTCCCACATAGTCGGCGTGGTTCAGGACTTGTTGCACCCTATAATTATTGGCCGGGATTTCTGTTTGTTTTGGGATTTGTGGGGAAATGGTTCTGAGCTCCCTGGCAGGGAACCAGTGAACCCTGGAAGGGTATCGCCACACCCAGAGGCAGACAGTTTTCCTTTTTGTGTTCTGGTTGGGGATGAGGAGGAAGTATCCCCTACATCTGACATTCTGGAGTTAGAAGTTACCGGTGAAAATTTGGGGACTGCCCAACATAGGGACCCCACTCTGAGGGAAGCCTTTAATAATGTCACAGTTATTGACGGGGTGGTACAGGAGCCGGGGGCAGACACAAGATTTCCCCATTTTCTGTTGAGGGGGGAGTTTTTGTACCGTGTCACGAAAATACGGGAGGAGTTGGTAGAGCAGTTGATAGTGCCGGGTCCGTATAGACGGAAAGTGTTGGACATGGCCCATTCACACATCTTGGGTGGACACCTGGGGGTGGAAAAAACGCAGGAACGGGTTGTGCAGAGGTTCTATTGGCCTGGGTGTCACCGGGAAATAGTGAACTATTGCAGGTCCTGCCCTACATGTCAGCTAACTGCTCCTACTCCTCATTTCCGGAACCCCCTTGTGCCACTGCCCATTATTGAGGTACCGTTTGAGAGAATTGCCATGGACTTGGTCGGTCCCTTAGTTAAATCAGCTCGGGGCCATCAGTATATATTAGTCATCCTGGACTATGCCACACGCTATCCTGAGGCAATTCCCTTGAGAAATTCTTCCTCAAAAAGCATAGCCCGCGAGTTGGTCCATGTCTTTTCCCGGACAGGTCTGCCAAAGGAGATCCTGACTGACCAGGGTACACCTTTCATGAGCAAGGTGATGAGGGAGTTATGCAAAGCCCTGAAGATCTCCCAGTTGAGGACCTCGGTGTACCATCCCCAGTCAGATGGCCTTGTTGAGAGGTTTAACAAGACACTAAAGAGCATGCTGAGAAAAGCTATAGAGAAAGACGGTAGAGACTGGGATTGTCTCTTACCCTATCTGATGTTTTCCATTCGTGAAGTTCCCCAGGCCTCCACAGGGTTCTCACCGTTTGAGCTTCTATATGGCCGACATCCACGAGGACTCCTGGATATAGCCAAGGAAACCTGGGAGGCCGAAGTCACACCCCACAGAAGCGTCATTGAGCATGTGGCCCTGATGCAGCAGAGGATTGCAAAGGTGATGCCTATCGTGAAAGAACACCTTCTCCAAGCACAAGAAGCTCAAGCCAGGGTCTACAACCGGTCTGCAAGAGTGAGGCAGTTCAATCCGGGAGACCGAGTTCTTGTGTTAGTTCCAACGGTGGAAAGCAAGTTCTTGGCCAAATGGCAAGGGCCATATGAGGTTGTCGAGAAACTTGGTGAGGTAAATTATAAAATTCACCAACCAGGAAGACGGAAACCATTCCAAGTTTACCATGTCAACCTCATCAAGCCATGGCAAGATAGAGAGCCGACAGCAACTCCATCATTGTTAAGCAACCCCGAAGGTGAGGTTGGAGCGGTTACTATAGCAGAGACGCTATCAAAGACCCAGAAACAGCACTGCCGGGAGTTACTCCAGAAAAACAGGGACCTGTTTTCAGAATTGCCAGGATACACGAAGGTCATAGAGCACGAGGTCCTAACAGAGCCACATGTGCGGGTGAATGTGAAACCTTATCGTATTCCTGAGGCTCGTCGAGAAGTTATCTCCAAGGAAGTGGAGCGTATGTTGAGGCTTGGGGTCATTGAGGAATCCAAGAGCGGTTGGTCGAGCCCAATTGTCCTGGTCCCAAAACCTGATGGAGAGTGGAGGTTTTGCAACGACTATCGGAAGTTGAATGAAGTCTCCAAGTTCGACGCTTATCCCATGCCCCGTATTGATGAGCTCATCGAAAGGCTTGGGCACGCCAGATATATATCCACCTTGGATTTGACAAAGGGGTATTGGCAGATCCCCATGGCACAGGAAGCCAAGGAGAAGACGGCCTTTTCGACACCTGATGGATGCTTCCAATATGCCCGGATGCCGTTTGGCCTACAGGGAGCTCCGGCGACCTTCCAGAGGGCTATGGATAGAGTCCTTGCACCCCATAAGGCCTACGCTGCTGCGTACCTAGATGATATCGTCATCTTTAGCCCGGACTGGGAGAGTCATCTGGAGAAAGTCCAAGCGGTGTTGGATGCTATAAGAGAGGCCGGATTTACTATAAACCCGAAGAAGTGCGCCTTGGGTAAAGAAGAAGCTAAGTACCTTGGATACATAGTTGGTCATGGAGAAATAAAACCCCAAATCAATAAAGTGGAGGCAATCCAAACATGGCCAAAACCAGTTTCCAAGAAACAAGTTAAAGCCTTCCTGGGAATCGTGGGATATTACAGGAGGTTCATCCCAAACTTCGCCACGATGGCTGCGCCTCTGACTGACCTGCTAAAAGGGACAAAATCAGTAATGGTTAAGTGGTCCGAAGAAACAGAGTCAGCCTTCCAAGAAATGAAAAACGCTTTGTGTAAGCAACCCGTTCTGATGGCCCCAAACTTCAAGAAAGAGTTTATTCTTCAGACAGATGCCTCAGATGTTGGGGTGGGAGCAGTCCTTTCCCAAGAACTACATGGGGAGGAGCATCCTGTTCTCTATCTGAGTAGGAAGCTGTCCTCATCTGAAAAGAACTACTCAGTCGTTGAGAAGGAGTGCTTGGCCATAAAATGGGCAGTGGACACATTGCGGTACTATCTGCTGGGACGTAAATTTAGACTGGTATCTGACCATGCCCCGCTTAGGTGGATGAGAGAAACGAAAGGAAGAAATGCTAGAGTCACCCGTTGGTTCTTAGCCCTGCAGGACTTCAGTTTCCATGTGGAACATAGGGCCGGAAAGCTGCATGGTAATGCGGATGCCCTATCGAGAATCCCTTGTTTAGTGGGGGAAAGTGCCAAGCCCCACGGCTTTAGGCAGAGGGGGGAGGTATGTAGCATGGCTAAAGGGTTTGTAGTCGATGGGAGGTATGTGCCACATAAGTGCCTGGTTGCTGTAATGTAGCCCGGAGTATTCCTGTCTTTCACATAATCTTGTATATGTGTTTCAGGACCTGTGGTAATGTCAGACCACATGGCTAATCATGTGATGGGTTACTGGGTGGGGTTAGCTCTTTATAAGACTGGCTAATCCTTTACACAGCAGATATGTGTGGAGGTGAAACCCTCCTGAGTGTGTTACGGCTTCAGGACTGAGCCGGATGAACTGGACACTTGCTTTTCTTTGCCTGAACCAAAGGCCCATTTTGCTTTCTGTTATTTGCCACATGGTTTATGAAGCAATAAACCCAGTGAACTTTAAAGGAACACGTCTCCTGAGTGTCAGCCGTCGCAGCTGAGTGAGTGAAATCCTTACAAGATATATAGATATATCTGTATGTACAGTGGGGCAAAAAAGTATTTAGTCAGTCAGCAATAGTGCAAGTTCCACCACTTAAAAAGATGAGAGGCGTCTGTAATTTACATCATAGTTAGACCTCAACTATGGGAGACAAACTGAGAAAAAAAAATCCAGAAAATCACATTGTCTGTTTTTTTTAACATTTTATTTGCATATTATGGTGGAAAATAAGTATTTGGTCAGAAACAAAATTTCATCTCAATACTTTGTAATATATCCTTTGTTGGCAATGACAGAGGTCAAACGTTTTCTGTAAGTCTTCACAAGGTTGCCACACACTGTTGTTGGTATGTTGGCCCATTCCTCCATGCAGATCTCCTCTAGAGCAGTGATGTTTTTGGCTTTTCGCTTGGCAACACGGACTTTCAACTAACTCCAAAGGTTTTCTATAGGGTTGAGATCTGGAGACTGGCTAGGCCACTCCAGGACCTTGAAATGCTTCTTACGAAGCCACTCCTTCGTTGCCCTTGCGGTGTGCTTTGGATCATTGTCATGTTGAAAGACCCAGCCACGTTTCATCTTCAATGCCCTTGCTGATGGAAGGAGGTTTGCACTCAAAATCTCACGATACATGGCCCCATTCATTCTTTCATGTACCCGGATCAGTTGTCCTGGCCCCTTTGCAGAGAAACAGCCCCAAAGCATGATGTTTCCACCACCATGCTTTGCAGTAGGTATGGTGTTTGATGGATGCAACTCAGTATTCTTTTTCCTCCAAACACGACAAGTTGTGTTTCTACCAAACAGTTCCAGTTTGGTTTCATCAGACCATAGGACATTCTCCCAAAACTCCTCTGGATCATCCAAATGCTCTCTAGCAAACTTCAGACGGGCCCGGACATGTACTGGCTTAAGCAGTAGGACACGTCTGGCACTGCAGGATCTGAGTCCATGGTGGCGTAGTGTGTTACTTATGGTAGGCCTTGTTACATTGGTCCCAGCTCTCTGCAGTTCATTCACTAGGCCCCCCGCGTGGTTCTGGGATTTTTGCTCACCGTTCTTGTGATCATTCTGACCCCACGGGGTGGGATTTTGCGTGGAGCCCCAGATCGAGGGAGATTATCAGTGGTCTTGTATGTCTTCCATTTTCTAATTATTGCTCCCACTGTTGATTTCTTCACTCCAAGCTGGTTGGCTATTGCAGATTCAGTCTTCCCAGCCTGGTGCAGGGCTACAATTTTGTTTCTGGTGTCCTTTGACAGCTCTTTGGTCTTCACCATAGTGGAGTTTGGAGTCAGACTGTTTGAGGGTGTGCACAGGTGTCTTTTTATACTGATAACAAGTTTAAACAGGTGCCATTACTACAGGTAATGAGTGGAGGAAAGAGGAGACTCTTAAAGAAGAAGTTACAGGTCTGTGAGAGACAGAAATCTGGATTGTTTGTTTCTGACCAAATACTTATTTTCCACCATAATATGCAAAAAAAATGATAAAAAAACAGACAATGTGATTTTCTGGATTTTTTTTTCTCAGTTTGTCTCCCATAGTTGAGGTCTACCTATGATGTAAATTACAGACGCCTCTCATCTTTTTAAGTGGTGGAACTTGCACTATTGCTGACTGACTAAATACTTTTTTGCCCCACTGTATCTATCTATCCCATATCTATCTAATTATATCTATCTGTCTGTCTGCATCTATCTATCTATCTATCTATCTATCTATCTATCTATCTATCTATCTATCTATCTCATATCTATCTATCTATCTATTTATCTATGTAATATCTATCTATGTAATATCTATCTATGTAATATCTGTTGTGAATTCTGTGGCAGAGCTCCCTCCTGTGGTCACAAGTGGTACTTCGGCTGATTCTCTCTGGGAGCTTCCGTTTGTGGAGGAAACTGGTACTGCTGCTTCTGAGTTTCCTCCCTCAGGTGATCTGGTGAGGTCGTTAGGTGCTTCTCTACTTAACCCCACCTAATGCTTTGATTCATGCTTCCTGTCAATGTTCCAGTGTTGGACTTGTGTTTCTCTGGATCATTCCTGTGGCCTGCTGCTCTGCATAGCTAAGTGCTTCTTTGCTATTTGTTGCTATTTTTTTGTCCAGCTTGTCTATTTGTTTTGCTGGAAGCTCTGGGACGCAAGGGGTGTACCTCCGTGCCGTTAGTTCGGTACGGAAGGTCTTTTTGCCCCTTTGCGTGGTTTTCTTTAGGGTTTTGTGTAGACCGCAAAGTTATCTTTCCTATCCTCGTTCTGTCTAGAATATCGGGCCTCACTTTGCTGAATCTATTTCATCCCTACGTTTGTCTTTTCATCTTACTCACAGTCATTATATGTGGGGGGCTGCCTTTTCCTTTGGGGTATTTCTCTGAGGCAAGGTAGGCTTATTTTTTCTATCTTCAGGCTAGTTAGTTTCTCAGGCTGTGCCGAGTTGCATAGGGAGCGTTAGGCGCAATCCACGGCTGCCTCTAGTTGTGTTTGGAGAGGATCAGGGATTGCGGTCTGCAGAGTTCCCACGTCTCAGAGCTCGTTCTATTATTTTGGGTTATTGTCAGATCACTGTATGTGCTCTGACCTCCATGTCCATTGTGATACTGAATTGCCTTTCATAACAGTACAGGAAGCCAAAAGTACTAATGATTCTCAATAGAGGGAAAAAAGAAGTTCTGAGACCATTTTTTTTTTCTTGGCTTTGTGTTTTGTCTTTTTTTTCCCCTAGACATTTGGGTGGTTCAGTACACAGGTGTAGCGATGGACATTAGAAGTCTGTCTTCATTTGTGGATCAGCTCTCGGCAAGAGTACAAAAGATTCAAGACACTATTGATCAGAAATCTATGTTAGAACCAAGAATTCCTATTCCTGATTTGTTTTTTGGAGATAGAACTAAGTTTCTGAGTTTCAAAAATAATTGTAAGTTATTTCTGGCCTTGAAACCTCGTTCCTCTGGTGATCCAGTTCAACAGGTTTTGATTATTATTTCTTTTTTGCGCGGCGACCCTCAGGACTGGGCATTTTATCTTGCGCCAGGAGATCCTGCATTGAGTAATATCAGTGCGTTTTTCCTGGCACTCGGATTGCTGTACGATGAGCCTAATTCTGTGGATCAGGCAGAAAAGAATTTGCTGGCTCTTTGTCAGGGTCAGGATGAGATAGAGGTATATTGCCAGAAATTTAGAAAATGGTCAGTGCTCACTCAATGGAATGAATCTGCACTGGCAGCTATGTTCAGAAAGGGTCTCTCTGAAGCCCTTAAGGATGTCATGGTGGGATTTCCTATGCCTGCTGGTTTGAATGAGTCTGTCTTTGGCTATTCAGATCGGTCGACGCTTGCGTGAGCGTAAATCTGTGCACCATTTGGCGGTATTACCTGAGCTTAAACCTGAGCCTATGCAGTGTGATAGGACTTTGACCAGAGTTGAACGGCAAGAACACAGACGTCTGAATGGGCTGTGTTTCTACTGTGGTGATTCCACTCATGCTATCTCTGATTGTCCTAAGCGCACTAAGCGGTTCTCTAGGTCTGCCACCATTGGTACGGTACAGTCAAAATTTCTTCTGTCCGTTACCTTGATCTGCTCTTTGTCATCATATTCTGTCATGGCGTTTGTGGATTCAGGCGCTGCTCTGAATTTGATGGACTTGGAGTACGCTAAACGTTGTGGGTTTTTCTTGGAGCCCTTGCAGTGTCCTATTCCATTGAGAGGTATTGATGCTATGCCTTTGGCCAAGAATAAGCCTCAATACTGGACCCAGCTGACCATGTGCATGGCTCCTGCACATCAGGAGGATATTCGATTTCTGGTGTTGCATAATCTGCATGATGTGGTCGTGTTGGGGTTGCCATGGCTACAAGCCCATAATCCAGTATTGGATTGGAAATCCATGTCGGTGTCCAGCTGGGGTTGTCAGGGGGTACATGGTGATGTTCCATTTTTGTCAATTTCGTCATCCACCCCTTCTGAGGTTCCAGAGTTCTTGTCTGATTACCGGGATGTATTTGATGAGCCCAAGTCCGATGCCCTACCTCCGCATAGGGATTGTGATTGTGCTATCAATTTGATTCCTGGTGGTAAATTCCCAAAAGGTCGACTGTTTAATTTATCCGTGCCTGAGCACACCGCTATGCGCAGTTATGTGAAGGAATCCCTGGAGAAGGGGCATATTCGCCCGTCATCGTCGCCATTAGGAGCAGGGTTCTTTTTTGTAGCCAAAAAGGATGGTTCGCTGAGACCTTGTATAGATTATCGCCTTCTTAATAAGATCACTGTTAAATTTCAGTACCCCTTGCCTTTGTTATCTGATTTGTTTGCTCGGATTAAGGGGGCTAGTTGGTTCACCAAGATTGATCTTCGTGGTGCGTATAATCTGGTGCGAATCAGGCGAGGCGATGAATGGAAAACTGCATTTAATACGCCCGAGGGTCATTTTGAGTATCTAGTGATGCCATTCGGACTTGCCAATGCTCCATCAGTGTTTCAGTCCTTTATGCATGACATCTTCCGAGAGTACCTGGATAAATTCCTGATTGTGTACTTGAATGACATTTTGATCTTCTCGGATGATTGGGAGTCTCATGTGAAACAGGTCAGAACGGTTTTTCAGGTCCTGCGTGCTAACTCTTTGTTTGTGAAGGGATCAAAGTGTCTCTTTGGTGTGCAGAAGGTTTCATTTTTGGGGTTCATCTTTTCCCCTTCTACTATCGAGATGGATCCTGTTAAGATCCAAGCCATCCATGATTGGACTCAGCCGACATCTCTGAAAAGTCTGCAAAAGTTCCTGGGCTTTGCTAATTTTTATCGTCGCTTCATCTGCAATTTTTCTAGTATTGCCAAACCATTGACCGATTTGACCAAGAAGGGTGCTGATTTGGTCAATTGGTCTTCTGCTGCTGTGGAAGCTTTTCAAGAGTTGAAGCGTCGTTTTTCTTCTGCCCCTGTGTTGTGTCAACCTGATGTTTCTCTTCCGTTCCAGGTCGAGGTTGATGCTTCTAAGATTGGAGCAGGGGCTGTTTTGTCGCAGAGAGGTTCTGATTGTTCAGTGATGAAACCATGCGCTTTTTTTTCCAGGAAGTTTTCGCCTGCTGAGCGGAATTATGATGTGGGCAACCGAGAGTTGCTGGCCATGAAGTGGGCATTCGAGGAGTGGCGTCATTGGCTTGAAGGAGCTAAGCATCGCGTGGTGGTATTGACTGATCATAAGAACCTGACTTATCTCGAGTCTGCTAAGCGTTTAAATCCTAGACAGGCTCGTTGGTCGCTGTTTTTCGCCCATTTTGACTTTGTGATTTCGTACCTTCCGGGCTCTAAAAATGTGAAGGCGGATGCTCTGTCTAGGAGTTTTGTGCCCGACTCTCCGGGTTTATCTGAGCCGGCGGGTATCCTCAAGGAAGGAGTAATTGTGTCGGCCATCTCCCCTGATTTGCGGCGGGTGCTGCAAAAATTTCAGGCTAGTAAACCTGATCGTTGTCCAGCGGAGAAACTGTTTGTCCCTGAAACAGCTGAAAGGTGGCAGATGAGGTTTAACAATGATAAATGTAAGGTTATACACATGGGAAGAAGGAATCAATATCACCATTACACACTGAATGGGAAACCACTGGGTAAATCTGACAGGGAGAAGGACTTGGGGATCCTAGTTAATGATAAACTTACCTGGAGCAGCCAGTGCCAGGCAGCAGCTGCCAAGGCAAACAGGATCATGGGGTGCATTAAAAGAGGTCTGGATACACAGGATGAGAGCATTATACTGCCTCTGTACAAATCCCTAGTTAGACCGCACATGGAGTACTGTGTCCAGTTTTGGGCACCGGTGCTCAGGAAGGATATAATGGAACTAGAGAGAGTACAAAGGAGGGCAACAAAATTAATAAAGGGGATGGGAGAACTACAATACCCAGATAGATTAGCGAAATTAGGATTATTTAGTCTAGAAAAAAGACGACTGAGGGGCGATCTAATAACCATGTATAAGTATATAAGGGGACAATACAAATATCTCGCTGAGGATCTGTTTATACCAAAGAAGGTGACGGGCACAAGGGGGCATTCTTTGCGTCTGGAGGAGAGAAGGTTTTTCCACCAACATAGAAGAGGATTCTTTACTGTTAGGGCAGTGAGAATCTGGAATTGCTTGCCTGAGGAGGTGGTGATGGCGAACTCAGTCGAGGGGTTCAAGAGAGGCCTGGATGTCTTCCTGGAGCAGAACAATATTGTATCATACAATTAGGTTCTGTAGAAGGACGTAGATCTGGGGATTTATTATGATGGAATATAGGCTGAACTGGATGGACAAATGTCTTTTTTCGGCCTTACTAACTATGTTACTATGTTACTATGTCCCGGATAGGTGGACAAATAAAGTGATCTCTGAGGTTCATTGTTCGGTGTTGGCTGGTCATCCTGGAATCTTTGGTACCAGAGAGTTAGTGGCTAGATCCTTTTGGTGGCCGTCTCTGTTGCGGGTTTTGCGTTCTTTTGTGCAGTCCTGTGGGATTTGTGCTCGGGCTAAGCCCTGCTGTTCTCGTGCCAGTGGGTTGCTTTTGCCCTTGCCGGTCCCGAAGAAACCTTGGACACATATCTCTATGGATTTTATTTCAGATCTTCCCGTCTCTCAAAAGATGTCAGTCATTTGGGTGGTCTGTGATCGCTTTTCTAAGATGGTCCATCTGGTACCCTTGTCCAAGTTGCCTTCCTCCTCTGATTTGGTGCCATTGTTCTTCCAGCATGTGGTTCGTTTGCATGGCATTCCAGAGAATATCGTTTCTGACAGAGGTTCCCAGTTTGTTTCGAGGTTTTGGCGAGCCTTTTGTGGTAGGATGGGCATTGACTTGTCTTTTTCCTCGGCTTTTCATCCTCAGACTAATGGCCAGACCGAACGAACCAATCAGACCTTGGAAACCTATCTGAGATGCTTTGTTTCTGCCGATCAGGATGATTGGGTGTCCTTTTTGTCTTTGGCTGAGTTCGCCCTTAATAATCGGGCCAGCTCGGCTACCTTGGTTTCGCCATTTTTCTGCAATTCTGGGTTCCATCCTCGTTTCTCTTCAGGACAGGTTGAGTCTTCAGACTGTCCTGGTGTGGATACTGTGGTGGACAGGTTGCAGCAGATTTGGACTCATGTAGTGGACAATTTGACCTTGTCCCAGGAGAAGGCTCAATGTTTCGCTAATCGCAGACGCCGTGTGGGTCCCCGACTTCGTGTTGGGGATCTGGTTTGGTTATCTTCTCGTCATATTCCTATGAAGGTTTCCTCTCCGAAGTTTAAAAGGAGCTTGAAGGAGCTAAGCATCGCGTGGTGGTCTTGACTGATCATAAGAACTTGACTTATCTCGAGTCCGCCAAGCGGTTGAATCCTAGACAAGCTCGTTGGTCGTTGTTTTTTGCCCGTTTTGACTTTGTGATTTCATACCTTCCGGGCTCTAAAAATGTGAAGGCGGATGCTCTGTCTAGGAGTTTTGTGCCCGACTCTCCTGGTGTATCTGAGCCGGCGGGTATCCTCAAAGAGGGAGTAATTGTGTCTGCCATCTCCCCTGATTTGCGGCGGGTGCTGCAAAAATTTCAGGCTAATAAACCTGATCGTTGCCCAGCGGAGAAACTGTTTGTCCCTGATAGGTGGACGAATAAAGTTATCTCTGAGGTTCATTGTTCGGTGTTGGCTGGTCATCCTGGAATCTTTGGTACCAGAGAGTTAGTGGCTAGATCCTTTTGGTGGCCATCTCTGTCGCGGGATGTGCATACTTTTGTGCAGTCCTGTGGGATTTGTGCTCGGGCTAAGCCCTGCTGTTCTCGTGCCAGTGGGTTGCTTTTGCCCTTGCCGGTCCCGAAGAGACCTTGGACACATATCTCTATGGATTTTATTTCAGATCTTCCCGTCTCTCAAAAGATGTCAGTCATTTGGGTGGTCTGTGATCGCTTTTTTAAAATGGTCCATCTGGTACCCTTGTCCAAGTTGCCTTCCTCCTCTGATTTGGTGCCATTGTTCTTCCAGCATGTGGTTCGTTTGCATGGCATTCCAGAGAATATCGTTTCTGACAGAGGTTCCCAGTTTGTTTCGAGGTTTTGGCGAGCCTTTTGTGGTAGGATGGGCATTGACTTGTCTTTTTCCTCGGCTTTTCATCCTCAGACTAATGGCCAGACCGAACAAACCAATCAGACCTTGGAAACCTATCTGAGATGCTTTGTTTCTGCCGATCAGGATGATTGGGTGTCCTTTTTGCCTTTGGCTGAGTTCGCCCTTAATAATCGGGCCAGCTCGGCTACCTTGGTTTCGCCATTTTTCTGCAATTCTGGGTTCCATCCTCGTTTCTCTTCAGGACAGGTTGAGTCTTCGGACTGTCCTGGTGTGGATACTGTGGTGGACAGGTTGCAGCAGATTTGGACTCATGTAGTGGACAATTTGACCTTGTCCCAGGAGAAGGCTCAACGTTTCGCTAATCGCAGACGCCGTGTGGGTCCCCGACTTCGTGTTGGGGATCTGGTTTGGTTATCTTCTCGTCATATTCCTATGAAGGTTTCCTCTCCTAAGTTTAAACCTCATTTCATTGGTCCTTATAGGATTTCTGAGGTTATTAATCCTGTGTCTTTTCGTCTGACCCTCCCAGATTCTTTTTTCATACATAACGTCTTCCATAGGTCATTGTTGCGGAGATACGTGTCACCTATGGTTCCATCTGTTGACCCTCCTGCCCCGGTTTTGGTGGAGGGGGAATTGGAGTATATTGTGGAGAAGATTTTGGATTCTCGTGTTTCAAGACGGAAACTCCAGTATCTGGTTAAATGGAAGGGTTATGCTCAGGAGGATAATTCCTGGGTTTTTGCCTCTGATGTCCATGCTCCCGATCTTGTTCGTGCCTTTCATGTGGCTCATCCTGGTCGGCCTGGGGGCTCTGGTGAGGGTTCGGTGACCCCCTCCTCAAGGGGGGGGTACTGTTGTGAATTCTGTGGCAGAGCTCCCTCCTGTGGTCACAAGTGGTACTTCGGCTGATTCTCTCTGGGAGCTTCTGTTTGTGGAGGAAACTGGTACTGCTGCTTCTGAGTTTCCTCCTTCAGGTGATCTGGTGAGGTCGTTAGGTGCTTCTCTACTTAACCCCACCTAATGCTTTGATTCATGCTTCCTGTCAATGTTCCAGTGTTGGACTTGTGTTTCTCTGGATCATTCCTGTGGCCTGCTGCTCTGCATAGCTAAGTGCTTCTTTGCTATTTGTTGCTATCTTTTTGTCCAGCTTGTCTATTTGTTTTGCTGGAAGCTCTGGGACGCAAGGGGTGTACCTCCGTGCCGTTAGTTCGGTACGGAAGGTCTTTTTGCCCCTTTGCGTGGTTTTCTTTAGGGTTTTGTGTAGACCGCAAAGTTATCTTTCCTATCCTCGTTCTGTCTAGAATATCGGGCCTCACTTTGCTGAATCTATTTCATCCCTACGTTTGTCTTTTCATCTTACTCACAGTCATTATATGTGGGGGGCTGCCTTTTCCTTTGGGGTATTTCTCTGAGGCAAGGTAGGCTTATTTTTCTATCTTCAGGCTAGTTAGTTTCTCAGGCTGTGCCGAGTTGCATAGGGAGCGTTAGGCGCAATCCACGGCTGCCTCTAGTTGTGTTTGGAGAGGATCAGGGATTGCGGTCTGCAGAGTTCCCACGTCTCAGAGCTCGTTCTATTATTTTGGGTTATTGTCAGATCACTGTATGTGCTCTGACCTCCATGCCCATTGTGATACTGAATTGCCTTTCATAACAAATATCTATCTATGTAATATCTATCTATCTATCTATCTATCTATCTATCTATCTATCTATCTAATATCTATCTAGCATCTATCTATCTATCTGTCTATCTGTGTGTAATGGAGTGTGGGTTGGACAAATGTAAAAGAGGAGGGAGAGGTTTGGGTGTGTTTTTGGAGTGGGTGTGCTAGGTTCGGGCTTAGTGGCAGTGCAAAGCATCATGGAACTTGTAGTATTAGGGCACAATAAGGAAGTTGTCGATTAACCCCATGAGAGCTGAATCCAGCACTGAAGATGTGCTGCTACAGCATGATAACAGGTAATATTGCTAAAATAAACACAGTAGATGTTTTCAGTGGCACATAATAGCAAGATTTATGAAAAAAAAACAAAAACTTTATAGTAGTGGACAACTTCTTTAAATATTTTAATTTGAAAGTT
Organism: Ranitomeya imitator; assembly: GCF_032444005.1. NCBI lineage: Eukaryota > Metazoa > Chordata > Amphibia > Anura > Dendrobatidae > Ranitomeya > Ranitomeya imitator. Next base: position 726,477,863 of record NC_091284.1, on the reverse strand, counting down.
TTACTTGGGGTGATTGTGAGTGAGAAATCTAGGAAAGTCCTACTTATAGTACATTTGACTTTATGGTTTTCTACATATCATATTTTCCATCTATTAATGTATCCCATTTTTTGATATATTAGCTGATTAACTTCACATCACCAGGATAGATTAGGTGAAGAGCGCCATACTCTTTAAAAACCGCATCCGACATTGAAATATCCTGGAAAGCTTATCACATTGTAAAACCCCAAATTAGCTCAATGTGTTTGACCTTCAGCTATTTGCTACTGCTACCTATGAGCCTATTAGGACACCCATTAGAGATCATTTTTAATTCTTCATTCCCTTTTTTTGTCATGCCGTTTCCTTACATTTCAGATACATTTTTCCCCTTCCTGCGGTAAGCCTCTAATGTTGCATTATCACTAGTTTCATATTCCATTCTGACCAAGGGAGGCGTCTGCTATGACTTCCAAAACCAGTTTAGATTTCATTTTATTTTCTTCTGCCTCTGTCTCTGATTCATTTTTATAAACCAGCTTCCCCACACTGAGCTATTTTTGTGCCTTTGGAGAGCATAACTCGTTCCCCTCAAGGAGGTTTTAAATTAAATGTAGAAAATATCACAAGTAATATTTCTGATTATTCAATTATTCTTTTACATTTTGACATGTCTAAATGTTATATTTTTAAATGGGTAGCCTAGATTAAAAAATCCTATTCTGGGATTCTCAGTTAAAGTAACCCTGCACCATGGGACAGAAAAGAGGTTATAAATTTGACAAGTGTTGCCACCCTACCTGTTGCCCTCCGTTTGTCTTTTGCTGCCTCACCTGCTCAGATCGGCGTTTCTTTCCTTCTGTTTCCAAAATGGCCACCACAACAATATGAGGAGTTTATGCGGTCTAAGTCAAGCCTCCACTACCTTCCCTGTGCTGCAGTATAAACAGGCAGACGAGGCCTGGTTTAGACTTACAACTTAGCTCCTCGTGCCACTGTGGCTACCCTTTGGAAGCAGGAGGAAATTTAAAGGAAGTTGGGGCAAATGGAGAGCACTAGGTAGGGTGACTGTGCATGAGAAATCTGTAGTCATTTTTAAGCTTCCGGGTGGAGGATCACTTTATCAGATAGGGGTCCATTACTCAGGACTCCCATGTATGAAGGGAAGAGTGGGTACAAATGACGGAACTAGTCGCTCTCTGTTCTGGCAGCAAGTTACCATATGATCAGTATATAATTGGGGCACCCTACCAGAAAAAAAGGGTCTTACGAAAGAGTCCAATCATTTAAATAATATTTCCTTAAAAAGTGCCCCAAATTCCAGGTTCTGAAATCTGTAAATTGTCCTTCTTCACAAGTGACAATCGCTAAGGGAGAAAAACCCAGTACACAGGCAGAGATGCTTACCTGTCTAAGGCCTCCAAACAATTACACTAACCAAAGTGCAGCGGACCCAAGTTAAGATGGTGGATGACAGATGCACAGGTGCAATAATACCAATAATGCAGCAAGCCTACAATCAGGATTTGGCCGCCTGGCACACTTGTGTAAAATGATCTGTATGTGGCATGTTCACACAGAAGTGCAGAGCATATGGCTCAGGCCTATTAATAACGCCATATAGAGGGCCAGCCATTGCTATAATGCATCCTGTGAGAACAGAGGCCGCAGTTTACAGAGCCATCTAGGGCCCAGTTGCACCTTGAAAAAATGACGTGCCCAAAAGCATAACAATGTATGCAAGGTATTGGTTGGTATTATGGCCACAATACTTAAGCCGGCAACCCACGTCAAGGGTCCTCACATATTTTGGGCACGTCATTTTTTCAGGGTGCAGCTGGGCCCTAGATGGCTCTGCTAACTATGGCCTCTGTTCACACAGGATGCATTATAGCAATGGCTGGCCCACTATATGGCGTCATTAATAGGCCTGAGCCATATGCTCAGGGCCGGCGTCAACACCCGGCGCACCCGGGCAAGTGCCGGGGCCCTGGCGAGACGGGGGGGGCCCATTTACGGTAGTAACAGTACATTACACACACACACTGATGCGCTCCAGGGGGCCCCAGCTGCTGGACTACATCCCTGTGCTGTGTCTGTGTGTGACAGTCAACTCCCAGCCAGCCAGGACGCGGAGGCGCCGAGGCGGAGCACATCCGTCATCCCAGCCCGGCAGCAAGCCGCACAGAGCTCCTGCACAGCTGCAGGAATACTCACCGTCACCGCCGTCAGGCCCGTCACCATGGAAACGAGTCACTTCCGCCGGCCAGCGGTCATCTGTGTAATCACTTCCGGCCGGGTGAGAGCTCGTCATCCTAAGAGCTCGTCGTCCACCATCCACTCCAGGTCCAGCACCAACCACCAAGCAAGACGAGCAGCAGTCAGGTGCACGCACCCTCTGTCCACAACGGGGGCAACGGTGTGACGGTGAACTGAAGCAGTGAGTGAGGGTGCACTGTCTTCCACTTGTGATGTGTTCTACTACGTGGCTGTGTTATGTACTACGTGGGCTGTGTGTTATATACTACGTGGGCTGTGTGTTATATACTACTTGGGCTGTGTTATATACTACTTGGGCTGTGTTATATACTGCATGGCTGTGCTATATACAACGTGGCTGTGCTATATACAACGTGGCTGTGCTATATACAACGTGGCTGTGTGTTATACTATGTGGCTGTGTGTTATATACTACGTGGGCTGTGCTATATACTACGTGGCTGTGTATTATATACTACGTGGGCTGTGTTATATACTATGTGGGCTGTGTTATATACTACTTGGGCTGTGTTATATACTACGTGGGCTGTGTTAGATGTTACGTGGCTGTGCTATATACTATGTGGGGTGTGTTATGCTACGTGGGCTGTGCAATGCAATATACTACGTGGCTGTGCTATATGTTACATGGGCTGTTTTATATACTACATGGGCTGTGTTATATGCTACGTGGCTGTGCTATATTTCTCTGCTGTATCTGTGCATCATGAATCATGGTATGTGTTAAAGGGGGGGCCCACTGAGATACTTTCGCCCGGGGCCCTCAAAAACATAGAGCCGGCCCTGCATATGCTCTGCACTTCTGTGTGAACATGCCACATACAGATCATTTTGCACAGGTGTGCTAGGCGGCCAAATCCTGATTGTAGGCTGGCTGCATTATTGTAACTCACAAAAAATTGCCCTCAATAGAATACCCTTAATCCAGGGAAACAAGTACCACTAAATACCACATACATAAATCACATTTTTTTGGTGATTACACTATATAGTAAATCCCAAAACAAGTGGTGCATATGGCATATGGTAAGGTGTACAAAAAACCTTCACGCCTCCTGAAGAAGCAAGCCTCCTGAAGAAGCGGTCAGTGAAACGCGCGTCGGGGCAGAGGGACGCCGTGGAAAACCACACCACACACTTCTGGTAATGTGTTATTGCTTTATCTTACGGAGCTTTACCCTCACATCTACCACTTTGGTCATAAGGGTTTTTTGTACACCTTACCATATGCCGTAACTGCCACAACACATGATAGTCTAAGTCTTAGACATGAGTAAATTATATGGCTAGTATGCGCTATGGTATTCTCCCTATTAGATCCAGTTAGAGGTCTTTTTGTGTGGTATCTAGCTCTCTTTGTATTTAGTCACACCGTAGTGTTACAGGAATCTGGTGGTTTTCCTATGGTTGTTATGTCCCTCTTTTTATTGGATTTTGCACTTTTTTGTTATTATTTTTGTTACTGTATGTTGAATTATGTTTAATAAATGATATTTTATTTAGAAAGCACCACTTGTTTTGGGATTTACTATATAGTGTAATCACCAAAAAAATGTGATTTATGGCTGCATTATTGGTATTATTGCACCTGTGTATCTGTCATCCACCATCTTAACTTGGGTCCGCTGTACTTTGGTTAGTGTAATTGTTTGGAGGCCTTAGACAGGTAAGCATCTCTGCCTGTGTACTGTTTTTTTGTCAAGAATAGTTGAGGTAATCGCTAAGGGAGCCATAAAATAACCCTTCAAGCTTTCCGTTACCTTGCACTCAATGTGACCCACATTTAACTTAAAAAACCTGGCCACACACTACAAAGTAAACCTCAAGTGTTACACATTGAAAATTACCACTATTAAAGAAGAGCTAAATCACTATTACCAGTGAGCAGACTTAAGCTGCCAACATGAAATCACAAAGCCCCAAATATTCTTATGACTTCAGAAAGTAAAAGTAACCTTCTTCAAGGTTTTAAAGCATGATGATGAGGAAAAGGAATTTAATATTTTTGGATTTAAAACAAAGTAAGCGGACACATAACTTCCTAAATGGCTGACTTTCCAACTAATTTCCCTATTGTAGCACTTGGCAAAAGAGAATAACATTAAGGAAGATTTATTGCAGCCAGTATATAAGAAAGTGAAGTAGTTTCAGATAGTAGCCAATGAGTTTGCCACCTTCATCTCCAAAAGGTCTTTTGATAAAATTCTCTGTGTGCTGGAATCTATGGCAGGCCCCCACACCCATAATCTGCACTGCACGGCTTTGCATTGATATATCAACTGCATAAAAATTCAATGAGAAACATAAAATTTGGAACTGTATTTACAACTTTGTTGCCTTTTGAATTGAACTCCTGCTGCACTCCATGACGGCAAAATGCCTGCAGAGAATTTGCAGTGTACTAGATATACAGGTCCTTCTCAAAAAATTAGCATATAGTGTTAAATTTCATTATTTACCATAATGTAATGATTACAATTAAACTTTCATATATTATAGATTCATTATCCACCAACTGAAATTTGTCAGGTCTTTTATTGTTTTAATACTGATGATTTTGGCATACAACTCCTGATAACCCAAAAAACCTGTCTCAATAAATTAGCATATTTCACCCATCCAATCAAATAAAAGTGTTTTTTAATAACAAACAAAAAAACCATCAAATAATAATGTTCAGTTATGCACTCAATACTTGGTCGGGAATCCTTTGGCAGAAATGACTGCTTCAATGCGGCGTGGCATGGAGGCAATCAGCCTGTGACACTGCTGAGATGTTATGGAGGCCCAGGATGCTTCAATAGCGGCCTTAAGCTCATCCAGAGTGTTGGGTCTTGCGTCTCTCAACTTTCTCTTCACAATATCCCACAGATTGTCTATGGGGTTCAAGTCAGGAGAGTTGGCAGGCCAATTGAGCACAGTAATACCATGGTCAGTAAACCATTTACCAGTGGTTTTGGCACTGTGAGCAGGTGCCAGGTCGTGCTGAAAAATGAAATATTCATCTCCATAAAGCATTTCAGCCGATGGAAGCATGAAGTGCTCCAAAATCTCCTGATAGCTAGCTGCATTGACCCTGCCCTTGATGAAACACAGTGGACCAACACCAGCAGCTGACATGGCACCCCACACCATCACTGACTGTGGGTACTTGACACTGGACTTCAGGCATTTTGGCATTTCCTTCTCCCCAGTCTTCCTCCAGACTCTGGCACCTTGATTTCCGAATGACATGCAAAATTTGCTTTCATCAGAAAAAAGTACTTGGGACCACTTAGCAACAGTCCAGTGCTGCTTCTCTGTAGCCCAGGTCAGGCGCCTCTGCCGCTGTTTATGGTTCAAAAGTGGCTTTACCTGGGGAATGCGGCACCTGTAGCCCATTTCCTGCACACGCCTGTGCACGGTGGCTCTGGATGTTTCCACACCAGACTCAGTCCACTGCTTCCTCAGGTTCCCCAAGGTCTGGAATCGGTCCTTCTCCACAATCTTCCTCAGGGTCCGGTCTCCTCTTCTCGTTGTACAGCGTTTTCTGCCACATTGTTTCCTTCCAACAGACTTACCATTGAGGTGCCTTGATACAGCACTCTGGGAACAGCCTATTTGTTGAGAAATTTCTTTCTGGGTCTTACCCTCTTGCTTGAGGGTGTCAATGATGGCCTTCTTGACATCTGTCAGGTCGCTAGTCTTACCCATGATGGGGGTTTTGAGTAATGAACCAGGCAGGGAGTTTATAAAAGCCTCAGGTATCTTTTGCATGTGTTTAGAGTTAATTAGTTGATTCAGAAGATTAGGGTAATAGGTCGTTTAGAGAACCTTTTCTTGATATGCTAATTTATTGAGACAGGTTTTTTGGGTTATCAGGAGTTGTATGGCAAAATCATCAGTATTAAAACAATAAAAGACCTGACAAATTTCAGTTGGTGGATAATGAATCTATAATATATGAAAGTTTAATTGTAATCATTACATTATGGTAAATAATGAAATTTAACACTATATGCTAATTTTTTGAGAAGGACCTGTAGTCTCCTATAATGCAAGGAGCAATGCGATTTAGCAACAAAGTTAATTGTTTTCAGCCTAATGCAACTTTATGGATCAGAACTAGTGATGAGCGAGCATGCTCGCCACTACTCTGTACCGGCCTGAGCATCTCACTGCTCGAGATGCTCGGAGCTTGCTGAGTATTTCCAGGGTTGCTTGGCGGCAGCTCTGGTCCCCTCCCTGCATGTTTGGTGTTCTTTAGAGAACCAATGAACATGCAGGGATTGTCTGCCACACACTGTAATGCCGCAGCCTTTTTGGTTGTGGCACTACAGTGATTGGCGTCATCAGGTCTTTATCAGACCTGGCACCGCCATGCTGGTCACAGTCTACTCCAGAATCAGGCAGTGTAGGGAGAGGTGCTGCTGAGCTAGGGAGAGATTTGCTTGTTTCTTAGTGTAGGTATACCACAATATATTAGACACATATCCATCTCAACTAACAGTCCTTCTGAGGACTAATCCAGCTGCATAGATATCGGTGCTAGGCAGGCAGGCGGTGTATGTGGCAGACTGCAGTGCATATAGCAAGATGGTCTATTCCATTTCTGTCTGCTGCTGCTTACAGATATTTCTAGATATCAAGGAGTTTGGAAGCAAATGGGAGCAAAGATATGGGGCGATAGCTGGACATAGCGCTTGGGTCAAGGGATGGCTTTTTGAGGATAGGTGTGACTGTGGCATGTTTGAAGGCAGAAGGGAAGGAATACAGCCAGATCCTTTCCATATTACAGCGCTAAAAATCCATTTATTTAAAACTGTGGTTTGTCCGTCACACAGATCACATATAAGTGCGCTCCAAATTCTCCCATTTCTGGCCTTCATTTAAATTTTGTTGCAATGTGTTAGCAAAGTTATTGACACCAGTTTACTGAGAAAAATGCTACCTACAGGCCAGCTATTTTAAACCGTGGTTTGTCCGTCACACAGATCACATATAAGTTTTCTCCAAATTCTGCCATTTCTGGCCTCCATTTAAATTTTGTTACAGTGTGTTAGCGAAGTTATTGACACCAGTTTGCTGTTTAAAATAGTTATCTACAGGCCAGTTATTTAAAACTGTGGTTTTCCATCACACGGATCACATATAAGTTCGCTCCAAATTCAGCCATTTGTAGTGACCGTGTAAAATATTGTTCTCCATTTAAAATGGGCAAGGCGCATGGCAAGTGACGGGGAACTGGACGTAATGGTGATGGTGCATGCAGAGGCTGAGGCTGTGGGCAAACTGAAATTGTGCCACAACAAACACCCACATCTTCTCGCCTGACCTTCCTGTCCCAATTACTAGGCTACCACAGCACACCACTAGTGAACCCAGAGCAGTGTCAAAAGGTTGTTGGTTGGATAACGGATAATGATTCCAGTCACTTTGCTACCACCACCACCCTGTCTTCCACACGGTAAAGTCTCAGTAGCCGTGAGAGTGGACTGCATATTCCTCACCCTGACCCTCCTTCCTCCCACCATGCCGAGTGCCCGGAGACAAATGATCCCACACTTGGACACTCCGAAGAGATGTTCACTTTTCCATTTATAGATTCGGGCCTCTCACCCGGTCCACTTGAAGCGGGGCAAGAGGAGATCGCATGTAGCAATGCCAAAATATTTGAGCAGCAACGGTCACATGAAGGCGACGGTGGGAAAGTATCACAAAAGGTGGATGATGATGAGACACAATTGCCAGAAAGTCAGGAGGAGGACCAGGGTGCGGAAGTAGAAGACGAGGTGGTGGATGATATAGTAACTGACCCAACCTGACAGGAGGACATGCAGAGCGATGACAGCAGCACACAGGGTAAGGGAGGCGTAGCACCCCAACAAGTAGAAAGAAGCAGTGTGGCGGCCGCAGACAGAAGGTGAGCAACTGTTCCCTGTAACACCAACACAACGGAAGTTGGCAGTACAACTGTTAGGTCTTCCCGACTCTGGTTGTTTTTTAAAGACTCTACCGATAACCCCAAAAAGGCCATTTGCACCACCTGCCAGGCCAGCATCAGCAGGGGTAGCAAAACTACCAGCCTGACCACCACCAGCATGATCAGGCACATGGCAGCAAAGCACCCGACTTTGTGGGCCGAACCCTAGGGTCCAGAAACAGTGTCTGCGGGTGGCACCACTGCTCCTTCCGCTGCTATGCGTGCAAGCAAATCCCCTGTCTATGGTGCATGCAAAGATGCCTGATGCCCTGGACTTGTTGCACACACGCAACTAGCACCATCAGCAAGCACGTCCACGTTGTTGTCCCAGCACAGCATTCTGTTGTCCATACCCCAGTTCTTGGAACGCAAGCGCAAATACACAGCCCATAGGCCACACTACTAAATTCCCACATTTTCACATTTTAGGTTCTCGGAGGCAGAAGCTTTCCGCAACCTGATGGGGGCCACCATCCCTCAGTACTCAGTCCCCAGCCACCACTATTTCTCCCGGTGTGCCATCCCCACATTACACAAGCACGCGTCCCACAACATTTGCCATGCCCTCAACAATGCAGTTACTGGGAAAGTCCACCGAACCACGGACACGTGGACAACTGTAACACCCCAGGTAACCGGTTGTTACAGTGATGTTGCCTTCTCTTCGGGGAGGGTAATATCATGCTTGGAGGCAAGGAGGATTCCCTTTATCAGGTAATGCACCTATATGCCACACATTCTGAATCCAGGCCAGAAGGGGGAGCTCTGAACCCAGATTCACGGGAGCTTCCCCCACTTTATGTATTCTGGTCTGGAGGAGGAGTTAGTTAGTTGGTGCAGGAAGACAGTTGGTCCAGGAAGACCAGAGGAGAAGAAAGTCTGGAGCACATAGTGGAGGAGAGAGAGTAGAGAGTGGAGCCATGCAGCTAGGACTGAGCTGAAGCACCAGGAAAGGAAGATAACCTGAAGGGTTGGAATGTAGTGAGCATCTGAGGAAAGAAGCACAGGAGCAGGAAAGGGCTTAGAGGGGAACTGTGACTGGGCACCCTCTGAGCCGAAGCGCAGGAACGGGCACCGGGAGCCCGAGGCTGTGTTGTACTCCAGGTCACACGGCAGAACCGGAGGGTAAAGGACTTTATGTAATTTGCCCACACCCACACCTGAAGGTGCAGCAGTATACGAAGAGCCCAGGTCATGATAGAGACCCTATAAAAAGGCTCACCCGGCCCACCATACGGGTAACTGTCCCAGGACAGGAAAGAGAGAACTTTGTCAACAAGCCTCAGGCAGCAAGGACCTCGTATACAAGCGTGAGTAGGAAGGCTTACGGACCTCACCTGGGAGAGGGATCACTTTTGCCTCCAGGCCGGCCGGACCATATCACCACCTGTTCCTGGTACCCTGTACTGTGGCCTGCTACCACCAGTAAACCAGATAAAGATGTTACAACTCTGTGTCCTCCGTTTATTTGCCGACATACACCATCCCTGCCCAGCACACCGGGAGCCCCGGGGACCCCGCTTCACCTGTGGGAAGCGTCACCATCTTTACTGCAGTAACATCACCTCAGAGAACCCCTTTAAGCAGCTTCAGTCCCCTCTGACCGAGAACCACAGGTTGCATCATGAACACAAACTTTATTACAGCTCCTCTTAAAAGACCTTCCCTTTTGCTTGAGTGCCCAGGGCCACGAACTGGGTCGCAGCCACCGTGACATCCACTTTAAGTACCGAACCCGGTGCAAAGTACCCCACTGCCCTGGCGGGCGACTCACAACATCATGTCTGCCCTCTATCTGAAACTCAACCTCTCCAAAACTGAACTTCTCCTGCTCCTGCTAACCTCCCTGAATCTGACATTTGCCTCTCCGAGGGTGTCACCATAATTACACCCTGACAGCAAGTGCACTGTCTGGGTGTTATGTTTGACACCAATCTCTCCTTCACCTCCCATATACAATCTCCTGCCCGCTCTTGCCACTCACACCTAATGAATATCGCTAGAATCCACTCTTTTTTTCACCATGGAAACAACAAAAAACGCTCACTGTCTCCCTGATCGACTCCCGCCTGGACTATTGTAATGCTCTATTAATTGGCCTCCCCCATCGCTCAACTTTCCCCTCCCCAGTCCATCCTTAATGCAGCAGCTAGGGTCGTCCATCTGGCTAATGGTTACTCAGATGTATCCGCTCTTCGCCAGTCATTACACTAGCTACCCATTCATTATAGGATCCAATTCAAAGTATTTGTTCTATAATAATAAAATAATAATAATTTTTATTTATATAGCGCCAACATATTCCGCAGCACTTTACAATTAAGCGGGGACATGTACAGACAATAAATTCAGTACAAGTTAAGACAATTTAAACAGTGACATTAGGGGTGAGGTCCCTGCGCGCAAGCTTACAATCTACAAGGAAATGGGGGGACACAATAGGTGAAAAGTGCTTGTTATTTCAGGTCTGGCAATTATAATACATAGGTATTTTCATATACTGTAAAGCTGCATGATCCGGTCATCAGCCCATGTGTTTAAGAGGAATAGTCATGTATCAAGTGCAGTTATCATGTGCATGGAGGGTGTGGAGACAGATGAATAGTAGGGTGCCGATTCAGAATAATATTTGGAAGGAGGGAACAGGGCAAAGTTAGTTTACTGAGTAGTTGATTTGGTAGGCATGTTTGAAGAGATGTACTTTGTATCTCCCCCACCTCATTGTAGACTGTAAGGTCTCACGAGCAGGGTCGTCTTATTTTGCTTTAATTATTGTATTGTTAACGTTGTTACTTATGACTATTGTGTTTGAAACTGTTAAACTGTAAAGCACTGCGGAATATGTTGGCGCTATATAAATAAAGAATACCGTATATACTCGAGTATAAGCCGAGATTTTCAGCCCACTTTTTTGGGCTGAAAGTGACCCTCTCGGCTTATACTCGAGTCAGTGTCGGTGTGGGGTCGGCGGGTGAGGGGGAGCGGTGGCTGTGATATACTTACCTGCTCCTGGCGCTGTCCCTGCATGTCCCATGGTCGCCGGGCAGCGCTTCCTGTGTTCAGCGGTCACATGGTACCGCTCATTAGAGTAATGAATATGCATGCATATTCATTACTCTAATGAGCGGTACGTGACCGCTGAACACAGGAAGATGCCGCCGGCTCCCGAAGACCATCTGACAGTGAGACGCTGCCAGGGACTGCGCCGGGAGCAGGTGAGTATATCAGGGAAGGGGGAGCATTGCGTGATAGTCACCTTCCACGTTCCATCGCTGTGCACTGCTCTGTCTTCCGTCCTCTGGCTGTGACTGTTCAGGTCAGAGGGCGCAATGACGCGATTAGTGTGCGCACCGCCCTCTGCCTGAACAGTCAGTGCTGAGGATGGAAGACAGAGCAGCGCGCAGCGATGGAACGTGGAAGGTGACTATCGCAAGTGCCGGGGGCCTGAGCGAAGAGAGGTAAGTATGTGATTTTTTTTATTTTAATCGCAGCAACAGCAAATGGGGCAAATGTATGGAGCATCTTATGGGGCATATATGAGGAGCATCTTATGGGACATATATGAGGAGCATCTTATGGGGCATATATGAGGAGCATCTTATGGGGCATATGTGAGGAGCATCATATGGGGCATATATGAGGAGCATCTTATGGGGCATATATGAGGAGCATCTTATGGGGCATATATGAGGAGCATCTTATGGGGCATTTATGAGGAGCATCTTATGGGGCATATATGAGGAGCATCTTATGGGGCATATATGAGGAGCATCTTATGGGGCATAATGTGTGGAGCATCTCATGGGGCCACAATGTATGGAGCATCATATGGGGCATAATGTGTGGAGCATCTCATGGGGCCCCTAATGTGTGGAGCATCTCATGGGGCCACAATGTATGGAGTGTTGTGAATTCCGCTCTTGGGCTCCCTCCGGTGGTTGTAAGTGGCACTTTTGTGAGTTCTGCTCTTGGGCTCCCTCTGGTGGTTTCTAGTGGTATGGCTGCGCCTTGGAGTTAGCTGTCATCAGCTGCCTCCACTTATCGTCTCTTCTGCTCGGCTATTTAAGTCTGGCACTTTCTTCAGCCTGTGCCACTTGTCAATGTTTCCTGGCTGGATTCACATCTCTGCTTGGATTCTCCTGGTTTCCTGACCAGTTCTGCAAAGATAAGTTCTGGCTTTGCTCATTTCAGTCCACATGTTTTGGACTTATTGTTCTGTGCATTCTATATTTGTCCAGCTTGTCAGTATGGATTATTTCTGTTAGCTGGAAGCTCTGGGAAGCAGATTTACCCTCCACACCTTTAGTCAGGTGTGGAGATTTTTGTAAACTCTGTGTGGATTGTTTTGTAGTTTTTATACTGACCGCACAGTATCCTTTCCTGTCCTATCTATCAAGCTAGACTGGCCTCCTATGCTCAAATCTGATTTCATTTCTGCGTATGTTATTTTCCCCTCCTCTCACCGTCAATATTTGTGGGGGGCTATAATAATAATAATAATCTTTATTTATATAGCGCCAACATATTCCGCAGCGCTTTACAGTTTAACAGTTTCAAACACAAAAGTCATAAGTAACAACGTTAACAATACAATAATTAAAGCAAAATAAGACGACCCTGCTCGTGAGAGCTTACAATCTACAATGAGGTGGGGGAGATGCAAAGTACCGGTGTGCATTTACAATGATGTATTTACAATCATGGTCCAGCCATCTTCAGGGGTTGGGGAATAGATGGGGATAGTAAATGGGCTACACACACACACACAAACATAAAATGACTTTGATTAGTGAACGTGATAGGCCGCTCTGAACAAATGCGTTTTGAGCGAGCGCCTAAAACTATGCAAATTATGGATGGTCCTAATATCTTGGGGTAGAGCATTCCAGAGGATTGGTGCAGCACGGGAGAAGTCTTGGAGTCGGGAGTGGGAGGTACGGATTAGTGCAGAGGTTAATCGAAAGTCATTTGCAGAGCGCAGTGGTCTGTTAGGCTGATAGACAGAAATGAGGGAGGAGATGTAAGGGGGTGCCGCACTGTGGGGAGCTTTGTGGGTGAGAACAAGTACTTTGAATTGTATCCTGTAATGAATGGGTAGCCAGTGTAACGACTGGCGAAGAGCGGACGCGTCCGAGTAACGATTAGCCAGATGGACGACCCTGGCTGCTGCATTAAGGATAGACTGGAGAGGGGAAAGTCGAGCGTTACAGTAGTCCAGGCGGGAGTGGATCAGGGCGACAGTGAGGGTTTTAGCTGTCTCCATGGTGAGAAAAGGGCGGATTCTAGAGATGTTCTTTAGGTGTAAGCGGCACGAGCGGGCAAGAGATTGTATATGGGAGGTGAAGGAGAGATCGGAGTCAAACATAACACCCAGACAGCGCGCCTGCTGCCGGGGTGTTATTATGGTGCCACCCACGGAGAGGGAAATGTCAGATTTAGGGAGGTTAGTAGATGGTGGGAGCAGAAGAAGTTCAGTTTTGGAGAGGTTGAGTTTCAGATAGAGAGCGGACATGATGTTGGAGACTGCGGACAGACAGTCAGTGGCGTTCTGTAGTACAGCGGGGGTAAGGTCAGGGGATGACGTATATAGTTGTGTGTCGTCGACATAAAGATGGTACTGAAAGCCAAATCTGCTGATGGTCTGTCCAATTGGGGCCGTGTAGAGAGAGAACAGAAGGGGGCCAAGGACTGAGCCCTGAGGTACCCCGACAGCGAGAGGAAGAGGAGATAAAGTGGAGCCAGAGAACAGAACACTGAAGGAGCGGTCAGAAAGGTAGGAGGAGAACCAGGAGAGAGCAGTGTCCTTAATGCCTAGTGACTGGAGCCTAGAGAGAAGGAGAGGGTGGTCAACAGTGTCAAAAGCTGCAGAAAGGTCGAGAAGAATGAGCAGAGAGTGGTCACCATTACGTTTTGCTGTCAGAAGGTCATTGGTCACTTTGATGAGTGCAGTTTCTGTCGAATGTAGGGGGCGGAAACCGGACTGTGAAGGGTCTAGGAGGGAGTGAGTGGAGAGGTAATGGGTAAGGCGGGAGTATATCAGGCGCTCCAAGAGTTTAGAGATGAAGGGGAGATTGGAGACCGGTCTGTAGTTGTTTGTGCAGGATGGGTCGAGGGTGGGTTTCTTTAGTAATGGAGTAATGATAGAGTGTTTGAAGGAGGAGGGGAAAATGCCAGAGGAGAGGGAGAGATTAAAGATTGTAGTTAAGTGACTTGTGACAACTGGAGAGAGAGACTGGAGGAGATGTGAGGGAATGGGGTCGGTAGTGCATGTAGTTGGACGAGAAGAGGAGAGGAGCTTGGAGACTTCTTCTTCTGTGATGGGATTGAATGTGGAGAGTGAGCCAGGGGCAATGAGGGGAGGGATGGGAGTCACTGAACTTAGTTGTTGGGAGCGGATTTCCTGACGGATATTGTCTATTTTCTCTATAAAGTGGGAGGCCAGGTCACCAGCACAAATATCTGTGATAGGGGCTTGTGCTTTTGGCCTGAGGAGGGAGTGAAAGGTGTCAAAAAGTTTCTTGGGGTTGTTGGATAGTGAGGAGATCAGAGTGGTAAAGTAGGGCTATCTTTCCTTTGGGGATTTTCTCTGAGGCAAGATAGGTTTCCTGTTTCCATCTTTAGGGGAAGTTAGATCTTAGGCTGTGCCGAGGGGTCTAGGGAGCGTCAGGTACCCCCCACGGCTATTTTTAGTTGCACTGCTAGGTTCAGGGTTTGCGGTCAGTACAGATACCACCTCCTTCAGAGCTTGTCTCATGTTGTTCCTAAACCACCAGATCATAACAATGGAGCATCTCATGGGGCCATAATGTGTGGAGCATCTTATGGGGCCATAATGTGTGGAGCATCTTATGGGGCCATAATGTGTGGAGCATCTCATGGGGCCATAATGTATGGAGCATCTCATGGGGCCATAATGTGTGGAGCATCTTATGGGGCCATAATGTGTGGAGCATCTTATGGGGACATAATGTGTGGAGCATCTCATGGGGCCCCTAATGTGTGGAGCATCTTATGGGGCCATAATGTGTGGAGCATCTTATGGGGCCATCAACCTTTATGCAGCATTGTATGGGGCAAATGTTTCTATGGAGCATCTTATGGGGTCATTATTAACCTTTGTGCAGCATTATATGGGGTATATTTTAATATGGAGCATCTTATGGGGCCCATCATAAACTGTATGGAGCATTATATGGGGCTCCTGATTCAATATGGATATTCAAAAACACTTCACCTACTGATGTCTCAATTAGTTTTACTTTTATTGGTATCTATTTTTATTTTTGACATTAACCGGTAGCTGCTGCATTTCCTATCCTAGGCTTATACTCGAGTCAATAAGTTTTCCCAGTTTTTTGTGGCAAAATTAGGGGGTCGGCTTATACTCGGGTCGGCTTATACTCGAGAATATACGGTATTAATATTATTACTATTACAAGTGCTTGTGGGCAGGTACGGTACATCTCACTGATGGCACACTGGGTTAACATAGTGGAAGACGGGACACAGTCGGACCTTGGGATGGAAGATGTCTAGTGATGAGCGAGTATACTCGGGTGGTCTCCGAGTATTTGTTAGTGTTCAGAGATTTAGTTTTCATCGTAGCAGCTGAATGAATTACAGCTGCTAGCCAGCCTAAGTACATGTGGGTGTTGCCTGGTTGCTAGGGAATCCCCACATGTAATCAAGCTGTCTAGTAGCTGTAAATCATTCAGCTGCGGCGATGAAAACTAAATCTCCAAGCAGTGATAAATAGTCGGAGACCACCCGAGCGTGCTCGGGAAAACCCGAGCAATGAGTACACTCGCTCTTCACTAAACATGTCCTCCCAACACCGAGGATTGCGGGCCCTAGGTCAATCAGGGTTGCCCATACAGTCTACAGCTTCTGCACCACCTCCTCTTCAGCTTCCATCTCCAAAATAACCATGGATCGCCCCCACGTAAGGGCAATGGGGTACTCGGTACCGGGTCCTTCAGTTCCCTCAGCTGGGATGTCACGGTGGCCTGACCCAGACCATGGCCCTATAAGGGGCGCCCAATAAAAAGGGTTGAGTTTGTAGATAACGGTAGTGTTCGTGACGCCACCTGTGGTATTCGGTCAGGGTGACCGACGCTGCTTTGGAGTCCGCTGGGGTGATGGAATGGCAGCTAGATGGTATACCTTCCCACAGGTGAAGTATATCTCCAGGGCTTCCCAGAAGTGTAGATGTTGATGGTGGATGATGTAAGCGCGGCAAATAACGAGGACACAATGGGTGCAGTCTCTTTACCTTTACTGAAGGCTTCAGCATCCACAGTCCAGGGTGCCGGATGACAGGGTAGGCAGAGTCCGACCGGTCTGATGGCAAGTCCAGAGTCCCCTTATCCAGGTGGAAATCAGTAGCCTTCCCCTTGCGCACAGTAACGTAGTAGGTCCTTACTTGCATTAGCTACCATAAGGTCCTCACTCTTGTTACTTCTCTCTCTCTGTCCCCCAGATGGATAGGACATAACCCGTATGACGGTGGTGGCCTGAGGCTATTTTATAGGGACCCTAGCGTCGCCCCTCCTCCGCGTTGCCACCTTGTCTGCTTAGGTTCTTAGGACGGACAGCCAACTTGGAATCGACTGCCCTGCCGGTCTCTGAAGTAAAGCATAGAGTCTATTACTCCCTTGGTGTTCCGGCCACCGGATCTGCGCTCAGTGGGAGGCAGCCTGCTTCTAGCTGGTTTCCCCCTGGTGTTTTACTCCTGTTGCTATGACTTCTGTGCTCACTCACTACGGCACACTTCCTTTCTTGTCCTTTCTTAGGAGGCTGCCGCATGGGTTGCAGGCGCAGCTCCGTGTCCTTCTTTCCCCTTCCTGGGCCGAGCCCAGTCTGCTCCTCTCCTCTCCTCCTGACTATCTCCTTCTCCCTCCAGTCAGCTTCTCCCTCACTTCCTAACCAACCCCCAGTTTTACCCAAGTGTGAGGAGTGGCCTAATAGATAGAACCTTTTGCTCCCCCTGGTGGCCGGCGTGTGAAGTGTGTGTATGGCTGTGATACCTGGCAGGGTGAACTCTTTTGGTGCCATCAGACGTAACATCGCTCCCCCTGGTGGAAGAACGACATTACTGCAACAACCAGGACTCTGGGTGCTGCAACCACATCAGTTACAAGCTGTAAGCATTACAGCACTGCCTCAGTCAAGAGGCAACAGGCTGTGCTGAAGCTAATATGCTTAGGTGACAATCCGCACAATGCTGAAGAGTTGTGGACAGCTTTGAAAGAGGAGGCAGATTTGGAGCTGACACCGCTGAACCTACAGCCAGGCATGGTTGTGTGTGACAATGGCCGGAACTTGGTGGCAGCTCTGAGACAAGACAAGCTCACACACGAACCATGCCTGGCCCATGTGCTTAACCCCGTGATTCAGCGGTTTCTCAAAACCTACCGGGGGCTGCCAGATTAGCCGCCCTTGCCGTGCTTCAGCAATGTTTGCAGCTTTCGGCTCACCAAATTGTGTGTGATGTCCCCACACGTTGGAACTTAACACTGCAGATGTTGGGAAGGATTTGTGAGCAGAAGAGGGCAGTTGTTGACAAGCAGCATCAACAAGGCCATCGGTATTCAGTTTAGCCTCCACACATAAGACGTCAGGAGCGGACATGGATGTCAGACATATGTACCATCCTCCAAAAACTTTGAGGACTCTGTTGTGAATTCTGTGGCAGAGCTCCCTCCTGTGGTCACAAGTGGTACTTCGGCTGATTCTCTCTGGGAGCTTCCGTTTGTGGAGGAAAGTGGTACTGCGGCTTCTGAGTTTCCTCCCTCAGGTGATCTGGTGAGGTCGTTAGGTGCTTCTCTACTTAATTCCACCTAATGCTTTGATCCTGGCTTCCTGTCAATGTTCCAGTGTTGGACTTGTTTTTCCCTGGATCATTCCTGTGGCCTGCTGCTCTGCATAGCTAAGTTCTTCTTTGCTATTTGTTTGCTATTTTTTCTGTCCAGCTTGTCTAATTGTTTTGCTGGAAGCTCTGGGACGCAAAGGGTATACCTCCGTGCCGTTAGTTCGGTACGGAGGGTCTTTTTGCCCCCTTTGCGTGGTTTTCTTTAGGGTTTTGTGTAGACCGCAAAGTTATCTTTCCTATCCTCGCTCTGTTAAGAAAGTCGGGCCTCACTTTGCTGAATCTATTTCATCCCTACGTTTGTCTTTTCATCTTAACTCACAGTCATTATATGTGGGGGGCTGCCTTTTCCTTTGGGGTATTTCTCTGAGGCAAGGTAGGCTTATTTTCTATCTTCAGGCTAGTTAGTTTCTCAGGCTGTGCCGAGTTGCATAGGCAGAGTTAGGCGCAATCCACGGCTGCCTCTAGTGTTGTTTGGAGAGGATTAGGGATTGCGGTCTGCAGAGTTCCCACGTCTCAGAGCTCGTTCTATTATTTTGGGTTATTGTCAGATCACTGTATGTGCTCTGACCTCCATGTCCATTGTGATACTGAATTGCCTTTCATAACAGTACAGGAAGCCTAAAGTACTAATGATTCTCAATAGAGGGAAAAAAGAAGTTCTGAGACCATTTTTTTTTTCTTTGCACTGTGTTTTGCCTTTTTTTTCCCCTAGACATTTGGGTGGTTCAGTACACAGGTGTAGCGATGGACATTAGAAGTCTGTCTTCATTTGTGGATCAGCTCTCGGCAAGAGTACAAAAGATTCAAGACACTATTGATCAGAAATCTATGTTAGAACCAAGAATTCCTATTCCTGATTGGTTTTTTGGAGATAGAACTAAGTTTCTGAGTTTCAAAAATAATTGTAAGCTATTTCTGGCCTTGAAACCTCGTTCCTCTGGTGATCCAGTTCAACAGGTTTTGATTATTATTTCTTTTTTGCGCGGCGACCCTCAGGACTGGGCATTTTCTCTTGCGCCAGGAGATCCTGCATTAAGTAATATCGATGCGTTTTTCCTGGCGCTCGGATTGCTGTACGATGAGCCTAATTCAGTGGATCAGGCAGAAAAGAATTTGCTGGCTCTTTGTCAGGGTCAGGATGAGATAGAGGTATATTGTCAGAAATTTAGAAAGTGGTCAGTGCTCACTCAATGGAATGAATCTGCGCTGGCAGCTATGTTCAGAAAGGGTCTCTCTGAAGCCCTTAAGGATGTCATGGTGGGATTTCCTATGCCTGCTGGTTTGAGTGAGTCTATGTCTTTGGCCATTCAGATCGGTCGACGCTTGCGTGAGCGTAAATCTGTGCACCATTTGGCGGTATTACCTGAGCTTAAACCTGAGCCTATGCAGTGCGATAGGACTTTGACCAGAGTTAAACAGCAAGAACACAGACGTCTGAATGGGCTGTGTTTCTACTGTGGTGATTCCACTCATGCTATCTCTGATTGTCCTAAGCGCACTAAGCGGTTCTCTAGGTCTGCCACCATTGGTACGGTACAGTCAAAATTTCTTCTGTCCGTTACCTTGATCTGCTCTTTGTCATTGTATTCTGTCATGGCATTTGTGGATTCAGGCGCTGCCCTGAATTTGATGGACTTGGAGTATGCTAAGCGTTGTGGGTTTCTCTTGGAGCCCTTGCAGTGTCCTATTCCATTGAGAGGAATTGATGCTACGTCTTTGGCCAAGAATAAGCCTCAATACTGGACCCAGCTGACCATGTGCATGGCTCCTGCACATCAGGAGGTTATTCGCTTTCTGGTGTTGCATAATCTGCATGATGTGGTCGTGTTGGGGTTGCCATGGCTACAAGCCCATAATCCAGTATTAGATTGGAAATCCATGTCGGTGTCCAGCTGGGGTTGTCAGGGGGTACATGGTGATGTTCCATTTCTGTCAATTTCGTCATCCACCCCTTCTGAGGTTCCAGAGTTCTTGTCTGATTACCGGGATGTATTTGATGAGCCCAAGTCCGATACCCTACCTCCGCAGAGGGATTGTGATTGTGCTATCAATTTGATTCCTGGTAGTAAATTCCCAAAAGGTCGACTGTTTAATTTATCCGTGCCTGAGCACGCCGCTATGCGCAGTTATGTGAAGGAATCCCTGGAGAAGGGGCATATTCGCCCATCATCGTCACCATTAGGAGCAGGGTTCTTTTTTGTAGCCAAGAAGGATGGTTCGCTGAGACCTTGTATAGATTACCGCCTTCTAAATAAGATCACGGTTAAATTTCAGTACCCTTTGCCATTGTTATCTGATTTGTTTGCTCGGATTAAGGGGGCTAGTTGGTTCAGCAAGATAGATCTTCGCGGTGCGTATAATCTGGTGCGAATCAGGCGAGGCGATGAATGGAAAACTGCATTTAATACGCCCGAGGGTCATTTTGAGTATCTAGTGATGCCATTCGGACTTGCCAATGCTCCATCGGTGTTTCAGTCCTTTATGCATGACATCTTCCGAGAGTACCTGGATAAATTCCTGATTGTGTACTTGGATGACATTTTGATCTTCTCGGATGATTGGGAGTCTCATGTGAAGCAGGTCAGAATGGTTTTCCAGGTCCTGCGTGCTAATTCTTTGTTTGTGAAGGGATCAAAGTGTCTCTTTGGTGTGCAGAAGGTTTCATTTTTGGGGTTCATCTTTTCCCCTTCTACTATCGAGATGGATCCTGTTAAGGTCCAAGCCATCCATGATTGGACTCAGCCGACATCTCTGAAAAGTCTGCAAAAGTTCCTGGGCTTTGCTAATTTTTATCGTCGCTTCATCTGCAATTTTTCTAGTATTGCCAAACCATTGACCGATTTGACCAAGAAGGGTGCTGATGTGGTCAATTGGTCTTCTGCTGCTGTGGAAGCTTTTCAAGAGTTGAAGCGTCGTTTTTCTTCTGCCCCTGTGTTGTGTCAACCAGATGTTTCTCTTCCGTTCCAGGTCGAGGTTGATGCTTCTGAGATTGGAGCAGGGGCTGTTTTGTCGCAGAGAGGTTCTGATTGCTCAGTGATGAAACCATGCGCTTTTTTTTCCAGGAAGTTTTCGCCTGCTGAGCGAAATTATGATGTGGGCAACCGAGAGTTGCTGGCCATGAAGTGGGCATTCGAGGAGTGGCGTCATTGGCTTGAAGGAGCTAAGCATCGCGTGGTGGTATTGACTAATCATAAGAACTTGACTTATCTCGAGTCTGCTAAGCGGTTGAATCCTAGACAGGCTCGTTGGTCGCTGTTTTTTGCCCGTTTTGACTTTGTGATTTCGTACCTTCCGGGCTCTAAAAATGTGAAGGCGGATGCTCTGTCTAGAAGTTTTGTGCCCGACTCTCCGGGTTTGTCTGAGCCGGCGGGTATCCTCAAGGAAGGAGTAATTGTGTCTGCCATCTCCCCTGATTTGCGGCGGGTGCTGCAAAAATTTCAGGCTAATAAACCTGATCGTTGTCCAGCGGAGAGACTGTTTGTCCCTGATAGGTGGACCAATAAAGTTATCTCTGAGGTTCATTGTTCGGTGTTGGCTGGTCATCCTGGAATCTTTGGTACCAGAGAGTTAGTGGCTAGATCCTTTTGGTGGCTATCTCTGTCGCGGGATGTGCGTGCTTTTGTGCAGTCCTGTGGGATTTGTGCTCGGGCTAAGCCCTGCTGTTCTCGTGCCAGTGGGTTGCTTTTGCCCTTGCCGGTCCCGAAGAGGCCTTGGACACATATCTCTATGGATTTTATTTCAGATCTTCCCGTTTCTCAAAAGATGTCAGTCATTTGGGTGGTCTGTGATCGCTTTTCTAAGATGGTCCATCTGGTACCCTTGTCTAAGTTGCCTTCCTCCTCTGATTTGGTGCCATTGTTCTTCCAGCATGTGGTTCGTTTACATGGCATTCCGGAGAATATCGTTTCTGACAGAGGTTCCCAGTTTGTTTCGAGGTTTTGGCGAGCCTTTTGTGGTAGGATGGGCATTGACTTGTCTTTTTCCTCAGCTTTCCATCCTCAGACTAATGGCCAGACCGAACGAACCAATCAGACCTTGCAAACATATCTGAGATGCTTTGTTTCTGCCGATCAGGATGACTGGGTGTCCTTTTTGCCTTTGGCTGAGTTCGCCCTTAATAATCGGGCCAGCTCGGCTACCTTCGTTTCGCCATTTTTCTGCAATTCTGGGTTCCATCCTCGTTTCTCTTCAGGACAGGTTGAGTCTTCGGACTGTCCTGGTGTGGATACTGTGGTGGACAGGTTGCAGCAGATTTGGACTCATGTAGTGGACAATTTGACCTTGTCCCAGGAGAAGGCTCAACGTTTCGCTAATCGCAGACGCCGTGTGGGTCCCCGACTTCATGTTGGGGATCTGGTTTGGTTATCTTCTCGTCATATTCCTATGAAGGTTTCCTCTCCTAAGTTTAAACCTCGTTTCATTGGTCCATATAGGATTTCTGAGGTTCTTAATCCTGTGTCTTTTCGTCTGACCCTCCCAGATTCTTTTTCCATACATAACGTATTCCATAGGTCATTGTTGCAGAGATACGTGGCACCTATGGTTCCATCTGTTGACCCTCCTGCCCCGGTTTTGGTGGAGGGGGAATTGGAGTATATTGTGGAGAAGATTTTGGATTCTCGTGTTTCAAGACGGAAACTCCAGTATCTGGTTAAATGGAAGGGTTATGCTCAGGAAGATAATTCCTGGGTTTTTGCCTCTGATGTCCATGCTCCCGATCTTGTTCGTGCCTTTCATGTGGCTCATCCTGGTCGGCCTGGGGGCTCTGGTGAGGGTTCGGTGACCCCTCCTCAAGGAAGGGGTACTGTTGTGAATTCTGTGGCAGAGCTCCCTCCTGTGGTCACAAGTGGTACTTCGGCTGATTCTCTCTGGGAGCTTCCGTTTGTGGAGGAAAGTGGTACTGCGGCTTCTGAGTTTCCTCCCTCAGGTGATCTGGTGAGGTCGTTAGGTGCTTCTCTACTTAACTCCACCTAATGCTTTGATCCTGGCTTCCTGTCAATGTTCCAGTGTTGGACTTGTTTTTCCCTGGATCATTCCTGTGGCCTGCTGCTCTGCATAGCTAAGTTCTTTGCTATTTGTTTGCTATTTTTTCTGTCCAGCTTGTCTAATTGTTTTGCTGGAAGCTCTGGGACGCAAAGGGTGTACCTCCGTGCCGTTAGTTCGGTACGGAGGGTCTTTTTGCCCCCTTTGCGTGGTTTTCTTTAGGGTTTTGTGTAGACCGCAAAGTTATCTTTCCTATCCTCGCTCTGTTAATAAAGTCGGGCCTCACTTTGCTGAATCTATTTCATCCCTACGTTTGTCTTTTCATCTTAACTCACAGTCATTATATGTGGGGGGCTGCCTTTTCCTTTGGGGTATTTCTCTGAGGCAAGGTAGGCTTATTTTCTATCTTCAGGCTAGTTAGTTTCTCAGGCTGTGCCGAGTTGCATAGGCAGAGTTAGGCGCAATCCACGGCTGCCTCTAGTGTTGTTTGGAGAGGATTAGGGATTGTGGTCTGCAGAGTTCCCACGTCTCAGAGCTCGTTCTATTATTTTGGGTTATTGTCAGATCACTGTATGTGCTCTGACCTCCATGTCCATTGTGATACTGAATTGCCTTTCATAACAGGACTCCACCAAGATGGTGAGTAGCAATGATGCCATAATTAGTGTCGCCATCCTGCTTCTCTGTGTTCTGAAATGCCCTCTGCTCACAATCAAAGAGAATGCATTGCAGGCAGAGCACGATCAGATGGAGGAAGGAACCATACAGGGTGATTGCACACAGCCCAGTCTTTTTGCACACTCTGCGTGGTCTTTTTGTAGTTTTTTGTGCTGACCGCAAAGATACCTTTCCTATCCTCAGTCTGTTTAGTAAGTCGGGCCTCTCTTTGCTGAAACGTGTTTCATTTCTGTGTTTGTGACTTTCATCTTTACTCACAGTCAATATATGTGGGGGGCTGCCTTTTCCTTTGGGGAATTTCTCTGAGGCAAGGTAGGCTTTATTTTCTTTTTCTAGGGCTAGTTAGCTCTTAGGCTGTGAAGAGGCGTCTAGGCCGTGTTAGGTACGCTCCACGGCTATTTCTAGTTGTGTGATAGGATTAGGGGTTGCGGTCAGCAGAGTTCCCACTTCCCAGAGCTTGTCTTGTGTGAGTTTAACCATCAGGTCTTTCCTGGTGCTCCTAACCACCAGGTCCATAACAGTACAGCTGGCCAGAAGTATTAATGCATCTCAATAGAGGGATAAGAGAAGTTCTGAGACCATTTTTTTTTCTTTGCAGTGTGTTTTGTCTTTCTTTTCCCCTTAACCTTTGCGCGGTTCACGACACTGGTGTAGATATGGACATTCAAGGTATGTCCTCTTGTGTAGATCATCTCACTGCAAGGGTACAAAACATTCAAGATTTTGTGGTTCAGAATCCGATGTTAGAGCCTAGAATTTCAATTCCTGATTTGTTTTCTGGGGATAGATGTAAGTTCCTGAATTTCAAAAATAATTGTTAATTGTTTCTAGCTTTGAAACCCCGCTCCTCTGGTGACCCCGTTCAACAAGTAAAAATCATTATCTCTTTGTTGCGTGGTGACCCTCAAGACTGGGCATTTTCCCTTGCGCCAGGAGATCCTGCATTGCGTGATGTATATGCGTTTTTTCTGGCGCTTGGATTGCTTTATGATGAACCTAATTCAGTGGATCAGGCAGAGAAAATCTTGCTGGCTTTGTGTCAGGGTCAGGATGAAGCGGAGATGTACTGTCAGAAGTTTAGAAAGTGGTCTGTGCTTACTCAGTGGAATGAGTGTGCCCTGGCGGCAATTTTCAGAAAGGGTCTTTCTGAAGCCCTTAAGGATGTCATAGTGGGATTTCCCACGCCTGCTGGTCTGAATGAGTCTATGTCCTTGGCCATTCAGATCGATCGGCGCTTGCGTGAGCGCAAAGCTGTGCACCATTTGGCGGTATTCTCTGAGCATAGCCCTGAGCCTATGCAGTGTGATAGGACTTTGACCAGAGTTGAACGGCAAGAACACAGACATTGGAATGGGCTGTGTTTTTACTGTGGTGATTCCACTCATGTTATCTCCGATTGTCCTAAGCGCACTAAGCGGTTCGCTAGGTCTGCCACCATTGGTACGGTACAGTCTAAATTTCTTTTGTCCGTTACTCTGATTTGCTCTCTGTCGTCCTATTCTGTTATGGCATTTGTGGATTCAGGCGCTTCCCTGAATTTGATGGACTTGGAGTTTGCCAGGCGCTGTGGTTTTTTCTTGGAGCCCTTGCAGCATCCTATTCCATTGAGAGGAATTGATGCTACGCCTTTGGCCAAGAATAAGCCTCAGTACTGGCTCCTGCACATCAGGAGGATATTCGCTTTTTGGTGTTGCATAATCTGCATGATGTGGTCGTTTTGGGGTTGCCATGGCTACAGGTCCATAATCCAGTTTTGGATTGGAAATCTATGTCTGTGTCCGGCTGGGGTTGTCAGGGGGTACATGGTGATGTTCCATTGCTGTCAATTTCGTCTTCCACTCCTTCTGAAGTCCCTGAGTTTTTGTCAGATTACCGGGATGTATTTGAAGAGCCCAAATCCGGTGCCCTACCTCCTCATAGGGATTGCGACTGTGCTATTAATTTGATTCCTGGTAGTAAGTTTCCTAAGGGCCGACTGTTTAATTTATCTGTGCCAGAGCACGCCGCTATGCGGAGTTATATAAAGGAATCCTTGGAGAAAGGTCATATTCGCCCGTCGTCATCACCGTTGGGAGCAGGGTTCTTTTTTGTGGCCAAGAAGGACGGCTCTTTGAAACCTTGTATTGATTACCGCCTTCTTAATAAGATCACAGTCAAATTTCAGTATCCTTTGCCGCTGCTGTCTGATTTGTTTGCTCGGATTAAGGGGGCTAGTTGGTTCACCAAGATAGATCTTCGAGGGGCGTATAATCTTGTGCGAATTAAACAGAGCGATGAATGGAAAACAGCATTTAATACGCCCGAGGGCCATTTTGAGAACCTGGTTATGCCATTCGGGCTTTCTAATGCTCCATCTGTGTTTCAGTCATTTATGCATGACATCTTCCGAGAGTACCTGGATAGATTCATGATTGTATATTTGGATGATATTTTGGTCTTTTCGGATGATTGGGAGTCTCATGTGAAGCACGTCAGAATGGTGTTCCAGGTCCTTCATGCGAATTCCTTGTTTGTGAAGGGGTCGAAATGTCTCTTTGGAGTTCAGAAGGTTTCATTTTTGGGTTTCATTTTTTCACCTTCTACTATCGAGATGGACCCTGTTAAAGTTCAGGCCATTTATGATTGGACTCAGCCGACATCTGTGAAGAGCCTGCAGAAGTTCATGGGCTTTGCTAATTTTTACCGTCGCTTCATCGCTAATTTTTCTAGTGTTGCTAAACCGTTGACTGATTTGACCAAGAAAGGTGCTGATGTGGTTAACTGGTCCTCTGCGGCTGTAGAGGCTTTTCAGGAGTTGAAGCGTCGTTTTTCTTCTGCCCCTGTGTTGTGCCAGCCAGATGTTTCACTTCCGTTTCAGGTCGAGGTTGATGCTTCTGAGATTGGAGCAGGGGCTGTTTTGTCGCAAAAAAGTTCTGATTTCTCGGTGATGAAACCATGTGCCTTCTTTTCTAGAAAATTTTCACCTGCTGAGCGCAATTATGATGTTGGCAATCGAGAGTTGTTGGCCATGAAGTGGGCATTCGAGGAGTGGCGACATTGGCTTGAAGGAGCCAAGCATCGCGTGGTGGTCTTGACAGATCACAAGAATTTGACTTATCTCGAGTCTGCCAAACGGTTGAATCCTAGACAGACTCGATGGTCGCTGTTTTTCTCCCGTTTCGATTTTGTGGTTTCGTACCTTCCGGGCTCTAAGAATGTGAAGGCTGATGCCTTGTCAAGGAGTTTTGTGCCTGACTCTCCGGATGTTCCTGAGCCGGCGGGTATTCTCAAAGAGGGGGTAATTTTGTCTGCCATCTCCCCTGATTTGCGACGTGTGCTGCAGAAATTTCAGGCTGATAGACCTGACCGTTGTCCAGCGGAGAAACTGTTTGTCCCTGATAGATGGACTAGTAGAGTTATCTCTGAGGTTCATTGTTCGGTGTTAGCGGGTCATCCGGGAATCTTTGGTACCAGAGATTTGGTGGCTAGATCCTTTTGGTGGCCTTCTTTGTCACGGGATGTGCGTTCTTTTGTGCAGTCCTGTGGGACTTGTGCTCGGGCTAAGCCCTGCTGTTCTCGTGCCAGTGGGTTGCTTTTGCCCTTGCCGGTCCCGAAGAGGCCCTGGATGCATATTTCCATGGATTTTATTTCAGATCTCCCTGTCTCTCAAAGGATGTTGGTTATTTGGGTATTTGGGTGGTTTGTGATCGCTTCTCTAAGATGGTCCATTTGGTACCCTTGTCTAAATTGCCTTCCTCCTCTGATTTGGTGCCATTGTTTTTCCAGCATGTGGTTCGTTTGAATGGCATTCTTTCTTTCTTCTTCTTTCTTTCCGGAGAACATCGTCTCGGACAGAGGTTCCCAGTTCGTTTCGAGCTTTTGGCGGTCCTTTTGTGCTAAGATGGGCATTGATTTGTCTTTTTCTTCGGCTTTCCATCCTCAGACAAACGGCCAAACCGAACGAACTAATCAGACTTTGGAAACATATCTGAGATGCTTTGTTTCTGCTGATCAGGATGATTGGGTGTCCTTCTTGCCTTTGGCTGAGTTCGCCCTTAATAATCGGGCCAGCTCGGCTACTTTGGTTTCGCCCTTTTTCTGTAATTCTGGTTTCCATCCTCGTTTTTCTTCAGGGCAGGTTGAGTCTTCGGACTGTCCTGGTGTGGATACTGTGGTGGACAGGTTGCAGCAGATTTGGACTCATGTGGTGGACAATTTGACATTGTCACAGGAGAAGGCTCAACGTTTCGCTAACCGCCGGCGCTGTGTTGGTCCCTGACTTCGTGTTGGGGATTTGGTTTGGTTGTCGTCTCGTTATGTTCCTATGAAGGTTTCCTCTCCTAAGTTTAAGCCTCGTTTCATTGGTCCGTATAAGATTTCTGAAGTTCTCAATCCTGTGTCATTTCGTTTGGCCCTTCCAGCTTCTTTTGCCATCCATAATGTGTTCCATAGGTCGTTATTGCGGAGATACGCGCCTATGGTTCCCTCCGTTGATCCTCCTGCCCCGGTGTTGGTCGAGGGGGAGTTGGAGTATGTGGTGGAGAAGATTTTGGATTCTCGTATTTTGGTCAAGTGGAAGGGTTATGGTCAGGAAGAAAATTCCTGGGTTTTTGCCTCTGATGTTCATTGTTATGACCTGGTGGTTAGGAGCACACGACCTGATAGTTAAACTCATACAGGACGAGCTCTGGGATGTGGGAGCTCTGCTGACCGCAAGCCCTAATCCTATCACACACACTAAAAATAGCCGTGGAGCGCTCCTGACGCTCCCTAGGTGCCTCGTCACAGCCTCAGAGCTAGCTAGCCCTAGAGATAGAAAATAAAGCCTACCTTGCCTCAGAGAAATTCCCCAAAGGAATAGGCAGCCCCCCACATATAATGACTGTGAGAAAAGATGAACGTCACAAACGCAGAAATTAAATAGGTTTCAGCAAAGAGAGGCCAGACTTACTAAATAGACAGAGGATAGGAAAGGAATCTTTGCGGTCAGCACAAAAACCTACAAAAGACCACGCAGAGTGTGCAAAAAAGACCTCCGCACCGACTCACGGTGCGGGGGGGGCCACTCTGCATCCCAGAGCTTCCAGCTAGCAAGACAAAATCAGGAAAACCAGCTGGACAAAGAAACAATGAACAAAAATAACAATAAGGAACTTAGCTTCTGCAGGAGAAGACAGGTCACCAGGCAGATCCAGGAGCGAACTGAACCAATGCTAAAACATTGACAGCTGGCATGGAGTAACGATCTGAGTGGAGTTAAATAGAGAAGCCAAGCAAAGGATAAACCACGTCACCTGTGTAAGGAACCTCAGAAGCAGCAGCTTCACTCATAGCCACCAGAGGGAGCCCATAGACAGAACTCGCCGAAGTACCATTCACGACCACAGGAGGGAGTTCGACAACAGAATTCACAACAGTTCATGCTGCCGATCTAGTTCGTGCCTTTCATTTGGCTCGTCCTGATCGGCCTGGGGGCTCTGGTGAGGGTTCGGTGACCCCTCCTCAAGGGCTCAAGGGGGGGTACTGTTGTGAATTCTGTTATTGAACTCCCTCCTGTGGTCATGAATGGTACTTCGGCAAGTTCTGTCCATGGACTCCCTCTGGTGGCTGTGAGTGGTGCTGCTGCTTCTGAGGTTCCTTCCACAGGTGACGGAGTTTATTCGTTGGCTGGCTGCTCTATTTAACTCCACTCAGATCGTTACTCCATGCCAGCTGTCAATGTTCTTGTACTGGTTCAGTTCGCTCTTGGATCTTTCTGGTGACCTGTCTACTCCAGCAGAAGCTAAGTCCCTGCTAGTTATTATTTGTTCATTGTTTTCTTGTCCAGCTTGCTATCATGATTTTGTTTTGCTAGCTGGAAGCTCTGGGATGCAGAGTGGCACCTCCGCACCGTGAGTCGGTGCGGAGGTCTTTTTGCACACTCTGCGTGGTCTTTTTGTAGTTTTTTGTGCTGACCGCAAAGATACCTTTCCTATCCTCAGTCTGTTTAGTAAGTCGGGCCTCTCTTTGCTGAAACCTGTTTCATTTCATTTCTGTGTTTGTGACTTTCATCTTTACTCACAGTCAATATATGTGGGGGGCTGCCTTTTCCTTTGGGGAATTTCTCTGAAGCAAGGTAAGCTTTATTTTCTTTTTCTAGGGCTAGTTAGCTCTTAGGCTGTGAAGAGGCGTCTAGGCCTTGTTAGGTACACTCCACGGCTATTTCTAGTTGTGTGATAGGATTAGGGGTTGCGGTCAGCAGAGTTCCCTCTTCCCAGAGCTTGTCTTGTGTGAGTTTAACCATCAGGTCTTTCCTGGTGCTCCTAACCACCAGGTCCATAACAGCTGGGGCTAAGCACTCATTGGCAGGTAGCTGGAGCTAAACACTTATTGGCAGGTAGTTGCTAACTTGTTCTGCTTTCTGACGATCTCTTCTGGCTCAGTGCCATCACAGGTCACTCCAGGTGCCGATTCTCCTGCTTCCTGTAACATGTCAACAGAGCAGTTCCTTCTCTTCTGCGCTGCTTTGTCAACGTGGTGTCAAATGCCAACATCATGTTGATTGATAGCCATCTCCCCGCTGTGTTAGGCTGAGCCGGCTGTAAAGCAACATGATGTTGGCAGTGACGCCTCTTTGACAGAGCAGAACGGAAGAGAGGTCTTGCTCTATCGACATGACATCGCAGGAAGCAGGAGAATCGCTGCCAGGAAATATCTGTGTCCACTATGAGCTGAGAGAGATCGTCACATGGGAGAAAAAGCATGTAGTTAGCAACTAGCCACCGATAAGTGCTTAGCACTATAGAAAAAAAATGTCCCAGATAACCCCTTTAAATGTTAGGAAACAATAGTCTTCCAGCAAGCCCACATTCTTTGTCTTTAGTAATAGCCTAGTTGCTCTGTAGGTAACAAATATATTGAACAATGCAAAATTCTCTAAACTACGCTATAAAATTAAATTAAAGATGTAAAGAATTGAGGATTTTATTCTCTAAAAGTCATGGAAAAAGTTACATAAATGTCTTAAGAGAGATATTCTTATTCGGAATAGCATCATATATTTTGTTATAACACCAGGGCCGTATTTGCCACTAGGCACTTGAGGGCACGTGCCTAGGGGGAGACGATGCGAGGGGGGGGGGCATTATACAGTATAGAGCACTGTGTGGCCATTATACAGTATGGAGCATCATGTGAGGTCATTATACAGTATGGAGCATCATGTGTGGCCATTATACAGTATAGAGCACTGTGTGGCCATTATACTGTATGGAGTATCATGTGTGGCTATTATACAGTATGGAGCATCATGTGGGGTCATTATACAGTATGGAGCATCATGTGGGGTCGCTATACAGTATGGAGCACTGTGTGGCCTTATTTTTTTTGTTTATAATTATTGTTTATGAAACAATGTATGATCAGCAGTACTAAATGGGTGTGGTGGCGCGTGGATATGGGTGTGACTAGTTGTGAAATGGGTGTGGTCAGAGGCATGGCCTAAAATTTGCCACGGCACGCGTAGCAAGTGCTGCAAATGTCCACAAATCCCATAGGAAATTAATGAGGCCGAACGCAGTGTTGCCGTAAGTGATCCGTTACGTGGCAGATGCGGAAAAACTGCCCAATCTGCTGCAAAAGGTGACTTTCACATCAGCGATTTTTGCCAAAGTCCCTGCCGATAGTGTCATACTTACTAAAGGGGGAGGCAGCGCTAAAAGTGCCTAGGGCAGCAGAAACTCTAAAAACGGCCCTGGTCATACTTACCAAAGGGGGAGGCAGCACTAAAAAAGTGCCTAGGGCAGCAGAACCTCTAAAAACGGCCCTATATAGCACCAGTGCTTTATCTTTTATGCAGATGTACAGTATATTGATAGTGCCCATAATATGGCTGCTCCCAATTATTTGCTATGTGTATACATTTTATATTACCAAAACTGATAACTTAGAATGACTGTAAAAATGAGTTTTAACAAATATCCAGTTTATCTTGAAATAAACTAAACTTTTGGGAATTTGATATTTATTCACTGTAGCTACTTTGCAGTCTTGACTGCCCCTTCACAGCTGATGAAAGGCAGGTACAGGGCAGTCTGTACTCTGCAGACAGTTACTCCTATGACCAGTAGTTAATTCTGCAGGAGGCAATAAAAACCAACAATGTATTGAAATTTGTTTATTTGCAGTTTCTCCAGCTATTAATTAAAAGTAGTAGTAATGATAGTGCAGCGCCCCAGAGACCTGGTCGTTGCAGTATGACGCTCTGTCGCTAAGGGGATTGATGGTACGTCTGATGGCACTAAAGGAGTTCTGACCAGGTATCACAAACACACATGACACTTCACACTCCGGCCACCAGGGGGAGTGGTTCTATCTAGTAGGCCACTCTTCACACTCTGGTAAAACTGGGGGTTGGACAGGAAGTTGGAGAGAAAGAGCCCGGGAGAGTTCGGGAGAGGACCTGTCAGGGGTGGGATCCTGACAGCGGTCTAGAAAGAGAACAGATTGTTACGGAGCCACGCCTGCATTACCTTGCGGCGGTATTCTAAGAAAGGACACAAAGCGAAGTTGATTGTGGAGAAGTGAGAAGCGGGATCACCGTGTAAAGGAGATAGAGCCAGTAGGAGTCGTGCCGTGAGACCGAGGCAACATCCTTCTGAGGCGCATAGCGGTGGCCGGAGCACCGAGAAAGTAAGAGACTTTACGCATTACTTCAACACGGCAGGACAGTTAATTATAGGTTGGCTGTCTCACCTAAATCACCCAAGCAGACAAGGGAGGCAACTGTGGGAGAGGAGCGTCTCTAGGGTCCCAGAATAACTCCAGGCCTACCCGTCATACGGGTGCGTCCTAACCATATCATCTGGGGGGCGAAGAGAGAGAGAAAGAACAACGAACACAGACACAACAGTTGTGAGGACTATCCCGTGGTGCTCAGCAGGGAAGGACTACAACACACAGGCGCTAGTGGGTAGGCACTGATTTCCACCTGCAAAGGAAACTCTGGATGTGCCTTTGGACCCGGCCGGTCTCAGCCAGCCCTGTTAGCAGTGCTCTGGATTGCGGATCCCAAAGCCTTCAGTAAAGAGACTGCAACCCTGTGTCCTTGTTATTCATCGCGCCTCGCACCATGCATCACACCATCACCTTTCATTGGGCGCCCCTTAGCAGGGTCACGGACCGGGTGTAGCCAACGTGACGACCCCAATACAGAGACTGAGGGGCCCGGTATCGAGAACTCGTGGCCCTGTGTCTGGGGGCGCTCCAACTGTATGGTATTCTTTATTTATTTATTGTAGGAAAAATCCTCATTTTTACTTTTGTACCAGGTGATGTCCACTGCATAGATATTGATGACGTACCGTTAGAATAGGTTATTAATCGGGACGAGCGAAAAGCTTCAGATAACTCCTTATCCAAATAGCTATAGCTCTTACAGCTGCATGTGTCATGATTGTGTGACAGTCACAACACATGCATGGAGAGCCCAACAAATGTCCCCCATCTTTGTATAATGTCCACCAATCTGGTATAATGGTCCCCATTTTGGTAAAATGTTCTCTATTCTAATATAATGTCCCTCATCCAGGTATTATGTCCGTCATCCAGGTATAATATCCCTTATCCTGGTGTAATGTCCCTCATCTAGGTATAATGTCCCTTATCCTGGTATAATGTCCCTCATCCAGGTATAATGTCCCTTATCCTGGTATAATATCCCTCATCCAGGTATAATGTCCCTTATCCTGGTATAATGTCCCTCATCCAGGTATAATGTCCCTTATCCTGGTATAATGTCCCTCATCCAGGTATAATGTCCCTTATCCTGGTATAATGTCCTTTATCTAGGTATAATGTCCTTTATCCTGGTATAATGTCCCTCATCCAGGTATAATGTCCCTTATCCTGGTATAATGTCCCTTATCCTGGTATAATGTCCCTCATCCAGGTATAATGTCCCTTATCCTGGTATAATGTCCTTTATCTAGGTATAATGTCCCTTATCCTGGTATAATGTCCCTCATCCAGGTATAATGTCCCTTATCCTGTTATAATGTCCCTTATCCTGGTATAATGTCCCTCATCCAGGTATAATGTCCCTTATCCTGGTATAATGTCCCTTATCTAGGTATAATTTCCCTGGTATAGTGTCCCAATTCTGGTATAATGTCAAACATTGTAGCATAATGTCATGTGTTTTGGTGTCAGGTCTCCCTTTCTGGTAGAATGTCCTCATTCTGGTATAATGCCCCCCATCCTGGGCCCCTCCGTTCTTCTCTAGCAAATTTTAAAAAGAAACAAACGATTATTCTTACCTTGAAATGTAAATTGTTGTGAAATATGTTGAATAAAAATGATTATTGTTATATTATTGCTCCCTCACCACGCTGCGTCCTCTTCTGTAGTCGGCAGCTGACTTCGGCATGTTGACATGTATATATCCTACAACGAAAAGGAGTAAATACAACCCATCTCCATATATGGTATATAAAGTAACAAATTTTATTATGAATATATAGCACAACATATATACAAACACAATAAAGACAAGGTACACGCAGAGCCAATGTACAATGGACCAAGGACACTGAAAAGTAACACCATAAGTAGATAGACCTATAGGGGGCCAGACACAGGGCGCCACAGCGGGGACTGGCCGACCATTCCTCCCGGCATCCGGAAGTGACATAGCGGGAAGTGACGTCTAGAGGATTTTTCCTCGCCCCGCTCTGTATGCTAGGAGAGCCGGCGGGGATGTACCGGATGTCCCCATACTGGCGGTACGCATGCGCCAATTATGTTGCCGGCGAACAGTCACAGCTGCTACCTCCCTTTATAAGAAAGCCAGGTAACACACAAAAACACGCCCCCCGAGGAAGCAAATGCGAAACGCGCGTCGGGGCTACCTGGACGGACACTGGCACCTATTAATGGGTAAGATAGGGTGGGGGGTTTTGGAATCCTGTGTGCCCATTTGGGCGAGCTGTATGGCATCACGTAATTAAGAGGAGTATTTAACTTAGCACTAAGCACTTTCTATGACACATCAGTTACCTTAGGGTTCCTATTCAGAGGTGTCTGGCCCCCTATAGGTCTATCTACTTATGGTGTTACTTTTCAGTGTCCTTGGTCCATTGTACATTGGCTCTGCGTGTACCTTGTCTTTATTGTGTTTGTATATATGTTGTGCTATATATTCATAATAAAATTTGTTACTTTATATACCATATATGGAGATGGGTTGTATTTACTCCTTTTCGTTGTAGGATATATCCATTAGTGGAGTTCTCCCTGTTACAGATGTCCATTTAGGGTAAATCCCTGTGATGTTTTGTGGTGATATGCATCAGTGGAGTTTATATCTGGCATGTTGACATGTGTAGCTCATGATGTTACTCGCATGCGCCGCCCGTCACTGGCAAGGCGACATCAGCTGCTGGCCTCTGATTGGCTGGCGGCATACATTGCCACAACGGGTATGCGCTCTGCAATACATTTCGCGTGAATGTGCATCTGTTTGGTCCTTATGGCATCAAGGCCAGCCCCAAGAACCATTGGAAGGCCAGCCTGTAAACTACAAAACCTCTAAGAATCTAAGACAGATTCTGGATTGGTGCTACAAAATGTTCTTCATTTTCTTCTAAATTATGTCTCTCTGGCTTTGGGTGCCATCTTTATAATGTGTTTGCATTTTTTCACTTGTCAGGAGTGAATTAGGAATCCCAGAACCTCATTTGAAATTTCCTAGAAAAACGACACCCCATATGCCACTATTCGCAGATTTATGACCACACAGTTTACATATGGATTTCAGAATGAGCAGAATCCCAGTTTCTCCATCTGGAGGTGGCTTGGCTAGTTCCTCAGAGCATTGTACAGCTCATGGCGCCACACGGTGGTAAACTTCAGAACAACCACAGCCCTTGGGGATGCCTGCCAAAGACTCCCAGCTTGTCCGCAGGCCAAGTTTGCACAGGAACAAAACCAAGAATAAGGTGAGGTAGCTAGCCGAGGCATCCAGCCACCCAGGCAGTGAAATAAACAGATCTCCATGGAATATGGTGGAAGAGCCCCATACTGCTGAGATACCTTTATTTAAAAAAAAAATTGATAGCTTATAAAGAATTGTGTTCTCTGTGTTATTACATGCTTGTGTATTACGGTACTGACAATTTCTAATTCTATCTTGGAAGGATATGATGAAAACGTACATTGGCAGTTTAGAAGTAACAAACTATGTGACATTCTGGCCTGTAAATTCAATGAGTATAACTGGAATCAGCTGACAGTCTATGTATGGGGCATCCTTATTTCAACTTGCCCTATCCTTTGTTGTAGCAGAAAAGCAGCCATCAAATGTCTTTTTTTTAACGGTTTTATGAGTGTGACCAGATTCACACATCTGAGCTGAGCAGCCATCGGTAGACGCGTCGTGGGCCGAGATGTGAGAATGTGGCATAAACATTACTCTAAAAAACCCTCATCATTATTAATTACTCAGATATACAATGTCTTTGTCCAGCTTACAGTATGTACAGTTAAGACCGATAATACAGAAGGTTAAGATTTTTTTTTGAGTTTTTGCTCCTGTGTAAATCCTGTATCGCGTATATTTTCTTAGAGTGAGGTTAGAGTTTGTCATTTTTGTTGTTCACACTATTTTAGCCAGTCCCTTTAAACTAAAGATGTACACAGATGAAACAATCATTTGTCGTTAGATTTCATTAAAGTCGTTTGTCGGCAGCACATCACTTCATGTAAACAGGGATGTGCTACCGAAAATTCCCGAAACTGCAATCGCACTAGCATTCACGGATGATTGGTGCTAAACGACTGCCAATCAGCTTGATCTGATGTTGTTGATCCCCAAATTACAGTTGTGTCTTGTGATTAGCGGGCACTCAGCTTCGCAGAGCAACACAAATCATGACATTGCTTGGTCCTAGCAATCACCAGTGGCTTCCAGGATGTCAGCATTCAGGTCCCAGCCGAGGAGGTTCACAGTACTGGTGCAGCTGTCACGGATTACTGATGTGGATGCCAGACCAGTCCTGTGAACCTTTCTGCTCAACTCAGATCGTCTGCTGATTTCTGTATTACATTGACCTCTTGTCCTCTTCAACTGCTGCAGCCAATGACTGTAAGACACTGTCTTTGGACTAGGCAAATTTGGAGCACCATATTTATAGACAAATCTGCGCCAAAATTTTCATGATTTGCTACAGATTTCCTAATACACATATCTCTGCAGTTTCTGAAGAAATACTGCCGAAACATTCAGTACACTGGCGTTTGATAAATGATCAAAATTGCTTGAGGTCTAGCTCCCCCGCTGATGGAGAGAATGGGATCATTGGTCCCCTAATTGAGTAATGCATTTGTGACCATAAACGAGTAATTCTACATTATCTGCTCTACAACTCCTATAGAGAGTGAATAGAGAAGTGGTCTGCACAGTGTTACACATGTGAGCCTTTAAGATCCCTGTTCTTTTGATCGGAGGAGGTCCCAGCGATCGGACCCCATCAGTCATACATTTATTACCTATTCTTTTCATAGGCTAACACACATCAGCCCAACACATCAGGCTCTCGCCTACCACGGAAACCTTCAAAAGGAACCTGAAGACCCACCTCTTACGACAAGGCTACAACCTGCAGTGATCCCCAGTCTACTGAACCGCTGC
Source organism: Ranitomeya imitator (assembly GCF_032444005.1). Lineage (NCBI taxonomy): Eukaryota > Metazoa > Chordata > Amphibia > Anura > Dendrobatidae > Ranitomeya > Ranitomeya imitator. The sequence continues at coordinate 726,440,462 of NC_091284.1, read as the reverse complement.
ACAACCAGCTCTACCCTCTCCTAGTGTATCCTCACCCATCCCCTGTAGACTGTGAGCCCTCGCGGGTACGGTCTTCTCTCCTCCTGTACTTGTGTGTGACTTGTTTTACTCATGTTTATTGTACTTGTCTATATTTGCCCCATTCACATGTAAAGTACCATGGAATAAATGGCGCTATAAAAATGTATAATAATAATAGGCTATTTATGTAATTCACTGGACAACCCCTTTAAGTCTTGGACATCCATGACTTTTTCACTTCCATACTCACTTCCCAACTTATGCTAATTCATATACTCCATCTGTAGATCTGCTTTTTTTAGCCGTGCAACTTCCTAGGCAATGCTTTGATCTCCCATTGGGGAACATTACATTCATCTTGTCTAAAGCACAAATAAAAACGTACAATAATTGGATAACCTTTTATTTATTTCAGATTATATTAATAGTCACCCATTTTTCTTCCGTTGATTTGCCTTTGGCCCAGTTGCGGGACTTTAGTTGAAGCAAGAAATGGCGTGTTTCTGGTTAACATGAATGTATTTTTGTTGAAGATTCGGATCAGTTGGTGTGTGAGGTCAGCCTAGTTTACAGGGGCATTGCTAGAGTCCTAAAAGATCAGAAGTTGGGCCCAAGGGTTTGTTTACACAGACCAATCGGCAGCACAATACAACTGCCAATCAGTAAACCTTTTTCAATCGGAGGTCATGTAAATGCCTGTTATACGTCCAGACCAAAGGTAACGAATCGATGCGCTCTGAGTGATCTACACTAGTTCGTTCAGCGCACCTAGGCTGCCATAGTTCTCAGCAGCGCGAGTTTTGTTTGCACAGGACAATGCACCACCAACAGCACCCTTTTATACTACATAAAGGATCATTTCGTCCGATGAACGAGCATTTTGCTCATTCATCAGCAACCTGTTTACACTGCAAGATAATCATAAAACAAGCATTTTTTAACAACACTTTCGTGGTTATCTTGCAGTGTAAATGCCTCTTAATCCCCAAACTACATCTCCCCATACCAACTGCCCCTACAACCCACACCCGCCGCTTAAAAGAGAATTTCCACATATATAATTATTGTATGTCAGTCTTACATACTGAAACATGCTCTACAGAGACAAATATTACCAAAATTACCATTAAACAAGGCCCAAATAATACCACAAATTTCCAGCAAAATTACCATCTTTTCCAAACCTACAAAAACTCCCCACCCTGCTTGCATGGGTGGCATGGAACAGTGACCACATTGTTGTTGCAGGTGATGTTTGATAGCATCAATTCTATTTTATTCCTGTGGCCAGTCCAGAAGATACAGAGTTAGGCTGCCATCACACTATCAGTATTTGGTCAGTATTTCACATCAGTATCTGTAAGCCAAAACCAGGAGTGGGTGATAAATGCAGAAGTGGTGCATATGTTTCTATTATACTTTTCCTCTGAGTGTTCCCCTCCTGGTTTTCGCTTACAAATACTGATGTAGAATACTGACCAAATACTGCTAGTGTGACGGCAGCCTTAGTCTTGTTAATTTGGTTTCTATCTGCTGTCAGCCCTGGGTGGGGTTGTTCAGTATAAACCCTTGAGAGCCAGTTCCCACTGACAGTCAATAGTGTTGCTGTCCTGGTGTATTCTGCTGTCCTGTACTCCTGTTTGTTGTTCTGATTTTCCAACTATTTTACCTGGGCTTGACTTTTGACTACCTACTAGCTTTACTATTTTGTCCCTGACGTGACCTCCTAGATCTGACCCGGTTGCCTGACTATCATTTTTGCCAATTTGCGCCACCGTACAGAAGCTTACTCTGTTGCCCTTGCCCAGGAACCCCTATGTAAGTACAGATCCCTGTATAGAGGTTAAGGGCAGGGCAACCCCTAGGCTTTGAGAAATTTTGGAGCAGCCAATTGACTACAAACAGGGCTTGTGTGAGTGTCATTACTTTAATTACTCCCCAGCCCAAATAATACAAAGACAGATAGGGGTGTCTCCATGAATAATTGTGTCCCAAAGAAATTATTCCCCCACTGTACTACAAGAAAATAATAAAGTCCCCTTTTTCCAGATAATAATAATATCCTGTTTGCTACTTTTGAAACAAAAAAGATCCAAGTTCCCCCTTAAAAACTAATAATGGCCTGTAAGTGCTGCAATCAAAACTAACAATGTCCCCATTTATAACAAACTAGCTGTTTCCAGCCAGCTAACGCTCGGCACGCTCATTGCTATCTAATTAACACTGCTGGGTAATGTGTGGGGACGGAGCCTTGAGTGGTAATGTGGGGGGACGGAGCCTCGTGTGGTAATGTGTGGGGACGGAGCCTCGTATGGTAATGTATGGGGACAGAGCCTCGTGTGGTAATGTGGGGGGATGGAGCCTCGTGTGGTAATGTGTGGGGACGCAGCCTCGTGTGGTAATGTGGGGGATGGAGCCTCGTGTGGTAATGTGGGGGGACGGAGCCTCGTGTGGTAATGTGTGGGGACGGAGCCTCGTGTGGTAATGTGGGGGGATGCAGCCTTGTGTGGTAATGTGGGGGGATGCAGCCTCGTGTGGTAATGTGTGGGGACGGAGCCTTGTGTGGTAATGTGGAGGGACGGAGCCTCGTGTGGTAATGTGGGGGCGGGATTGTATGTGGTAATGTGGGGGGGTGGGATTATGTGTGGTAATGTGGTGGGGGGCGGGATTATGTGTGGTGATGTGGTGGGGGTGGGATTATGTGTGGTGATGTGGTGTGGGCGGGATTATGTGTGGTGATGTGGGGGGCAGGATTGTGTGTGGTGATGTGGTGGGGCGGGATTGTGTGTGGTGATGTGGTGGGGTGCGGGATTATGTGTGGTGGTGGGGGGCAGGATTATGTGTGGTGATGTGGTGGGGGCGGGATTATGTGTGGTGATGTGGTGGGGGGTAGGATTATGTGTGGTGATGTGGGGGGGCGGGATTATTTGTGGTGATGTGGTGGGGGGGCAGGACTATGTGTGGTGATGTGGTGGGGGGCGGGATTATGTGTGGTAATGTGGTGGGGGCGGGATTATGTGTGCTAATGTGGTGGGGGGCGGGATTATGTGTGGTAATGAGCAGTGAGACTATGGAACTCTCTGCTGTATGATGTTGTAATGAGTGATTCATTACTTAACCCTGCTGTTCTGTTAGGTCAAAAATGACCGTTTTTGAAATTCTATAATGTTATAAAAATTCAGCGTGTGATTCTGAGACTTGAGGCTCCCTGACTTTTCGTCATTAGGGGGGTACTCTCTGTGGGAATTTTTTTTTTTTTAATTTTTGTTTACTTTATTTGGTACAATTTTTTTTACACTTGTACTGTTCGGTCAAAAATGACCGATAGGCCTTTATTCAGCTCTCCAGACAATTTTTGACAAAAATAAAGGTGCTATCACCTCATTTTGAACTATATATTGCATCTACTACTATTTATCAATGTATCTGACTACTTTTGGTCAGAAAAGATTTATACATACCAACATTTTCAAGTTGCGATACAGCCGACGGATTCGCTTACAGTATAGCTATGCGCAATTTATTTCACTGGTTTTTATTTACCCTGCTGTTCATATAGATCTAGTTCCATTCAGTTGTCAACATTTCATATTGTAAATCATGATTTTCTGATTTTCCATGTGTTTGCTGGTTGTACAGTATTACACTGTGCAATGCTGTCCTAAGCAGAATTCACCTAAAGTGTTGTACTGTGAGCTTTTTCCTGCTGCAGGGTGGTGTCTGCTCTGATCTTATCTGTAGACAGATAACATAGCAGTGTAGAGTTTCAGTTCAGCTGGAGACAACACAGAGTGAGCAGAGGTTCAGACGTCAGAGCTCTGAAGTCCCATTTTTACAGGTATGTTACAGATAAATTATTCTTTTATTCTAAAATTATTCAATATTCTCACTGCTGTGATAAAATGGATGATAGGGGGTTAGCATTAGGGTTGTGTAGACTCAATGTCTGCTTATGAGTACATATTCTCACTGCTGTGATAGAATGGATGATAGGGGGTTAGCATTAGGGTTGTGTAGACTCAATGTCGGCTTATGAGTACATATTCTCACTGCTGTGATAGAATGAGTGCATGCCTCATTTTTGTTTGCGACGCTCCAGCACCATAATCACAGGGCATATCTCAATGTGTGACAGGACGTTATTGTGTGTATTGTTGCGAAATTGTTTTGATTTTTTTTTTTCATTCATTGTTTATGGATATATTTTATTTTTTCATTCAACAGTGATGCCTTACAGCATGAGAAGACACTTCACCCAAGCTGAATTGGAGGAGTTTATAAACGACTCCGATACAGACGAGGATGTTAGGTCCGGTCAAAAATGACCGGGAACAGTATAAGTGTATAAAAAACAACGCTTTTTGCCATTTTATAGAGAAAAAAGCTTTTTTTTTTTTTTTTGCCTTTGAAAAAAGTATATCTACATAATGTTTGATATTATTACTTATAGTTAACATTTAGATCAAGATTTTTTTTTTATCTGCAAAAATAATCAATTTTTACAAAAATCGAAAAAATACCATGTTCCCTTTTGGATATAAAAAAAATATAAAACAAGCTTTGTATTTATTTTTTTTTTCTGCTATTTGAACAACCATCTTCACAAGCAATATAATAGTGCAAAAACTGTTTAAAAAAACCACTTAGATTAGCTAAAAATGATTATTTTATAAGGACGGTCAAAAATGACCGGGAACAGTACAAGTGTATGTGAAATCTAAACAGAACAGCAGGGTTAAATTTAAGAGGGGACTGGATACATTTCTGGAAAAGTATAATGTTACAGGGTATATACACTAGATTCCTTGATAGGGCGTTGATCCAGGGAACTAGTCTGATTGCCTTATGTGGAGTCGGGAAGGAATTTTTTTCCCCAATGTGGAGCTTACTCTTTGCCACATGGGTTTTTTTGCCTTCCTCTGGATCAACATGTTAGGGCATGTTAGGTTAGGCTATGGGTTGAACTAGATGGACTTATAGTCTTCCTTCAACCTTAATAACTATGTAACTATGTAATGTGGTGGGGATTATGTGTGGTGATGTGGTGGGGGTGGGATTATGTGTGGTGATGTGGTGTGGGCGGGATTGTGTGTGGTGATGTGGTGGGGGGCAGGATTGTGTGTGGTGATGTGGTGGGGCGGGATTGTGTGTGGTGATGTGGTGGGGTGCGGAATTATGTGTGGTGGTGGGGGCGGCATTTTGTGTGGTAATGTGGTGGGGGGCGGGATTATGTGTGGTGATGTGGTGGGGGCGGGATTATGTGTGGTGATGTGGTGGGGGGCGGGATTATGTGTGGTGATGTGGTGGGGGCAGAGCCACTGTGCAGGGGGTGGGATTAGCGAGTAATCACGATGCTTCTTATATATATAGATAAGATCAACTGAATTTTCTTTGGGTGTTTATTGTCTGTTATCCTTTGTCTTTAGGTTAAGAGGTGTTTTCATTTATTCATTTGACTGCCCTATCACCTTTGCAGTATGCGATGCATATACTTTCCCCCTGCACCGGGTATTCCCTGCTGGTGATAGTTTTTTTTTGGGGGGATATTCAGCCATTCTACTATAGCTTAAAGGGAACCTGTCAGGTGTTTTGGCTGATATAAGATATAACCATCACCTTTCAGGGCTTATATACAGCATTCTTTAATGCTGTATATAAGCCCTCAACTCGAGCTGGAAGACCTGAAAAATAACTTTTATAATACTCATCTGCGGGGTGGTCCGGTCCGATGGGTGTCGCTGATCTTGGTCCGGCGCCTCCCATCTTCTTACGATCACCGCCCTGCTGCTTGCTTCATGTGGATGATGCAACCATGCATCATCCACACAGGCTCCCCGACATCACACTCCTGCGCAGGTGCACTTCTCTGTCCTGTTAAGGGCAGAGCAAAGGTCAAAGAGCCCCGGCACCTGCGCACTGCAGTACTTTGCACACTGAAGATGGGAGGCGCCAGACCAAGACCAGAGACACCCATCAGACCGGACTGCCCAGCAGGTGTGTATTATAAAACTTATTTTTCAATTCTTACAGATAAGGGTGAGGGCTTATATACAGCATTATAGAATGCTATATATAAGCCCTGAAAGGTGATGGCCGTAACTTATATCGGCCAAAACTGCTGACAGGTTCACTTTAAAGCCAGTCAGTGAAATTCCAGCTAGGGTTTATCTCCTTGCTGTTTCTGTTCATTACTTTTGTCATGGACGTGGTTTGTGGAACCACTGTGCCAGGAATTGCGGGGAGCCTGAAGGGGCGTGACTAAGTGATCACCTGACTGTTCACTAGAGCCTCTGATGGTGAGGTTAGACTTGACTCCCGATGAAGGCCAGGTGCCACTCCAGGACAGACATACAATCGCGTAGCAGCTGGACCCAGAAGGACAGACTGGATGGAGCAGCAGGCATGATTTGCATCAGAGTACAGCAGACAGGAATTACACTAAAGTACAGCAGGCAGGATTTGCATCAGAGTGCAGCAGGCAGGATTTGCAGTAGCGTGCAGCAAACAGGACTTGCACTGGTATGCGACCTTGCACAACATAGACTGTAAACAGGAAGGTTGCTCAGTCTCCAGATCTCAACCCCATCAGGGGTGGATTAAGGGTAGCCAGGGCCCCGGGCTGTTCAGACACTGTGGGCCCCCCGGTCATGTGACGGGGTCATGCGACGGAGTCATGCGACGGGGTCATCATATACCTGAACCAGATTATTCCAGAAAAATAGTTGCTGTGTGAAACTATAACCTGTTAAACATCCATTGATCTAGTCAATTTACCCTTCAGTTAGGAAGAAAAAAAATACACAATACTATCACCATAAGTGCCATTATACACAGGAGATCTGTACTTAGTATGCAGTGTCTGTGTAGAGGTTATACAGTGATCACCGGTGACATTGTACACAGGATCTCGAGCTCCGCTTGCAGAACACATTACTTAATTTTTCGAGCTCCGCTTGCAGAACACATTACTTAATTTTTCACAACTTCTACATTACACCACATGAAGAAAAAGATGCGACATAGTATAACTCTACACAGTAACAGGACCGCCCCCCCCATTTAAAACAGTGTCCTCAAAAAATAAAATAAATACATCACTACAGTAATAATATCCCTTAATTAGCCACTATGGTAATAATAATATCCCCCATCCTGCCCCCATGTATCTCATTCCTTGCTTCAGCCATATGTTCTCCCATCCTGCCCTCATGAGTATCCATTCTGCCCCATATGATCTCCCCATCCTGCCCCATATGATCTCCCCATCCTGCCCCATATGATCTCCCTATCCTGCACCATCAGTCTCCATCATATCCATCCTGCCCCATGATCCTGCATGATCTGTCTCCAATCCTGCCCCATGTCTTTCATTCTGCCCCATGTCTCCAATCATGCCCCGTATCTACATTCTGCCCATGTCTCCAATCCTGCCCCATCTGTCTCCAGTCCTGCCCCCAGTGTGTCCAGCATCTCTGCCCCCAGTGTCCAGCATCTCTGCCCCCAATGTGTCCAGCATCTCTGCCCCCAGTGTGTCCAGCATCTCTGCCCCCAGTGTCCAGCATCTCTGCCCCCAATGTGTCCAGCATCTCTGCCCCCAGTGTGTCCAGCATCTCTGCCCCCAGTGTCCAGCATCTCTGCCCCCAGTGTGTCCAGCATCTCTGCCCCCAGTGTGTCCAGCATCTCTGCCCCCAGTGTCCAGCATCTCTGCCCCCAGTGTGTCCAGCATCTCTGCCCCCAGTGTGTCCAGCATCCTGTCCCCAGTGTGTCCAGCATCCTGCCCCCAGTGTGTCCAGCATATAGCCCGCAGTGTCCCCAGCATATTGCCCCCATTGTGTCCAGCATATTGCCCCCAGTGTGTCCAGCATATTGCCCCCAGTGTGTCCAGCATATTGCCCCAGTGTGTCCAGCATATTGCCCCCAGTGTGTCTAGCAATCTGCCCCAGTGTCTCCAGCATATTGCTCCCAGTGTGTCCAGCATATTGCCCCCAGTTTTTCCAGCATTCTGCCCCAGTGTCTCCATCATATTGCCCCCAGTGTGTCCAGCATCCGGCCCCCAGTGTGTCCAGCATATTGCCCCCAGTTTGTCCAGCATATTGCCCCCAGTTTGTCCAGCATATTGCCCACAGTGTGTCCAGCATATTGCCCCCAGTGTGTTCAGCATATTGCCCCCAGTTTGTCCAGCATATTGCCCCCAGTGTGTTCAGCATATTGCCCCCAGTGTGTTCAGCATATTGCCCCCAGTTTGTCCAGCATTCTGCCCCAGTGTGTCCAGCATATTGCCCCCAGTGTGTCCAGCATCTCTGCCCCCAGTGTGTCCAGCATATTGCCCCCAGTGTGTCCAGCATCTCTGCCCCCAGTCTCCAGCATATTGCCCCAATGTGTCCAGCATCTCTGCCCCCAGTGTCCAGCATACTGGCCCGGGCTCCCCGGATTGCCGTTCACAATTTAAAAAAAAAAAGTTCTCCTCACCTGTCCGCACTCCTTAGGCGAAGCTCTCTCCTCGCAGCTGAAGCGCGCAATCGCCAGCGACTGACAATGACATCAGACGCCGGCGATGTGTGCGCTGCGGCTGATATCAGCGGCCAGCCTCCAATTGGCTGGCGGCTGTTAACTATTGAGGTGCGGGCGCACACCCGCACATCAATTGCGTTTAACTGCCGCAGCGCCGGTAGGGGCCCGGTGAGCAGATGAAACCGGGCCCCTCTGCCCACCGGGCCCATACGCCAGTCAGGCAGTAATGCCCCGATGGCGGCGGGTAATCTGAGCAGTAGCCCAGGGCCCCCCACACCACTGGGCCCTGGGCTAGCGCCCAGATTGACCCAATTATACTCCACCCCTGAACCCCATAGAAAACCTTTGGAGGGAGTTGAAAGTCCGTGTTGCCCAGCGACAGGCCCAAAACATCACAGATCTAGAGGAGATCTGCATGGAGGAATGGACCAACATACCACCAACAGTGTGTTCCAACATTGTGAAGACTTACAGAAAACGTTTGACCTCTGTCAACCATCAAAGGATATATAACAAAATATTGAGATGAACTTTTGTTAATGACCAAATACTTAGGTGATTTGCTGGATTTGTTTTCTCATTTTGACTCTCATAGTTGTGGTCTACCTATGATGTCAATTACAGGCCCATCTCATCTTTTTAAGTGGGAGAACTTGCACAATTTGGTGGCTGACTAAATAAGTTTTTCCCCACTGCATACATAATGTCCCACAGCCATTGACTGGGGAGGAAATAGCAAGTGCACGCGCTGAACATTTAAGAGGGCAGGGGTGCATGCGTGTGTGCCCTTAGGACATGGCTAGAGAACTGGCTGGAAGCATGCAGAGCATGGGGAAGGGAAGAACTGTCTGCAGCATGGGTGAGGGAACAGACACGCCGAAGACCCTGCCTGTCAGAGCAGGGATCCGGCATGGTGCTAACAACTTTACACCTTTCTTCTGCTTCTTTTTAGGAAGTAGGCAGCATGCAATCTAACAGTACATAATTTATACTTTATTTTGTATTTCGTGGTCAACTTTACTCACTCTGGAATCTTTCATTTTTTTAGCACACTTTCCCTTTTGTAATTTACTCCCTGAATTGCCCTCCAGTTCTATAGGAGGAACATGAAGCCCTCGACGGCCTTTTAGGTAGTTAAGGTTGCTGCCATTTTCTAGTCTGTGGTAGGTTTATCTCTGCTCATGCAGGAACTTCTAGGTACTGCTGGTCAGGATCTCTAGTTTGTACAGGAACCGGCAGGGTCAGTTGCAGTTTTTAGTTTGTTACCTATTTCCCAAGTCACTTGTTACAGAATCATAACTGATATGCACAGTATGATAGCACCTACAGCTCCCAGTATACAGTATAATGGCCCCACAGTTCCCTATACACAGTATGATGTTCCCCACTGCCACCTATACATAGTATGAACCCAGGGCCGGCTCCAGGTTTTTGTGGGCCCCGGGCAAAAGAGTCTCAGTGGGCCCACATACCATGATTCATGATGCACAGATACTGTGGAGAAATATAGATATACTACACAGGGTCTAGCCTTTCCCCTCATCCTTCACATAGGCAGATCTGCACACACAAAATACACAGACATGCACACACACACACACACACACACACTACGCAGACATGTACACATACAATACGTAAACATACACATACATACAATACTGTTGTGAATTCTGTGGCAGAGCTCCCTCCTGTGGTCACAAGTGGTACTTCGGCTGATTCTCTCTGTGAGCTTCTGTTGGTGGAGGGAAGTGGTACTGCGGCTTCTGAGTTTCCTCCCTCAGGTGATCTGGTGAGGTCGTTAGGTGCTTCTCTACTTAACTCCACCTAATGCTTTGATCCTGGCTTCCTGTCAATGTTCCAGTGTTGGACTTGCTTTTCCCTGGATCATTCCTGTGGCCTGCTGCTCTGCATAGCTAAGTTCTTCTTTGCTATTTGTTTGCTATTTTTTCTGTCCAGCTTGTCTATTTTGTTGCTGGAAGCTCTGGGACGCAAAGGGTGTACCTCCGTGCCGTTAGTTCGGTACGGAGGGTCTTTTTGCCCCCTTTGCGTGGTTTTCTTTAGGGTTTTGTGTAGACCGCAAAGTTACCTTTTCTATCCTCGCTCTGTTAAGAAAGTCGGGCCTCACTTTGCTGAATCTATTTCATCTCTACATTTGTCTTTTCATTTTAACTCACAGTCATTATATGTGGGGGGCTGCCTGTTCCTTTGGGGTATTTCTCTGAGGCAAGGTAGGCTTATTTTCTATCTTCAGGCTAGTTAGTTTCTCAGGCTGTGCCGAGTTGCATAGGCAGAGTTAGGCGCAATCCACGGCTGCCTCTAGTGTTGTTTGGAGAGGATTAGGGATTGCGGTCTGCAGAGTTCCCACGTCTCAGAGCTCGTTCTATGATTTTGGGTTATTGTCAGATCACTGTATGTGCTCTGACCGCTATGTCCATTGTGGTACTGAATTGCCTTTCATAACACAATACGCAGACATGCACACACTTACAGTACATAGACATGCACGCACACAGTACACAGACATGCACACACACAATACGGAGACATGCACAGCACACACATACAGTAAAATACGCAGATATACACATACAATACGCAGACATACACACACAATACGCAGATATGTACATATATATATTTGAAGACAAATACACAAAATACATAAATATATACAGTCATACACACTGATATACACACAGATATGCACATCATACATGCACACACAGACAGACACGAGCCCCACTCACCTCCCCCAGGCTTGTTGCTTATCAGGCTGCTCTGGCATGTGGTTTGATGGCAGTCAGACATGGCCGCACACAGTGCACTCTGCAGCTGTGTCTGCTACTAAATGATGCGGTCGGGCCGAGACTGTGCCTTTAACTTTGCTTGTGTGTCTGCCTGGCCGCATCATTACTACAGCTGCAGAGTGCACTGTGCGCGACCATATTTGTTTAAGTGACGGCTGAGCTCAAGTAGTGCCAAAGCTGCTGAGGTAGCAGCCAGGGCTCCCTGGTGGCCCGGCCACCAGTGGGCCCCCATTTGTTCAGGGCCCTGGCAGTTGCCCGGGTATGCCGGGTGCTGACGCCGACCCTGTATGAACCCACCACAGCTCCCGTATACATAGTATGATGGCCCAAAGCTCCCTATTTACAGTATGATAGCATCTCTATATCTATTATGATGCCCCCCCACAGTTCCCTTCACACAGTTTGATGGCCCCTACAGCCGCATATACACACTACAATGCCCCCACTGCTCCCAATGGCTAGGGGTACTCGGTACCGGGTCCTTCGGTTCTCAAGGGGGATGTCACTGTGGCTTACCTGGTCCGTGGCCCTTGGGACGTCCGCGTTAAAGGTAAAGGTCTTTAAAGGGATATGTTCGTGACGCCACCTGTGTTATTTGGTCAGGGTGACTGACGCTGCTTTAAGGGGTCCACTGGGGTGATGTTATAGCAGCTAGATGGTATACCTTCCCACACAGTATAATGGCCCCATTGCTTCCTAAAATACAGCATCATAGACACTATACACAGTATTATGGCCACCACAGCTCTCTAGCCTCAGTATGCCATAACTATAGAAAAAAGACATGCACCGCACATCCAAAGATCATATGTTGATCTAATGCCGCCAAGCAAAAATTTAGTTCTTAGTTTATCATTCTGATCAGACTGAGTGAAATACACTGCAATGTCTAGCAGTTTCTAGCTCTGATACTGAACCTCTGAGTGGTTCCCTAACTCCAAACCAAAAGGTACAGCGCCATGTGGCGACCACCACTGAAGAGACAGCATGCCAGCAAGGGGAGCAATCCAGCACCCCGCAGAAGCCATGTTGTAAGGCAAAGCCCTCATGGCTCCAGGCCACTCCTCCCCACAGCCACAACACAGCAGCAATGGCCGCCACACAGCAACAACACAAGTGAAAGGAGCTAGAAACTGCTAGACGTGGCTGTGAGCTTCATACAGTCTGAACAGATTGTTAAACTAAGAACCTAATGTTCAGTTTTGTAAATTTTTGACTAGTGACATTAGATCAATGTATGATTTTTGGATGTGCAATCCATGTCTTTCTCTACAGCTATGGTCTCTATGCACAGCATCATAGCATCAACAGCTTTCTATATACAATTTTTTGACTCCCACTGCTCCCAATACACATTATGATAGAACTCACAGCTCCCTATATAATGTATGATGGCCTGGAAAGCACTGTATTGCATAATGACCCCCATAGCTCCCTGTATGTAGTATAATAGCTCCTCATACACAGCATGATGTCCTCACAGCTCCCTCTATACAGTATGATAGTACCCACATCCCCCAGTTAACAGTATGATGTCCTCACAGCTCCCTCTATACAGTATGATAGTACCCACATCCCCCAGTTAACAGTATGATGTCCTCACAGCTCCCTCTATACAGTATGATAGTACCCACATCCCCCAGTTAACAGTATGATGTCCTCACAGCTCCCTCTATACAGTATGATAGTACCCACATCTCCCAGTTAACAGTATGATGTCCTCACAGCTCCCTCTATACAGTATGATAGTACCCACATCCCCCAGTTAACAGTATGATGTCCTCACAGCTCCCTCTATACAGTATGATAGTACCCACATCCCCCAGTTGACAGTATGATGTCCTCACAGCTCCCTCTATACAGTATGATAGTACCTACATCCCCCAGTTAACAGTATGATGTCCTCACAGCTCCCTCTATACAGTATGATAGTACCCACATCTCCCAGTTAACAGTATGATGTCCTCACGGCTCCCTCTATACAGTATGATAGTACCCACATCCCCCAGTTAACAGTGTGATGTCCTCACAGCTCCCTCTATACAGTATGATAGTACCCACATCCCCCAGTTAACAGTATGATGTCCTCACAGCTCCCTCTATACAGTATGATAGTACCCACATCTCCCAGTTAACAGTAAGATGTCCTCACGGCTCCCTCTATACAGTATGATAGTACCCACATCTCCCAGATAACAGTGTGATGTCCTCACAGCTCCCTTTATACAGTATGATAGTACCCACATCCCCCAGTTAACAGTATGATGTCCTCACAGCTCCCTCTATACAGTATGATAGTACCCACATCTCCCAGTTAACAGTATGATGTCCTCACAGCTCCCTCTATACAGTATGATAGTACCCACATCCCCCAGTTAACAGTATGATGTCCTCACAGCTCCCTCTATACAGTATGATAGTACCCACATCCCCCAGTTAACAGTATGATGTCCTCACAGCTCCCTCTATACAGTATGATAGTACCCACATCCCCCAGTTAACAGTATGATGTCCTCACAGCTCCCTCTATACAGTATGATAGTACCCACATCTCCCAGATAACAGTGTGATGTCCTCACAGCTCCCTTTATACAGTATGATAGTACCCACATCCCCCAGTTAACAGTATGATGTCCTCACAGCTCCCTCTATACAGTATGATAGTACCCACATCTCCCAGTTAACAGTATGATGTCCTCACAGCTCCCTCTATACAGTATGATAGTACCCACATCTCCCAGATAACAGTGTGATGTCCTCACAGCTCCCTCTATACAGTATGATGGCCCCACATCTCACAATGAACAGTATGATATCTCCAACAGCTCTCTATATACAGTATGATGACCCCAACAGCTCTCTATACACAGTATAATGGCACCCACAGTTCCCTATACACAATATGATGGCACCCACAGCTCCCTATATACAGTAAGATGGCATTCACAGCTCCCTATACACAATATGATATCCTCACAGTTCCCTATATACAATATGAGCCCCCCCACAGCTCCATAAATATAGTATTATGGCCACCACAGCTTCCTATAAACTGTATGATGGCCCCCAAAGCTTTCTACATACAGTATAAGGCCCCACAGCCCTTAATATACAGTATAGTGGCACCCACAGCTCCTTATATGTGGTATGATGGCCCCCCTACCTCTCTATATACAGTAAGATTGTCCTCACTGCTCCCTATCTACAGTATGATGGACCCCAATACAGCTCCCTATATATAGTATGATGGCACCCACAGCTCCCTATACACAATATGATAGCACCCACATCTCCCTATATACAGTATGATATCTTCACAGCTCCCTGTACACAATACAATGGCCCCTACAGCTTCCTTATGCACAGAATGATAGTACCCACAGCTCCTTTTATAATAAAGTATATATATTTTATATATTTCTAACATAATAGTATGATCACCACGTGATCCCTATACCTAGTATGATGGCCCCCTACAAGCTTCGAATCACTGCATAGTTATTAGACAGTGGCTGGATGTATTACTCATTTGATAAGGTAAAACATAGATGAAGAATTTAAACAAGTTATGAGGACCACAATGACAATGAATTACTCTCCCTTATCAGTCATTATTATCACATACTGTAGGTTCACGATCCCCTGTAATCAGACAGCAGTAAATACATTCCATTTTGTATTAAAAAGTGGTCACCAGAGCCCTGTGGCTGCTACTTTTAATAAGGAACAGTGTTATCCTCCAGCACATCACAGTCCAAACCCCAAATGGAGGCTGCACAGAGCTGGGAGTCTTGTGGTTTTTCTATTTTAACTCCAGAAGGCAAAACGATGGCCACACTCTACATCAGTGAATGGATTAGCCTCTGACACACCACCAAAAATGTCAACAACTGCAATTAGAAATCCCCAAATCAGGACCAGCTGCAAAAGAAAAAGGGGCATGCTGCCAGGTGTAGAGCCGCCTTTCTGTCTTTGGGGCTTATTCACAGATCACAACTTATCTACTGACTCCTGAGCCCATGTAAATGATATTCACGAAAATGGTCATAGGAACATTCAAAGCATATGTGGCGTTCTCTCTAGGCTACAAGTGTGGAGGACATGATCTGCCCAGACCTCCTAAGATGTAATGGCTAAAGAAATCAGTGCACCCATCTATAGAAGTCCAGGAAATAAACGTATTTAATGCCAATAGATGAAAAGGACAGGAAATTCACCTTTGACCACTATAGGTACAACATTTTGAGCTATTCGTAATATATTTTTGAATTGGTCACAGCTTCTTTTGTGTTATACAGAGCTTCATATCTCCTAACTAGCCATAATGTTAAAGGGGTAATTTGGTATATAGAACTTATCGACAGGTAGATGCTAACCACCTTCTTTTTGACAGTCTGCTCGGGCTCAGAGGGATCATGGACTGCGATTATTATTCTCCTCCTGATGGTGTTACTTAGAAAGCAGTTTCTTCTCTTCTACACTGCTCTGTCAACGAGGCATCACTGCCAATGTAATGCTGATGGACAGCTGTCAATCAGCATGATGTCGCTAGTGCCATCCCATTGACAGAGCAGATCAGAAGGGAAAGAGCTGCTCTGCTAACGTGAGATGAATTGAAGCCAGAAAATTACCACTCTGACCTTGGAGGGATGTTGCATGACAAAACAGACCGTTAATTAGCAACTACCTGCCAGTTAGTTATTAGCACTATCGCAAAATCCCCCCACCCCTCAAAGTCCAGCATAACGCCTTAAAATGATATATTTTGGTTTCCCACGGTCAGCGCTAAAGGTATCCCACTGAATACAGATTTACGGTGCATATTAAAGGGGTTTTGCAGTTTCATAAAAACCCTGTCCTCCAGCCGCAGATTGTAAAACTGCGCTTTACTCACCCTCCTCAGGTTCATCGCTCCTCGTGTCTGTCATTGTCTCCACTGCTGTTGTCTTATCGACAGCACTGCAGCGCTGTAATTTATGTGAAATCATTTAATACACAATGGATGGAAAGAGGTAGAGATATATTGTCAGAAGTTTAGGAAGTGGTCTGTACTCACTCAGTGGAATGAATGTGCCCTGGCAGCAATTTTCAGAAAGGGTCTCTCTGAAGCCCTTAAGGATGTCATGGTGGGATTTCCCATGCCTGCTGGTCTGAATGAGTCTATGTCTTTGGCCATTCAGATCGATCGACGCTTGCGTGAGTGTAAAGCTGTGCACCATTTGGCGGTATTATCTGAGCATAGACTTGAGCCTATGCAATGTGATAGGACTTTGACCAAAGCTGAACGGCAAGAACACAGGCGTCAGAATGGGCTGTGTTTTTACTGTGGTGATTCCACTCATGCTATCTCCGATTGTCCTAAGTGCACTAAGCGGTTCGCTAGGTCTGCCACCATTGGTACGGTACAGTCGAAATTTCTTTTGTCCGTTACTCTGATTTGCTCTTTGTCATCCTATTCTGTTATGGCATTTGTGGATTCAGGCGCTGCCCTGAATTTGATGGACTTGGAGTTTGCTAGGCCCTGTGGTTTTTTCTTGGAGCCCTTGCAGTATCCTATTCCATTGAGAGGAATTGATGCTACGCCTTTGGCCAAGAATAAGCCTCAGTACTGGACCCAATTGACCATGTGCATGGCTCCTGCACATCAGGAGGATATTCGCTTTTTGGTGTTGCATAATCTGCATGATGTGGTCGTTTTGGGGTTGCCATGGCTACAGGTCCATAATCCAGTATTGGATTGGAAATCTATGTCTGTGTCCAGCTGGGGTTGTCAGGGGGTACATGGTGATGTTCCATTTTTGTCTATTTCGTCATCCACCCCTTCTGAAGTCCCGGAGTTTTTGTCGGATTACCGGGATGTATTTGATGAGCCCAAATCCAGTGCCCTACCTCCTCATAGGGATTGCGATTGTGCTATTAATTTGATTCCTGGTAGTAAGTTTCCTAAGGGCCGACTGTTCAACTTATCTGTGCCAGAACACGCCGCTATGCGGAGTTATATAAAGGAATCCTTGGAGAAAGGTCATATTCGCCCGTCGTCATCACCGTTAGGAGCAGGGTTCTTTTTTGTGGCCAAGAGGGATGGTTCTTTGAGACCTTGTATTGATTACCGCCTTCTTAATAAAATTACAGTCAGGTTTCAGTATCCTTTGCCGCTGCTGTCTGATTTGTTCGCTCGTATTAAAGGGGCTAGTTGGTTCACCAAGATAGATCTTCGAGGGGCGTATAATCTTGTGCGTATTAAACAGGGCGATGAATGGAAAACAGCATTTAATACGCCCGAGGGCCATTTTGAGTACCTGGTTATGCCATTCGGGCTTTCCAATGCTCCATCAGTATTTCAGTCCTTTATGCATGACATCTTCCGAGAGTACCTGGATAAATTCCTGATTGTATACTTGGATGATATTTTGGTCTTCTCGGATGATTGGGAGTCTCACGTGAAGCAGGTCAGAATGGTGTTCCAGGTCCTTCGTGCTAATTCTTTGTTTGTGAAGGGATCAAAGTGTCTCTTTGGAGTTCAGAAGGTTTCATTTTTGGGTTTCATTTTTTCCCCTTCTACTATCGAGATGGACCCTGTTAAAGTCCAGGCCATTTATGATTGGACTCAGCTGACATCTGTGAAGAGTCTGCAAAAGTTCCTGGGCTTTGCTAATTTTTATCGTCGCTTCATCAGTAATTTTTCTAGTGTTGCTAAACCGTTGACTGATTTGACCAAGAAGGGTGCTGATGTGGTCAATTGGTCTTCTGCGGCTATGGAAGCTTTTCAGGAGTTGAAGCGTTGTTTTTCTTCTGCCCCTGTGTTGTGCCAGCCAGATGTTTCGCTCCCGTTTCAGGTCGAGGTTGATGCTTCTGAGATTGGAGATGGGGCTGTTTTGTCGCAAAGAAGTTCTGATGGCTCAGTGATGAAACCATGTGCCTTCTTTTCTAGAAAGTTTTTGCCTGCTGAGCGCAATTATGATGTTGGCAATCGAGAGTTGTTGGCCATGAAATGGGCATTCGAGGAGTGGCGTCATTGGCTTGAAGGAGCCAAGCATCGCGTGGTGGTCTTGACGGATCACAAGAATTTGACTTATCTCGAGTCTGCCAAACGGTTGAATCCTAGACAGGCTCGTTGGTCGCTATTTTTCTCCCGTTTTGATTTTGTGGTTTCATACCTTCCGGGCTCTAAGAATGTGAAGGCTGATACCCTGTCAAGGAGTTTTGTGCCCGACTCTCCGGGTGTTCCTGAGCCGGCGGGTATTCTCAGAGAAGGGGTAATTTTGTCTGCCATCTCCCCTGATTTGCGGCGGGTGCTGCAAAAATTTCAGGCTGGTAGACCTGACCGTTGCCCAGCGGAGAAACTGTTTGTCCCTGATAAATGGACTAGTAGAGTTATCTCTGAGGTTCATTGTTTGGTGTTGGCTAGTCATCCTGGAATCTTTGGTACCAGAGATTTGGTGGCTAGATCCTTTTGGTGGCCGTCTTTGTCACGGGATGTGCGTTCTTTTGTGCAGTCCTGTGGGACTTGTGCTCGGGCTAAGCCCTGCTGTTCTCGTGCCAGTGGGTTGCTTTTGCCCTTGCCGGTCCCGAAGAGGCCCTGGACGCATATTTCTATGGATTTTATTTCGGATCTCCCTGTCTCTCAAAAGATGTCGGTCATTTGGGTGGTTTGTGATCGCTTCTCTAAGATGGTCCATTTGGTACCCTTGTCTAAATTGCCTTCCTCCTCTGATTTGGTGCCGTTGTTTTTCCAGCATGTGGTTCGTTTACATGGCATTCCGGAGAAAATCGTTTCGGACAGAGGTTCCCAGTTTGTTTCGAGGTTTTGGCGATCCTTTTGTGCTAGGATGGGCATTGATTTGTCTTTTTCCTCGGCTTTCCATCCTCAGACAAATGGCCAGACCGAACGAACTAATCAGACTTTGGAGACATATCTGAGATGCTTTGTTTCTGCTGATCAGGATGATTGGGTGTCCTTTTTGCCTTTGGCTGAGTTCGCCCTTAATAATCGGGCCAGCTCGGCTACTTTGGTTTCGCCGTTTTTCTGCAATTCTGGTTTCCATCCTCGTTTCTCTTCAGGGCAGGTTGAGTCTTCGGACTGTCCTGGTGTAGATACTGTGGTGGATAGGTTGCAGCAGATTTGGACTCATGTGGTGGACAATTTGACATTGTCCCAGGAGAAGGCTCAACGTTTCGCTAACCGCCGGCGCTGTGTGGGTCCCCGACTTCGAGTTGGGGATTTGGTTCTGTTGTCGTCTCGTTATGTTCCTATGAAGGTTTCCTCTCCTAAGTTTAAGCCTTGTTTCATTGGTCCGTATAAGATTTCTGAGGTTCTCAATCCTGTGTCATTTCGTTTGACCCTTCCAGCTTCTTTTGCCATCCATAATGTATTCCATAGGTCGTTGTTGCGGAGATACGTGGCGCCTGTGGTTCCATACGTTGATCCTCCTGCCCCGGTGTTGGTTGAGGGGGATTTGGAGTATGTGGTGGAGAAGATTTTGGATTCTCGTATTTCGAGACGGAAACTCCAGTACCTGGTCAAGTGGAAGGGTTATGGTCAGGAAGATAATTCCTGGGTCTTTGCCTCTGATGTTCATGCTTCCGATCTGGTTCGTGCCTTTCATTTGGCTCGTCCTGGTCGGCCTGGGGGCTCTGGTGAGGGTTCGGTGACCCCTCCTCAAGGGGGGGGGGTACTGTTGTGAATTCTGTTGTCAAGCTCCCTCCTGTGGTCATGAATGGTACTTCGGCTGGTTCTGTCCATGGGCTTCCTCTGGTGGTTGTGAGTGGGGCTGCGGCTTCTGAGTTTCCTTCCACAGGTGACGAGGTTAATTCGTTAGCTGGCTGCTCTATTTAACTCCACTTAGATCATTGCTCCATGCCACCTGTCAATGTTCCAGTATTGGTCTGTTCGCTCCTGGATCGTTCTTGTGACCTGTCTTCTCCAGCAGAAGCTAAGTTCCTGCTTGTTTTTCTCTTGTTTGCTATTTTTCTGTCCAGCTTGCTATTTTGATTTTTGTCTTGCTTGCTAGAAGCTCTGGGACGCAGAGGGAGCGCCTCCGCACCGTGAGTCGGTGCGGAGGGTCTTTTGCGCCCTCTGCGTGGTTTTTTTGTAGTTTTTGTGCTGACCGCAAAGTCACCTTTCCTATCCTCTGTCTGTTCAGTAAGTCGGGCCTCTCTTTGCTAAATCTATTTCATCTCTGTGTTTGTGATTTTCATCTTAACTCACAGTCATTATATGTGGGGGGCTGCCTTTTCCTTTGGGGAATTTCTCTGAGGCAAGGTAGGCTTATTTTTCTATCTTTAGGGCTAGCTAGTTCCTTAGGCTGTGACGAGTTGCATAGGGAGCGTTAGGCGCAATCCACGGCTATTTCTAGTGTGTGTGATAGGATTAGGGATTGCGGTCAGCAGAGTTCCCACGTCCCAGAGCTTGTCCTGTATTATTATTAACTATCAGGTCTTTCCGTGTGCTCTTACCCACCTGGTCCATTATTGTCCTAACCACCAGGTCATAACACCTAACCCTAACTTTAGCCCCATCCCTAACTGTAGCACCAACCGTAACTGTAGCCCTAACCCTAACTTTAGACCCAACCCTATTCCTAACTTTAGCCCCAACCTTAACCCTAACTTTAGCTCCAACCATAACTTTAGCCCCAACCCTAACTTTAGCCGCAACCCTAACCCTAACTTTAGCCCCAACCATAACCCTAACTTTAGCCCCAACCCTAGCTGTAGCCCCAACCCTAACTGTAGCCCTAACCCTAACTTTAACCCCAACCCTAACTTTAGCCCCAACTCTAACCCTAACTTTAGCCCAACTCTAACCCTAACTTTAGCCCCAACCCTAACTGTAGCCCTAACCCTAATTTTAGCCCCAACCCTAACCCTAATGGGAAAATGGAAATAAATACATTTTTTAGTTTTATTATTTTTCCCTAACTAAGGGGGTGATGAAGGGGGGTTTGCTTTACTTTTATAGCTTTTTTAGCGGATTTTTATGATTGGCAGCTGTTACACACTAAAAGACGCTTTTTATTGCAAAAAATAGTTTTTGCGTCATTTTGAGAGCTTTTTTGAGGCGCTTTTATACGATAAAACTATTTTTTATAAAAAAAATTATTTTTGCATCGCTTTATTCTGAGGACTATAACTTTTTTATTTTTTCGCTGATGACACTGTATTGCGGCTCGTATTTTGCAGGACAAGATGACGTTTTTAGCGGCACCATGGTTATTTATATCCGTCTTTTTGATCGCGTGTTATTCCATTTTTTGTTTGGCGGTATGATAATAAAGCGTTATTTTTTGCCTTGTTTTTTTTTGTTTATGGTGTTCACTGAAGGAGTTAACTAGTGGGACAGTTTTATAGGTCGGGTCGTTACGGACGCGGCGATACTAAATATGTGTACTTTCAGTGTTTGTTTGTTTTTTATTTAGATAAAGAAATGTATTTATTGGAACAATATTTTTTTTTCTTTATTTAGGAATTTTTTTTTTACACATGTTAATTTTTTTTTTTACTTCATAACATTGCCCCAGGGAGGGACATCAATATATATTATCAGATTGCTGATCTGACACTGCAGTACACTGTGTCAGATCAGCGATCTGACAGGCACTGCAGGGAGGCCTGCTGGCGCCTGCTTTGAGCAGGCGCTTGCAAGCCACCTCCCTGCAGGACACGGAAGGAGCCCCGCGGTCCGTGACCGCTCCTGGCACATAGTTTCAGATGTCAGCTGTAATAATCAGCTGACACCCGGCGGCGATCGGCTGCGCTTCCCCCGTGAGATTGACTATGACGTACAATCCCGTCACTGGGAATTAAGTCCCAAGTCACCTCGACGGGATAGTACGTCATATGGAATTAAGGGGTTAATGTCACCTTACATTAGCAAGGTGACATATAAACCTTTATTACCCCATATCCCACCACTACTCGGGAGTGGGAAAAAAGAGGCTAAGTGCCAGAATAGGCGCATCTTACAGATGTGCCTTTTTTGGGTGGCTGGGAGCAGATGTTTTTAGCCAGGGGGGGGGCAATATCCATGGTCCCTCTCTAGGCTATTAATATCTGCCCTCAGTCACTGGCTTTCCTACTCTGGCGGAGAAAATTGCGCGGGAGCCCACGCCAGTTTTTTCCGTGATTTAACCCTTTTTTTAACACCTAGAGCTCCCAAATTTTGCACACATACACTTGTAACATTATTAGTGAAGAATATGTAAACAAAATAAGGTATATTCTCATTTAAAGATTTTTCTGTATTTTCATGACTATGAAAATTGTAAATTCACATTGTAGGCATCAAAACTATGAATAACAGATGTGGAATTATATACTTAACAAAAAAGTGTGAAACAACTGAAAATATGTCTTATATTAGGTTCTTCAAAGTAGCCACCTTTTGCTATGATGACTGCTTTGCACACTCTTGGCATTCTCTTGATGAGCTTCAAGAGGTAGTCACCGGAAATGGTTTTCACTTCCTCTTGAAGCTCATCAAGAGAATGCCAAGAGTGTGCAAAGCAGTCATCAAAGCAAAAGGTGGCTATGGAGCGCCCCCCAAGGGCAGTGGGGTACTCGGTATCAGGTCCTTCGGTTCTCAGGGGGATGTCACGGTGGCTGACCCGGTCCGTGGCCCTTGGGACGTCCGTGTAAAAGGGAAAGGTCTTTAAAGGGATAAAGTTTGTGTTCGTGATGCCACCTGTGGTATTCAGTCAGGGTGACCGACACTGCTTTAACCCCTTCATGACCCAGCCTATTTTGACCTTAAAGACCTTGCCGTTTTTTGCAATTCTGACCAGTGTCCCTTTATGAGGTAATAACTCAGGAACGCTTCAACGGATCTTAGCGGTTCTGAGACTGTTTTTTCGTGACATATTGGGCTTCATGTTAGTGGTAAATTTAGGTCAATAAATTCTGCGTTTATTTGTGATAAAAACGGAAATTTGGCGAAAATTTTGAAAATTTCACAATTTTCACATTTTGAATTTTTATTCTGTTAAACCAGAGAGTTATGTGACACAAAATAGTTAATAAATAACATTTCCCACATGTATACTTTACATCAGCACAATTTTGGAAACAAAATTTTTTTTTGCTAGGAAGTTATAAGGGTTAAAATTTGACCAGCGATTTCTCATTTTTACAACGAAATTTACAAAACCATTTTGTTTAGGGGCCACCTCACATTTGAAGTCAGTTTGAGGGGTCTATATGGCTGAAAATACCCAAAAGTGACACCATTCTAAAAAATGCACCCCTCAAGGTACACAAAACCACATTCAAGAAGTTTATTAACCCTTCAGGTACTTCACAGCAGCAGAAGCAACATGGAAGGAAAAAATGAACATTTAACTTTTTAGTCACAAAAATTATCTTTTAGCAACAATTTTTTTATTTTCCCAATGGTAAAAGGAGAAACTGAACCACAAAAGTTGTTGTCCAATTTGTCCTGAGTACACTGATACCTCATATGTTGGGGTAAACCACTGTTTGGGCGCACGGCAGGGCTTGGAAGGGAAGGAGCGCCATTTGACTTTTTGAATTAAAAATTGGCTCCACTCTTTAGCGGACACCATGTCACGTTTGGAGAGCCCCCGTGTGCCTAAAAATTGGAGCTCCCCCACAAGTGACCCCATTTTGGAAACTAGACGCCCAAATGAACTTATCTAGATGCATAGTGAGCACTTTAAACCCCCAGGTGCTTCACAAATTGATCCGTAAAAATGAAAAAGTACTTTTTTTTCACAAAAAATTTTTTAGCCTCAATTTTTTCATTTTCACATGGGCAACAGGATAAAATGGATCCTAAAATTTGTTGGGCAATTTCTCCTGAGTACGCCGATACCTCATATGTGGGGGTAAATCACTGTTTGGGCACACGGCAGGGCTCGGAAGGGAAGGCGCTCCATTTGACTTTTTGAATGGAAAATTAGCTCCAATTGTTAGCGGACACCATGTCGCGTTTGGAGAGCCCCTGTGTGCCTAAACATTGGAGCTCCCCCACAAGTGACCCCATTTTGGAAACTAGACCCCCCAAGGAACTTATGTAGATGCATATTGAGCACTTTAAACCCCCAGGTGCTTCACAGAAGTTTATAACGCAGAGCCATGAAAATAAAAAATAATTTTTCTTTCCTCAAAAATGATTTTTTAGCCTGGAATTTCCTATTTTGCCAAGGGTAATAGGAGAAATTGGACCCCAAATGTTCTTGTCCAGTTTGTCCTGAGTATGCTGATACCCCATATGTGGGGGTAAACCACTGTTTGGGCGCACGGCAGGGCTCGAAAGGGAAGGCACGCCATTTGGCTTTTTAAATGGAAAATTAGCTCCAATCATTAGCGGACACCATGTCACGTTTGGAGAGCCCCTGTATGCCTAAACATTGGAGATCCCCCACAAATGACCCCATTTTGGAAACTAGACCCCCAAAGGAACTAATCTAGATGTGTGGTGAGGACTTTGAACCCCCAAGTGCTTCACATAAGTTTATAACGCAGAGCCATGAAAATAAAAAATAAAAATTATTTACTCAAAAATGATTTTTTAGCCTGCAATTTTTTATTTTGCCAAGGGTAACAGGAGAAATTTCACCCCAAAAGTTGTTGTCCAGTTTCTCCTGAGTACACTGATACCCCATGTGTGGGGGTAAACCACTGTTTGGGCACACGCCGGGGCTCGGAAGTGAAGTAGTGACGTTTTGAAATGCAGACTTTGATGGAATGCTCTGCGGGCGTCACGTTGTGTTTGCAGAGCCCCTGATGTGGCTAAACAGTAGAAACCCCCCACAAGTGACCCCATTTTGGAAACTAGACCCCGAAAGGAACTTATCTAGATGTGTGGTGAGCACTTTGAACCCCCAAGTGCTTCACAGAAGTTTACAACGCAGAGCCGTGAAAATAATAAATACGTTTTCTTTCCTCAAAAATAATTATTTAGCCCAGAATTTTTTATTTTCCCAAGGGTTACAGGAGAAATTGGACCCCAAAAGTTGTTGTCCAGTTTCTCCTGAGTACGCTGATACCCCATGTGTGGGGGTAAACCACTGTTTGGGCACACGTCGGGGCTCAGAAGGGAAGTAGTGACTTTTGAAATGCAGACTTTGATGGAATGGTCTGCGGGCGTCACGTTGCGTTTGCAGAGCCCCTGGTGTGCCTAAACAGTAGAAAACCCCCACAAGTGACCCCATTTTAGAAACTAGACCCCCCAAGGAACTTATCTAGATATGTGGTGAGCACTTTGAACCCCCAAGTGCTTCACAGACGTTTACAACGCAGAGCCGTGAAAATAAAAAATCATTTTTCTTTCCTCAAAAATGATGTTTTAGCAAGCATTTTTTTATTTTCACAAGGGTAACAGGAGAAATTGGACCCCAATAATTGTTGCGCAGTTTATCCTGAGTATGCTGGTACCCCATATGTGGGGGTAAACCACTGTTTGGGCACACGTCGGGGCTCGGAATTGAGGGAGCACCATTTGACTTTTTGAATACAAGATTGGCTGGAATCAATGGTGGCGCCATGTTGCGTTTGGAGACCCCTGATGTGCCTAAACAGTGGTAACCCCTCAATTCTACCTCCAACACTAACCCCAACACACCCCTAACCCTAATCCCAACTGTAGCCATAACCCTAATCACAACCCTAACCACAACCCTAATTCCAACCCTAACCCTAAGGCTATGTGCCCATGTTGCGGATTCGTGTGAGATTTTTCAGCATCATTTTTGAAAAATCCGCGGGTAAAAGGCACTGCGTTTTACCTGCGGATTTTCCGCGGATTTCCAGTGTTTTTTGTGCGGATTTCATCTGCGGATTCCGCACGGTATTTTCCGCACCATGGGCACAGCGGATTTGGTTTTCCATAGGTTTACTTGGTACTGTAAACCTGATGGAACACTGCTGCGAGTCCGCAGCGGCCAATCCGCTGCAGATCCGCAGCCAAATCCGCACCGTGTGCACATGGCCTAATTCTAAAGGTATGTGCACACGCTGCAGAAAACGCTGCGGATCCGCAGCAGTTTCCCATGAGTTTACAGTTCAATGTAAACCTATGGGAAACAAAAATCGCTGTACACATGCTGTAGAAAAACTGCACGGAAACGCAGCGGTTTACATTCCGCAGCATGTCTCATCTTTCTGCGGATTCCGCAGCGGTTTTACAACTGCTCCAATAGAAAACCGCAGTTGTAAAACCGCAGTGAAATGGGCAGAAAAAGCATGGTAAATCCGCCATAAATCCGCAGCGGTTTAGCACTGCGGATTTGTCAAATCCGCAGCGGAAAAATCCGCAGAGGACCAGAATACGTGTGCACATACCAAAACCCTAACCCTAGCCCTAACCCTAGCTCTAACCCTAACCCTAGCCCTAACCCTAACCCTAACCCTAACCCTAGGCCTTAACCCTACCCCTAACCCTACCCCTAACCCTAACCCTATTCTAACATTAGTGGAAAAAAAAAATTCTATATTTTTTTATTGTCCCTACCTATGGGGGTGACAAAGGGGGGAAGGGGGTCATTTATCATTTTTTTTATTTTGATCACTGGGATAGATTATATCTCAGTGATCAAAATGCACTTTGAACGAATCTGCCGGCCGGCAGATTCGGCGGGCGCACTGTGCATGCGCCCGCCATTTTGGAAGATGGCGGCGCCCAGGGAGAAGACGGACGGACCCCGGCAGGATCGGTAAGTATGATGGGGTGGTGGGGGAGCACGGGGGGGGGGATCGGAGCATGGGGGGGTGGATCGGAACGCGGGAGGGGTGGAACGGAGCACGGGGGGGTGAAACGGAGCACGGGGGGGTGGAACGGAGCACGGGGGGGGTGGAACGGAGCACGGGGGGTGGATCGGAGTGCGGGGGGGGGTGATTGGAGCACGGGGGGGTGATTGGAGCACGGGGGTGAGCGGACAAGAGCACGGGGGGGATTG